>NC_084831.1:4495039-4840039 GCF_033115175.1 Lepus europaeus
GCGCACGAGAATTTGTGGGCATGGCGCCTCCCAGAGCTGTGCATTGCACAGCGCATGTGGCCTGACTGCTCTGTGTTTCCTACGCACAGTGGAGCAGCCCCAAAAGAGCTGCACTGCAGCCCCCCTTGTTCTTGCACATGCCTAGCCTGCTTCCCCACACAGGCGTCTGCATGGCTGAGGCCCACCTGCACCCCAAGGTCTCATGGGAATTCTGGCAGATGATGAGGGCAGACGTGGGAGGGCAGGACCCAGAGCCCGGCAGCCCCAGTGTGGAAAGTCCCTGCACAGATAACCTGACAAGGGCCTGACAGGCATGTCACATGTCACAGGCACACTGCGTGGCAGGGTGCAAGTTGGCCTCAGGCTAGGAACCAAGCAGCCGCCTCTGCTGGCCTCGCCTTTACTCTTTGTCACATGGACTACCTGGCAAGCTTCCACTTCTTCAGAGCCCAGCCAGGAAGCCAGGAGGCTGGTTCTTCCAGAAAGTCGGTCACGTCCTCCTCTGGGCTTCACCTGAACCCCATCCATGCCCGGTGTGACACATGTCACTCTGTGTGTCATGGTTCTGTTGACATGATCTGGCTTATGATTGCATGGCTAGTGCCTGAGACAGGCCTGCTATGTCGTTGGAACTCAGTGAATGGTCCATTAAATGGTAGAAGAAAGAGAGATGTATGCATGCATGCATGGACAGATGGTGGATCTGAGAGTGGATGGAAAGATGGAAAAGTGGGTGAATGGATAGGAGACATGCAGGACTCCAGCCCTGGGGGTGCAGGCTGCAGCCAAGAATTAGAACTGGGGTACAGGCAGGGCTTCATTAGGGTGAGCTCATTTCTGAACCAGATTTCACCGGAAGAGCAGGACTAATCCAGAGTCTTGACACAAAATCCCTGAGCTCCTAGAAGAGCTTCCTTTATGTCCTGACACCCACCCACACAGAAAAGTGATGCTAGCTGGGGGCAGCAGCAGCTGGGAGGGTCACAGTCCTGCACTCCAGGCATCTGCTCAGCTCCCAGCTCCCCGGTCATGAGTCTTTGGGTTTCTACTTCCCAGGGCAGCGTGATGGATGCAGGAAACACTCTGCGTGGATTTGCCTCTTCTGTCTAGCTCTGCTTTCTCCAGGACACCAGTGTGGACATAGGGATCTAATCTGAGCGCTATGAGAGTGTGGTTGGGAACGGGGGTCTAATCTGAGCCCTATGAGAGTGTGGTTGGGAACGGGGCCAATTGAGGATGTCAAAGCAGTGAGCAAAAGACTTCTGAGAGACAGTTGTATCACCAAGGAATGGTCAAGAGAACTGGTGCTGAGACCCGGGATTAACTGATAGGTCAAAGAGTCCTTAATCCACCTCTCTCTGTTGAATGGATTAGTTGATGAGTAGCATCAAGTTGCTTCACCCCATGAGGAGGAAGCAGCCCGCTGGTCTTTAGCTAATGGTGCACCCCCGTGAGTTGCTCCCAGCCTGCCCTGGGCACAGCTGCTTGAAGAACTGGAAGGAGCAGGTCCCTGCACACTGCCTTGCCAGCAAAGGACACAGGGGCCCTGCTGGGCAGGACCAGGTGACCTTCCTTGCTGCTCCAGCGGCACCAGGCCCAGCTTCTGCACCCTTCTCCCAGCCTCCTGCCCTCCTCCTTCTGACTTCCCTCCCTTCTCCCAGCCTCCTGCCCTCCTCCTTCTGACTTCCCTCCCTTCTCCCAGCCTCCTGCCCTCCTCCTTCTGACTTCCCTCCCTTCTTCCAGCCTCCTGCCCTCCTCCTTCTGACTTCCCTCCCTTCTCCCAGCCTCCTGCCCTCCTCCTTCTGACTTCCCTCCCTTCTCCCAGCCTCCTGCCCTCCTCCTTCTGACTTCCCTCCCTTCTTCCAGCCTCCTGCCCTCCTCCTTCTGACTTCCCTACCTTCTCCCAGCCTCCTGCCCTCCTCCTTCTGGCACTGATGCTTTGAAATTTGTTTTCTGACCCTTGGCCTCGGGGAAGGGGCAAAGCCCTGCCAGCTCCTCTCCAGTCCAGAGAAGGGAGAGCTGGGGAGTGATCCCCTGCAGACCTGGTCAGTGCTGTCCTGGCTCTGCAAACAAATCACCACCCCTATCATAAGTATTGACAGGGCTGGACTTGCTGAGTTAGAGGGTGGGAGAAGGCTGGATATTGTGGCCACTGGACTTGATTTGGTCAATAAAGCAAATTGGTTTAAGGGAAAATAAAGCCACGTTAGCAAGTATATTAGAAGAATAAAGTAATTGCTGTCCAAGGTGCATGGAATGTAAATCTGTTTGCTTGAAATTATTACAATGTGGTATTGATTACTCCGGACCTGCCGTTAACTTTTAAGTTATAGTTCATTAAGGGGTAATATGTTCAACAAATATCTTCCCTGGCATTACAACAGATACACAGAAGTCAGATGGGCGTGTCTGCTGCCCGCCTGCCCCAAAGCATGCTGGGTGCCGTGGGTACACGGTCATCCTCCGGGCCCAGCTCACAGGGGTGGGCACCCAGCCAGGGCTTCTGCTGACCGAGGACTGTGCCAGGTCCCAGGGAGAGATCTGTGGGAGGCCTGGGCGAGCCCTGGCCGTGCTGCATTGTACAGCTAGCTTCTCGGTGGCGCCCACAGGAGGGTGAGCCCGCGGGGTCCGGCACCGTGCACTGTGCTTCTCCCAGTGTCCCTGCTGTTCCTGCTGCTTCCAGGACCAGGCATCCTGCCCAGACACGCGAGGTGGTCAGTCTATTAGGAGAAAATGATGCCTGGGTTTCAAAAACTTTTCACACCAAAATAAATTTATGTCATTTGCACTTTTCCACAAACTGTTGCAAGTCCCCTTGTAGTGTGGTTGCATCCGTGCTTATTTATTTATTTATTTATTTGCTTCACTTTCTTCTTTATTAAAACTGTTTAATTACAAAGGCAAACAGGCTCATTAAAACAAATGAATACATTACTTTTAAATATTTAAAAATATTTTTCTAATTAGAAAAATTAGACTTGCTCATGGTAGAACATTTATAAGCTACTGGAAAGCATTAAAAATTTAATAAAAACCACCTATAATCCCATCGCCAGAGGCTACTCCTGTTTTGATTTTGATCCTTTTCCTGCCAATCCCTTTGCTATGCCTGTGGGGATGAATATTGTTTTCTAGTTTAGTGTTTTGCATTTTTTTAAACTTAGGACTATACAAGGGTAATTCAAAAAGTTTGTGGAAATAGAGTTAAAAGATTAAATTTATTTGAATGCAAAAAAATGCTAAGGTTGTTTTTTCATAATATGCATGTTCTGGGATCAGAATACAGCACTTGAATTTCATTAAAAATTCCTCAAAATACAGTTTTTAATTGTTGCATAATATTCCACTTTGTGGATGTACCACAATCTGTGATTGGTCATTTACGATGCTTCCAGCTGTGAGCGTTAGAGATGATACCATGTTGAATGTGCTTTTGCATAAATCTTTCATCTCTTCTGTGGGTATTGAAACAGGGCAAGCTCTTAGCAGCCAGCGGCAAATGTTATGGAAAGGGCCGGACTCTGCGTGAGCAGCCTGCATGAGTGCTGAGCTCGGTTGAACGCTCATGCTGCCTTGTTCTTGGAATGTCTCATAATTTTTGAGCAAGGGAGCCTACGTTTTTTCATGGGCTCTTCAGGTGATGCAGCCAGTGCTGGTTATGGAGGGTGCTTTCCCGCTGGTGTGGAGGGGCCGTCTCTGACCTTCAGGGATTTTGTATCACGTTCTGCTGCGTTCCATGAAGCAAAGATCGCTGTGTGTGCCTTCCTTTGCCCAGCTCTGCTGAGCCTGAAAACTAACTCCCAGAGGAATGTTCCAGACAGTGGGAGTGCACCCGTCAAATCCAGAAGCGTTCTTGTTATGATTGTTCGTGTCTCATTTACGTTGCTTTCTATCTGAACATTAATTTGTTTGTGCAGTTATTTTGTTAGTTTTTTTCTTTGCATATCTAATTGTCCCTTTCATTGTTCCTTATGTTTTGAAGCAACCATGAACTTCTTAAAAAGCTGAGAGGGCAATGCAAAGAAATCTTCTCTGAATCTTTTTTTTAAGATTTATTTATTTATTTGAAAGGAAGAGTGAGAGAGAGAGAGAGAGAGAGAGAGAGAGAGAGAGAGAGAGAGAGAGATCTTCCATCCTCTGGTTAATAGCCACAACAGCCAGAGCTGATCCAGTCCGAGCCCAGGGGCCACTTGTTTCTTCTGCTCCCACATGGGTGCAGGGCCCAAGCACTGCTTCCCCAGGCCAACTTCCACTGCTTCCCCAGACTATTAGCAGGAAGCTGGATCGGAAGTAGAGCAGCTGAGACTAGAGCTGGAGCCCATATGGGATGCCAACGTTGAAGGTGGCAGCGCTGGCCCCTAGTGTCCGTTTCCTACAGAGAACACTCCCCTATGGAACTGTATCATGCTCTCAGGTCAGGAAACGAACATGGATACACTACTACCTAATCTTCCAGCTCCCAGTCAGGTCCGCCAGCTGTTGCAGCCGATGCTCGTGCTGTCCTTGACTTGTTTGAAGGTTGCGACCCGTGGTGTTGCAGAGCTCCCACAGGTTGGCTTTGGCTGATGCTCCCTTGTGCTTAGATTCAGATTGTGCATCTTCGGGAGGAACCTCACGGAAGGGACACAGAGCTCGTCAGGGTGGCCCAGGACTTGCATTTTATCCTTGACTAGCAATGTTCCCTTTGCTTTGTTAGGTGGATCTGGGAGGATCTGGGAGGCTTTTCCACTGTCAAGTCACTCTTTTTTTAAAAAGATCATTTATGTATTTATTCAAAAGGCAGTGTTGGGGGGGTGACAGGGAGAGAGAGAGAGAAAGAATCTCTCATCTGCTGGTTCACTCACCAAATAACCACAACAGCCAGGGCTGGGTCAGGCAGAAGCCAGGAGCCAAGAACTCCATCCTGGTCTCCCACGGGGGTGGCAGGGCTCAAGTACTTGGGGCCATTCTCTGCTTCTTTCTCAGGTGCATTAGCAGGGAGTGGGATTGGAAGCAGAGCAGCCCAGACAGAGCAACCTGGACTCAATCCAGCCCTCCAGTATGGGACACTAGCATCGCAGGCAGCGGCTTTAACACACTGCACCACAACGCTGACCCCAAGTTAACTTTCCATCGTTCATTGTTAATAAGTATTTTGTAGGAAGTTATGCTAAAACTATATATATATGTATATACATATACATATATATGTGTATTTTTATATATGTATATATACATATATATATGTATTTTTTTCATTTTTGGTTGAAATTTTATTCAGTGGGACGCTTTCTCTGAAAGCTACCTTATGCGTGTGATCTAGAAAACCGGAGTGAGGCCAGGGTGGCAGGGATGGAAGGTGGGGGCCAAGGCTCCTGAGCATGCCCGAAGCTCACTTCCCCAGCAGGTTGGCAGGTGCGCAGCCGGTGCCGCGACGCTTAAGGCTCTGGCTGTGTGTTGGCAACAAACCAGGTGTGACTGTGGCAGACTCGGTCCTGGCCGGTCGCCCTGGGCACTGGGTCTCTCTGCCCAGGGTACCGGCTGCCTCCTGCCACCCTGGGGCCGGCAGTTGCGGCCTGCCACCCTTCGCCGTTGCATCTCTGGACTCGGGGTTACAGGGTTAGAAGCTACAGTCCTCTCTTCTTGGGCTCACAGCGGGATCATGAAGCGCACCTCCTTCTTGTAGGTGTCGGGGATCGGGCCCACCGGGGAGCTGAGCATGCGCACACTGTTCTTCCCGAACAGCTGGAACTCGTAGTGGATGAGCTGCTCCCAGAAGCCCACGTTGGGCCGGATGATGATATATATATACACACACACACTATCCCTCTTCAGAGTTTTGTTTATCTATTTGTAACTTTAAGGGTGTATAAGTTCCAATTTTGCTCAATGGGTTATAATTACTTATATTTGTCACTGTCATTGTTTTTGTGATGCTCGGATTGGCTCAGATGTGGCTGCTGGGTGCCCCTGCAGGTGGGCTTCTTTGCTATTCGGGAGCAGCCCTCATTCCTCAGGTCCTTCCTTCCTTTCTGAAGGTGTCCCGGGCCTTCCTGGGTTCCACCACTTCTCCAGGGGCCCCAGTTCTCCGGGTGGGAGGCAGTACTGAGAAGCCGTGATGTGTGTGTGAGTGCGTTTGCTGCCATTCAGGTGTCTGCTCCCAAGCCCCTGTCAGTGGATAGAGTGGAGTATATGAAGAGACTTCAAAAAAGTTGGTGGACAATGGAATTAATTAGAAGATAAGCTTATTTTGATATAAAGAATTTTTGAAATCCATGAATAGTTTGTTAATTATACCCATTCTCCATGATTTCTTAAGATGTTTTGTTTATTTATTTGAAAAGCAGAGTGACAGAGAGAGTGAGAGGGAAACAGAGAGAGATCTTCCATTTGCTGGTTTATTCCCCAAATGCCTGCAATAGCCAGGTCTGGGCCAAGCCAAAGCCAGGAGCCAGAAACTCCATCCTGGTCTCCATGGATGTCAGGAATCCAAGTACTTGAACCATCGTCTTCTGCCTCCCAGGTACATTAGCAGGAAGCTGGATTGGAAGTAGAGAAGCTCTCTGACATGGGATGCTACACCACAGTGCCCGCCCCTCTGTGAAGACCCCTTATGTAGGCTACACAGATACACACACACAGAAACACACACACAGGGACAGACAGACACACACGCAGAAACACACACACAGGGACAGACACACACAGGGACAGACACACACACACAGGGACAGACACACACAGGGACAGACACACACACACAGGGACAGACACACACAGGGACAGACCCACACATAGAAACACGCACACAGGGACAGACACGCAGAAACACACACACAGGGACAGACAGACACACACACAGGGACATACACACACAGGGACACACACACAGAGACAGACACACACACAGGGACAGACCGACACACACACAGGGACAGACCGACACACACAGGGACAGACAGACACACACAGGGACACAAACACAGAGACAGACAGACACACACGCAGAAACACACACACAGGGACAGACAGACACACACACAGGGACAGACCGACACACACAGGGACAGACACACACAGGGACACAAACACAGAGACAGACAGACACACACACAGGGACAGACAGACACACACAGGGACAGACACACACACAGGGACAGACACACAGGGACAGACACACACACACACAGGGACAGACACACACAGGGACAGACAGACACACACACAGGGACAGACAGACACACACAGGGACAGACACACACACAGGGACAGACACACAGGGACAGACACACACACAGGGACAGACACACAGGGACAGACACACACAGGGACACAAACACAGAGACAGACAGACACACACACAGGGACAGACAGACACACACAGGGACAGACACACAGGGACACACACACAGGGACACACACA
Source organism: Lepus europaeus (assembly GCF_033115175.1). NCBI lineage: Eukaryota > Metazoa > Chordata > Mammalia > Lagomorpha > Leporidae > Lepus > Lepus europaeus. The sequence continues at coordinate 4,502,442 of NC_084831.1, forward strand.
CAGGGACACACACACAGGGACAGACACACACACACAGGGACACACACAGGGACAGACACACACACACAGGGACACACACAGGGACACACACAGGGACACACACACACTCAACGTCTGTTTCTGTGCACAGAGGTGGCTATGTTGCATCACCTCACTCCAAAGTAGCTGATTTCAATTCATCATCAGCTGGTTCATCCTCATCTCCCCCTTCCCGTATTGTAACTTCCATATAATAAGAAAACTGTCTCCTTTATGCTTAAATATGCTCCTATGAGTGATCAGTCTCCCGGTATACAGCCAATCTCACATGGCCACCACTACCTCCTCACCCTGCCCAGGCCCCGACATCCCACTGTGTGGACCTCCTCCTCACCCCTCAGTATGCCCCTGATGTTGTCCTAGGAAGGATCGTGAAGCCACCTACAGGCTCAAGGGAAAGAGTGATGTGATTGATTAGCAATGTCTGCCCTAGACAGAGAACAGGAAGTGTGGAACAGCCTGCCCCCACCTTGGGGTGATGGATATGAGCATCCATCCTGAGCGGGTGACCACATGACTTTAAGAGACAAACAGCAATTAACAGTAATGATTCGTTAAAGCTGACGGTCACACCGGGCCATGGTGCCGGCCAGGTCGTCTGCTGGTCCTGAGTCGTGGGCCCTGGAAAAGCACAGTTCTGGGTCTGCACACCTGCTCTTCTAGCAGCTCCTTCGCCGATTCCCCCCTGTCCCTAACAAGGCTGTGAAGAATGAAGGTGACCGTGCAGGCTGCTATGACTTCATGGGCTCATGGAGTCCTTGCCTATTTCCCTCTTTGCTGGCCCTGGGTGGCACCAGGAAGCTCACAATACCCTACCCTCTCCTGCCACCAAAAGCCCCTTGCCCACCTCCCTGGGGGATGCCCACAGCACCTAAGCACCAGGATGGACAGCTGTCAGCAAATGTGTCAGAAATGACTCATTTCCTCTCCTTGCCCTGGGGCTTTTGACATGTCCAGTGGGGAATCGGAGCTTTGGCTCAGCTGTGGCTGTGGGCTAGCCCAGCTCGAGCTGAGCCCTGCTCAAGCCACAGGCAGTAGCCAAGGACCTCCTGTGCATTAATGTCCTCGAGTGAATAAAACAAAGACCCTTTGGGGACAGGAAAGACCCATGGGAAATAGAAAACGAGTGTGCATGTGAGAAAGAGGGGTGCAGGGGGAGGGAAGACACCCCCAGCAGGCCCGTGAGCATAGGGCGCGTTTCATCCCTCGGTGATTTAGGGAGCACCTCCCATGTGCCAGCACCCAAGGGTGGCCTGGGGAGCACATCACCCGAGGGAGAAGAGCACAGATCCAGAGGCTAGGGGCTCTGATGACCTCCTGGACAAGGGTCTTGGAGGGACCTGAGGAGGGAAGGAGCTGGAGGAGATGGGAGGAGAGGGCAGCTTCCTCCCCTCCCCTCCCCTCCCCTCCCCTCCCCTCCCCTCTCCTCTCCTCTCCTCTCCTCTCCTCTCCTCTCCTCTCCCCTCCTCCCCTCTCCCCTCCCCTCCCCTCCCCTCCCCTCCTCTCCTCTCCTCTCCTCTTCTTGACAGGCAGAGTTACACAGTGAGAGAGAGAGACAGAGAGAAAGGTCTTCCTTCCGTTGGCTCACCCCCCAAATGGCCACTACGGCTGGCACGCTGCACCAATCTGAAGCCAGGGGCCAGGTGCTTTTCCTGGTCTCCCACATGAGTGCAGGCACCCAAGCACCTGGGCCATCCTCCACTGCCCTCCCGGGCCACAGCAGAGAGCTGGACTGTAAGAGGAGCAACCAGGACTAGAACCCGGTGCCCACATGGGATGCCAGCACCTCAGGCAGAGGATTAACCAAGTGAGCCATGGCGCCGGCAAGAGGGAGCTTTCCTCAGGGCTAGAGTGACAGAGGAGAACTGAGACAATCTGACTCCAGATTCTGAAACCTTTGAATCCACTGCCTCCCTGGAGGGGCAGGGAGGACACCAGAGGCCAGGGCTGGTGGGGGCTGGGTGTGAAGTGCAGACCCTGGTCTGGGAGACAAAAGTCAGGAGGACAGTCCTGGTGAGAGAGGTTTAGCCAGGGATGCCCTCCATTCCTGCCCACCTCCAGAGGGAGGCCCCACTCCAGAGCCCCAGTGGGGGATGCCTGGTGCCTCCCACCTGCCTGAACTCCCTGGCCACTCCCACCTGGGCCTCCCCACACCTGGCCCAGTGCAGCACGTAGAGATCCTGGCCACCTCTGCCCCTTCCCCGTGAGGCATCTCCATTGGCTTCCTTTCCAGGGAGACCAGGTACCACCCCCCCTCCTGGCTCATTTTAACAGCTCCTTGTCAGATTACCCCAGGAAGAAAAGGCAAGACGTCTGCACCCCAGCACTTCACAGGAAGGTCTGGGGCACCTGGCGGAGTCTCCTTCTGCCCCAGCCTTTCCGGGACTCGGGAAGCCAGAATAAGGGTGCAAGGGCAGAAGGGTGCGTACCTGTGTGTACACACGAGTTTATGTGCACGTGTGTATGTGTGTGCCCACGTGTGTGTATGCATGTTGTACGTGTGTGCACATGTGTGTATACGCATGTTGTACTCTCTGTGTGCCTGCAGGTGCACATGCAGGGCACAGGGCAGGGAGCACTCACCCCTTCCCGGACCCTCCTTCCTTCTCTACAGTTGTAACAGGGCATGCTGGGAGTTGTCCAGAGTGCCCAGAGCCCTGGTCTTCCAGACAACTTACTGTGTCCCTTAGGTCAGACCCTCCCTGTGGGCTTGTGGGCTCCCGGCACCCGTCCCCCCCCCCCCCCCCGCCGCCCTGCGCCCCCGGCTGGGATGCTTCCTGAAGCTCCAGAGACAGATTGGAGCAGGCTGACTCCACTGCGGGGTTGCCTCAGCATGGCCTGAGCAGAGCCAGGGTGGGGCCTGTGTGGCCCTGAGAGGGCCTCCTGCAGCCCCCAGAGCCTCAGCCCTGACCCCAGCATTTGTCCCTGTTCCCGAATCTGCTCTCCCCAGTCCTCCCAGCAGACGGGTCCCTGGGGTTTGGGGACAGCATCCTAGGCTTCCCTGTAGTCCTGACAGCCCCAGCACAAAGCCAAACACAGAAAATTCCCTGGAGAGGAGAGTTTCATGGGACTGGAGCTCTGGTGTAGACCCAGGCTGTGTCAGCAGGCAGCCAGCAGATCCTCACAGAGACCTGTTCCAGGCTCGGTGCCAGGCGCCGGTGATGCTGTAGCGAGTCAGAGACTCGGCCTGGCTCGTTTGACCAGGAAGTCCTTAGGGAACAGAGACCACCATGAAGAAGAAACAGCCTCCATGCATCTGGTGGGGGTGCTCTGGGGGTGGGGGACGACAGTGCTCTTCCCCATCTCAGTTCAAAACCACTAGCCTTCAAAGGCATGGGGGACAACTCCACCAGCAGCCACCTTCCCATGCTGTGTCCAGGGCAGACATTACTAGCTGATCACAGCACATTTTCCTGCTGGACCTGTGTGTGATTTCCTTAGCCTGGTCCTGCACTGTTGGCTGTCTTTAGAAGCCAGTGAACAAGTTGGAAGCCATTAGCTGTCCCTGCTCTCTCCAGCTCCTATCACTGTCACTCTTCTGCCTGGTTGTCTCTGACCTCCTGGCTCACCCTTCTGTTTCAGCCTCACAAACACTGAGCCTACCCCTTCCAGCCGTGCTTAGCACCTGTCTGCCTGGGGCCATGGGGCTGAAGCCCCTACAGCTTTCTGTGGCTGCCCCTCTCCTGGGACCCCATCCCCCATAACAGGCACCATAGCGCTTTAGGGCAGGAACAAAAAACCCAGCTGACTTAGGCCAGATGGCAGGGCCCACATTTGAGAGTAGGATTCTTCTGTGTTTTTTTTCCCAAGCAATCTGCTAATGGAGGTGAGAAGGAGGCTGACAGAGCTGCCGGTAATGATGTGCAGAAGCTGGCACCTCACATCAACTGTGAACCCCAGCCCTAGTCCCAGTCCCAGCCGCCCCCTGCGAGCCCGCAGCCGTGGGGTCTGTGCAGGGAGCCAGATCGGCCCGCGGCTTTGGGAGTCTATTTATGGGACCCACGGAGCTCTCCCTGATTTAGAACCCGAGGAGACTGACAGCTTCGATTGACAGAGCCACAAAAAGCAAGGGAGCGTTGTTTCCATTTTTAAATGGATGCTTGTATTGGGGTGTCTGCGGAGGACCCGGGAGGGCAGCTGGGGCCAGATCCTGGTAGAATGACAGCGGGAGGCCTCTCTTTCCTCCTCCTTCCACCAGCCCTCCAGGTCCTCTGCCCCTCTAGGGGCCCCACAACCTCTCCAACGTCCTTCTCTTTCCTCCAGAGACCCAAGGCTGTCCCCTCCTGGAGAGCCACTCTCTCCTCGCTCCCCAGGACACAGTCTAGGTCTCCCAAGAGCCACAGTTTGAAATTCTGACCCCAGCAGCAGGCAGGACAGGCCCCTGACGCCACAGTTTCTAGTAGGGCCACCTCTCCTTCCATCTTTGTGGTCTCGCACCCCTCACAGGCTCCAGGCTGCCCTGGGGGCTCTGGTCACACAGGTAGCTGGTGTTCCCCAGCTGCTCGACACCTCAGCCCAGCACCCGGCCAGACAGATCTCAACCCAGCAGCCACCAGTGCTACCCACTTCTCACTCTCCATCGCCAACTTGCCACCAGGTCTATCCTCTTGTCGCCAGCCTTGGTCCTTCTGTTTTTTTGTTTTGGGTTTTTGTTTTTTTTGTTTTTGTTTTTTGTTTTTTTGACAGGCAGAGTGGACAGTGAGAGAGAGAGACAGACAGAAAGGTCTTCCTTTTTGCCGTTGGTTCACCCTCCAATGGCCGCCGCGGTAGGCGCGCTGCGGCCGGCGCACCGCGCTGATCCGATGGCAGGAGCCAGGTGCTTCTCCTGGTCTCCCATGGGGTGCAGGGCCCAAGCACTTGGGCTATCCTCCACTGTATTCCCTGGCTACAGCAGAGAGCTGGCCTGGAAGAGGGGCAACCGGGACAGAATCGGTGCCCCGACTGGGACTAGAACCCAGTGTGCCGGTGCCACTAGGTGGAGGATTAGCCTAGTGAGCCGCGGCGCCGGTCCTTCTGTTTTAAGCATGGATTTCATTCATATGCAGCAATGGCAAGGTCAACAGATCAAGACATACTGCTCTTTATTAAATGTTTATTTTATTTATGTTCATCTACTTGAAAAGCAGATGTCGGGGCGGGGGGCGGGGAGGAGAGGTCTTCTATATGCTGGTTCACTCCCCAAATGCCGACAACAGCCAGGGCTGGGAACTCCATCCAGGTCACCCATGTGGGTGACAGGGGCCCAAGCACTTGAGCTGCCCTTCGCTGCCTTCCCAGGTACATTAGCACGGAGCTGGATCAGAAGTAGGGTAGCTGGGACTTGAGCCGGCACTCTAGCTGCCATTCCCATATGGGATGCCAGCATCGCCAGCAGTGGCTTAACCCATTGTGCCACAACAGCGGGCCCTGTGCCTTTGAAAAGATGGTTTGTTACTCACAGTTCCCAAGGGGAGGGGCGCCACAGGGAGCACCAGGGTCAGTTGGAGGTGGGGGAGTGAGGGGTGGGAGGGCGGAGCCTTTGCTGTGGTTTCCAGGGGAGACAGCAGGTGAGGCAGGAGGAGCAGGTTTAGGATTACCTTGCTTGAATGACCCCAGTGGGTTCTGGGGCACAGGGGCTCCCCCTAGTGGTCTGTAGCTGGCCCTGGAGTGACTGTGACAGGTGGACAGGGGCATGGGGCGATCCCAGGGTTGGGGGTGGGGGGCTCCCAGGCAAGTTCTTCCTGTTTCCAGGGACTGCCCCATCCTGCCAGAGGGTGGTCAGCAAGACCCCAATGTCAGAGTGGCAGCAGTGCAGAGAAGAAAAGGACATGACCACAATGCCTTCCCTAGACTCTTGGCACTGTGCCCAGAGAACGCTCTTCCTAACTCTTGTCCACACAGCATGGAGAAAGTGCTCAGATTGTACAGGCACACCCCCCAACTGGTCAGCGCCTGGCTGGTCAGCATGTTCCCTGTCCTGGGAGGCTGAAGACAGCCCTGTCTCGAATCACGTGCCTGCCTGCTCCTCAGACACCCTGGCCTCCCGCAGGTCCTGGGATGTTCCCCATCCACCCGTTCCCCACAGGCGGTCCCTAGCTCCCAGCCTGCTCACTGGACCTCTGGCCATGGTACTCTGCCCCAGGACCCCTCCCTCACAGAGTGGCCATGGCTGAGATGAACCCTGGGTCCAGGAGGGCCTCCCTGCTCAGGCTGGGCACTCACCTGGCATCCCCAGCATCTGTCTCAGGTCACACACCATAAATATTTGCAGAAAGCTGGCCAAAGTCTCCGTGGTGACCAAGAAGGCAGGCATCCCTGATTATCCAGGTTCTTGAGGTGAGCAGCTGGAGTCCGGGAGGCTCTGTGGCCCTAGGCTGTGCAGGGTCTCCAGCTAGGCTGGTGTCTCTCTGGAGGCTTGGAAAGTTGCCATGTGCTCCTCCTCTGCCCTCAGCTCCAGAGGAGACCTGAGGTCCCACAAGGAGATTGGTCATGGCCTGAACCTGCCTCCCGGACACCTGCAGCCTGTTTCAGACTTAACCAGCACAGGAGTGAAGGAGTGAACCCTGAGATCCAGGGCAGAGGCCGGCGCTGCGGCTCAATAGGCTAATCCTCCGCCTTGCGGCACCGGCACACCGGGTTCTAGTCCCGGTCGGGGCACCGATCCTGTCCTGGTTGCCCCTCTTCCAGGCCAGCTCTCTGCTGTAGCCAGGGAGTACAGTGGAGGATGGCCCAAGTGCTTGGGCCCTGCACCCCATGGGAGACCAGGAGAAGCACCTGGCTCCTGCCATCGGATCGGCGCGGTGCGCCGGCCGCAGCATGCCTACCGCGGCGGCCATTGGAGGGTGAACCAACAGCAAAAAGGAAGACCTTTCTCTCTATCTCTCTCTCTCACTGTCCACTCTGCCTGTCAAAAAAAAAAAAAAAAAAGATCCAGGGCAGAACCAGCACTGGCAGGTTGGGGCCCTGGTGGGAGCAGGGCTTTCTCCTCAACCAAATGCTGCCTGGGGCATATGTGAGCATCCTCAATGGCCCCTAGAAAGTGCCACACACTGGTGGCTTCAAGCCCCAAATCAAGACCTCAGCAGGGCCGCACGCTCTCTGAAGGCGCCAGGGGAGGATCCTTCTCTGCCCCTGTGCTCCTGGTGGCCGCCAGCAGCCCCTGGCACTTCCCAGCGGTGGACGTGCCACTCCTCCCCTCACCCCCTCGTCACGGCGTGCTTTCCTTGGGTATCTCTGGTGATGCTGGACTTAGGACCCGTCCTGTTCCAGTATAACATCATCTTCTTTTAACTAATTAGATCTGCAAAGATCCGATTTCCAAGTAAGGCTACATTCTGAGGTTCGGGGGACATGAACTTGAGGACATGGCTCAGCCCAGTACAGAGTGGATTTCTCTTCCTCCAGTCCAGTCTGCTGGCCCCAGTGTCCTCCAGCTGCAGCCTGGGGTTTGGGATCAGGGCTTGCCCTCTCTTCTTGGGAGCTGCGAGAGCTTGCTGGGGCACTTAGTGGCCTTGACCTGGGTCCAACCAGATCCTGCTCTGTGTAGAAACATGAATGAAATAGGGCAGGAAAGAGTCAGGACTGGGACTCGGAGCCCTGCCAGGCTGCGGGACCAGCTCCTCTCTTCCCTGGGTCTTTAATTTCTCGCCGAATGCTTTCCCAGTGGTTACCAATCATGATGTCCTAGGTTCCAGAACATTCCATAGCCTCTTCCTTTGTAGGTCCTTATTTTCCAGTAGAAAAGCTGATGACAAATATTATAGTTAATCTTGAAGAATTATGGGTGGAGTGACATTCACAGCAGGAGGGTGGAGCTCAGGAGGATTGTGTCCGTTTCTCCATGGCCCCCGGTCGGTTACCATGCAGTTACTGAGTTCGCACTGAACCTCCAGCCCCGTGCAAGTGAGCTGCTCTCGGCCTCCACCTGCAGGGGCTGCAGCCATGGTTCTTCCAGGCACTGCAGTGGGCAGAGCTCGCCGGAGGCATTTCAGGGCCCTTCTCCGTGTGTGGGATGTGGGAGGAGGAAATGAAATGGAGGGAGAGCCACGTGGGGCAGCGGCAGAGGGTGGAGGTGGGAGAAGGGTGGCTGAGCCTGGTGAGCCCCACCCCGACACCTGGTTCTGCCCCGGGGTGCTCTGTGTTTGCCTGTCTCTGCCTAGGTCTCTGGCACTGACCTGAGGTGGGAAATGACCAGGATCCCCAAGCTCAGCTCTCTGCCTCTGCCCACAGCCACCTCCTGTGACCCAAATACCTCCAGCCGGACAGCCTCTGATCTCCTGCTGCCCAGCGCTCTGCCCTGCCTGGTCTTCGGGCCCTGGGGCCCACACTGCCTCTATTCCTGGCAGGATTGTGTTCAATCCCAAAGGGGCCTGTGCTTGGAGGGGAGAGGACTGCGGAGGGGCCAGAGCTGGCATGGTCTCCAGCTGCCTGCTGGGCTCCAGAGCAGAGAGAGGAACTCTGTTCTGGAAAGAGTTCTGGTTCCTTCCACAGTTGTCCATGTGGGATAGGCCCACCAAGGCCAACAGGCTTGAGCCACCATGTCCCTGCCCCACGCTGCCAAGGTCTGGGGCACAGAGGAGAGGCAGGGGCTCCCAGGCAGCCTGACCAGTGCCTGCAGCGCCACGCCCCGTCCAGGGCAAGCCATCCACATGGCAGGCACCATGCACAGTTGCAGGAAGGTTCAGCATCTGCAGTCATTAAGATAAAAGTCTCACTAATGATTCAAGCGCTCTTTAGTTCTGATATCTTAATTTAATTGGATTTTTTTTTTTTAATTAAGCAAAAGACCCACAATCCGACAAGCACTGCAGTGGCACCGCTTTGCCGACATCTAACTTAAAGGACCAGGCCTCCGACCCCATCCCTCTAGCCTAGGGCCTGGGGTCTAAGCTAAGATGGAAAGAGGCCCAGCCTCCCCTGCCCATCTACCGGTGTTGCCAGTTCAGGGAGGAGGTGCCAGCGGGACTGTTGGCACCATGTGACTCAGGAGGCTGGGGCGGGGGGAGGAGCACTGTCGTGGCCACTGAGAGGGGACCCAAGTGGTCACCCCACGTGGGCTCCCAGAACTGTGGGCATTCCCCTCCTGGGACTACCCAGACCAGGGCCCTCTACCTCCTGTCCCTCTGCCAGCAGCCCCGTCCTTCTCAAGGGCACATGGTCCCCAGCCTGGGCTCTTATGGGGAGGGGAGGCGCACGGGGGTCCCTCGTGCCTGCAGCCCTCGGTGATGTGGCCTCCTGCCCTCCCCCGCTGGGCTCTCACAGCCAGGGGCTGCTTGGTGACGGTGATTGATGGTTTGCCAATAGGAGTGGAATGAAGTTTTAATAGTCTCAGATTAAAGGATCAGAGAGCAGAGGGAGAGGGGAGCCCTGCGGCCAGCTGCACATTTTTCCACCAAGCATAGCTTGGCACCCTGTGGAAGAGCCTGTTAAAGCCACGTGGGGATGGTAGTCGACCCACGGTGGGCACGGGAGCCCCAGAGCCCAGCCCCTATAGCTGGGCATCCTCACGGAAGCAGACCCACAGGACCCTGACATTCTGAGAGCACCCCATGGCAGAGCCAGGCTCCATCTCCAGTCTCTGGGATGGAGGGGAGGGGCCCTGGGTCCTGGCTGGAAGAGACTTCCAGAAGGAATCTCAGATCGAGCTGAGGGGAGAGACTGTCCTCTGTTCCTCTTAGGAAAACGTGATTTTCCTGTTGCTCAGGGGATTCTTTGTAAAATAAATGCATGCTCCCTCTGGAAATATCTCAGACTCGTGCAGGTCTAAGCAGGGGCTGGGCGTTCCTGCATCCATCCTCCTTGGGTTGTTCACATCCCTGTCTCTGGTCCAGGGGGACAGAGCCTGGGTGGCACCTGCAGGGGACCTGTGCCACTTCTCCTGACCCCCTGAGGTGTCTCTGCCCACTCTCTGCAGGCCTCACTGCCCTGCAGGTGTTTAGGACCCGTGTTGGGGCTCATTCCGCAGCCCAGGTGCCAGGTGCTGAGCCAGGAGTGGCAGCCCACGTTGGGGCTAACAGTACCCTACGGGTCACCAGTGGGCAGGGTCTCAGATCTGTGACACCAGAGGTCCCTGTCCCCTCTGAGTCTCAGCGCCTGACAGTTCACATCCCCATGGACCCCGAGGGTACACAGCCGCTTGGGTCATGAACTAAGCCAGTGCCTCACAAACCAGCCACGAGGGTCTTCATATGTTCAGGGGAGGCAGGCAGGGCTGGCCGGGCCAGGGAGGGGGCAGTGTGGGCTGCCATGATGGACTGTGTCCTAAGATCCCTGGGGACCAGTAAGTTCACCAGGGACACCACCCATCAGCCCGCTGGTGCCCCTGGAAAAGAACACCAGGAGCCAATGGGACCTGGGTGGGCAGTTTGGTGAGGAAGAGAACCCAGGCAGGCTGGGCCTTGGGGAGAGGGCGGGGCAGGGCCGATGGCCACTGCAAAGGAGGAGGGGCAGGGACCTCAATGCAGCTCAGGCTTGTGCAGTGTCACCCCAGAGACCAAGGGAACCAGGGCGCAGGATGAATGAAGGCTGTGGAGGACAGGTGTGGGCACTGGACAGGTGTGGGCACCCTGGGCTGGGTCCTATCTTCATGCCAAACACACAACCTGGCACAGGCAGGCACAGACTGAGGGAGATGAGTATCGGGGTGGGGGGAGGGTACATGCAGGTTGCCCCCAGCCAGCCCAGCCGGCTTCTCCAGCAGCTTCTGGCCTCATTATTGATCACCTTGTCCCCTCTGCCATCTGCTCAGCCACCAGGGCCAAGGTCAGCACTCTAAGAGGGGCCTCCAGGGGCTCTGTGGGGTGACAGAGGGACTGAGAGCCGGGGCAGGCAGGAACAGGCACCCTCCTTCTGGGAGTCACGTGGCCCTGGAGGGTGCCTGAGTCCCAGCTCCTGCCAGGCGCATTCCCACCACAGCAACTCTGCCTCTGCTCAGAGCCGCCTGAGCAAAGGGGAGGGAAGCCCCTCTCCTGGTCACTCACTGGAGGGGAGACAGCAGGCCGCTGGCCTAAGGCACTCCTGCAGGCAAAGCTGGCTCTGGGCCCCATGGCACCACACACAGGACCCCAGGCATGGAGCTGGAAAGCCCTCCCACCGCCTCCAGGCCCCACCGCCACTTCCCAGGGCAGAAGTAGCCCTCAGATGGGAACATGAGCCCTCAGCCCTGCCTGCACGCAGCATCTGATGCCCGCCACACCAGGTCCTGGGCTCCACAGCTTCCCTGCCCACCCTGCCCTGTGTTTGAGGGCAGAGGTGCCATGGCGAGGTCTCAGGAGAGAACCTGGGAGCTTTCTGTCCAGCAGAGCACTGTGGCAGAGACAGGATTTGGAGATGGTGGCTGGAGGAAGTGTGTGCCCTAGGACAAGCCAGGCCGAGGCCACCAGCCCTTGCCTGCCCTCTTTCCAGCTGCCTGCAAAGCTGGCTTGTCCGAGGTGAGGAGGTCACGGCTGCCCACACGCGGGGAGCTCTCAGCCCCTTCAGAATCTGCTGTTCTAACAACAACCCAGCAATGCTAAGGCATGTGCGTTAGATAACTGTTACTCAGCATATTTTATGGTGTCTTGCCCGGGTTGAATATGGAAAGGCACTAAGCTGTTTAATTCAGCTCCTCTCACGTGGCTCAGAGGCGTAACTCAGCTTGAGATCAGCGGCTCAGAGCGGCAGCCTGGACAGGCCATGGCAGTTTGGGTGATTTAAGCTTCGTTTGCCACGGCCGCTGAAACTTCTGCCTGGCTCTCGGCCTCCGTTCCCCACGCAGGCTGCATGACGCTGCCAGCCCCCTCTGTACCCCCGACAGCTCCCTGGCTCCCTGACAGGTCGCTGTGACGCTGCCATGCTGCCCGTGCATCTCAGAAATGTTAGGTCCCCTTTCCTGGAATTGTCCAGGCCATGGGAGGAGATGCCCAGGAGGACAGGCACTGTGGTTCCCACACTTCATCTGCCTGCATGGAGAAGTCTGGTGTCTCCCTGCTGCTGCTAACCCTCATCAGGCTGCCTGCAACCCCCGAGCAGACAGATGCTGGCCCCTTGACCTGCAGCCCCCTTACCTGCCCATGAATACCCAGCTCCCTGGGACCCCTGCTGTAGCTTGGTCCCAGCCCAGGGTCCACCCATCCATCTGGTCATTGCTGTGCTTTCACAGACCAGCTGGCCCCAGGCAGACATGTTGGCCATGTGGAGGGGTGGCCATGACCCTTGTCCAGGTGGGGAGACCGGCATCTGGGAACCCCAGCTCTTATGCTCATCTAGGGAATTGAGTCCTACAGTGATTCAGGGACTTGCCACGTGCTATAGCAACTGTGTGAAATGGGGGCTCATTCATTCACTCAGCAAAGAAGTATTGTGCACCTGCTGTGTACAGCATGGAGAACAAAGCCCTGCCCCACCCCCACCATCCCCAGTGGTCAGTGCCACAGGGGACAGTAGTGTGGGGTGGGAGAGAGAGGGAGGGTGTGAGCACAGGAGGTGTTGGGCTCCTCCCTTTCAGTTTTAAGTTTCTGGAATGCAAGTGAGAATCAAATGGAGTTGACGCCTACGCTACAAATGAAGAATGTCTGAGGGGCCCGGGGCAGGGTGGGGGGTGTCCTCAGGACAGCCCACCCCACTTCCTCTGCAGGGTGCCACCTCCTCCCCCGGCAGTCTCCTGTGTACTCCAGCCACAGCTGCGTGGCTGCTGGGCAGGGCTGGCTTTGTCACTCCATCCGCCAAGCCAGTATCTGAGGCCAGAGTCTCCGGGCTGGAGGTGCTAACTCGGCTCTAATCCTCCCTTGCGGGTGATGGCACTGTCGGGATTACCACAGCTGCTGGGACTTGGCAGGGCTCCAGGAGCCCGGAGCGAGCTTCCTCGGGGCTTCCCGTCTGTACTCACCATGAGCTCTGAAAATTAATTAGGGAGGGTGGCATCTGCCCGGGGCCAGCGGGTGGGACTCGCTGATTCAGAAGCTGCCGGAAAGCATCCGCCTTCACCTCTGTACCCTGGGATGGCCCCTGCACCAAAAACGAGACAGAGCAAAGCTACGCCGTGGGGTGCAGGCATGCGTGCATGCGTGTCTGTAAGCCTGTGCAGGTGTACATGTGTGCACATGTATGTGCATGTTCACAGTTGGTATGCATAGGTGTGCTTAGGGCCATGTGTGGACATGTTGTCCATGCTTGTGTGGGTATGTGTTCATGTGTGGATGTGTGTGCATATGCACATATAAGTGTGTGTTTATGCATGTGCTCATTTGTGTGTGTTCATGTGTGATGGGTGTATGTGTGCAGACTTATGTGAGTGGGTGCTTGTGTGTGGCCTCCAGACATGGTCACTGTCCAGGAAGCTGTCCAGCCCTTCAGCCCCCCCTGTGTGATGTGGAGACAGGGCTCGCGGACAGGGAAGAACAGGAGAATCGTGGAGTTCCATAGGAGGAGGAAGAGGAGAGGCTGTGTGGATGCGGAAGGAGATGCGACCATGGCCAGAGAGGGGAGAATTCAGTGAGGCAGTAGCAAGCGATGATGGACAAAAGGAACCATGGTGTGAGGAAAAGCACCCAAGGAGAGACACCAGGAGAGGAGAGAGATGCAGCAAGGGCTGGGGCAGGGGGAGCCCTGGAAGGAGGGGGACTGCGGGCATCAGAGGGGCCTCTGAAAGGCCAAGTCCCTGCTGCCCCTCCTGCCGGCCACCCTGTGCCGCCTGGGTGTGCACCCTGCACCCCTCCTTTGCCAGAAGGCCCTGGGGCAGGAAACGGGCTCTCCTTCTGTTCCTCCTCCCTCCCACAGCAGGTGTCTCTGCAACCAAGGCTCCAGGAGAAGGGCTGCTGTGGGCTGAGGGGTGGGGGCCCTCGGCGAGGGCCAGGGGAACGGCCTTGGCCGTGCAAGGAGGCCAGGAGCGCAGGCTGGGCAGGCGTCACATCAGGGGCTGGGCCCTCCTCGGAGGGTGCCTGCTCTGCAGGGACACCACCTTTGTGCTGGGCAGATCAGGTGGGTGGCACACCTGGAAAGGGCTGGCAGGGCCTGGGACCCGGCGTCTCCCTGCAGCTCCCGCTGGCCCACGTGGCTGAGCTGGCAGCAGAGCCGTGTCCTGCTGCTGTGGGAGGCCCCTGGGCCCGGGGCACAGGACCGGCTGAGTGCTCTGGAGGCTGAGCAGCCCACGAGCAGGAGGCCTGCATGGCTGGAGTCTGACAAGGGCTCTCCTCCTGGCCAGCAGACAGCTGCCCTCTCGTCCTCACCCACTGGGAGGAGTGGAGAGAAGAGAGCCCCTCTTCTATCAGGCCATAAATCCCAGGAGCTTGAGAGCCTCACCCTATGACTCCATTTACCCTTATGGACTGCCTGAAGGCCCAACCTACAATACAGACGCATGGGGCCAATACAGACACATGGGGCCAATACAGACACAAGGGGCCAGTACAGACACACAGGCCAATACAGACACACAGGGCCAATACAGACACAACACGGGGGCCAATACAGACACATGGGGCCAATACAAACATATGGGGCCAATACAGACACACAGGGTCAATACAGATACACAGGGGCAGATACAGACACACAGGGCCAATACAGGTTCACTGGGCCAGCCAATACAGATACACGGGGCCAATACAGACACATGGAACCAATACAGACACACAGGGCCAATACAGACACACGGGGCCAATACAGACACACAGAAGCAATACAGACACACGGGGCCAATACAGACACACAGGGCCAATACAGACACATGGGGCCAATACAGACACAAGGGGCCAATACAGACACATGGGGCCAATACAGACACACGGGGCCAATACAGACACACGGGGCCAATACAAACACATGGGGCCAATACAGACACACAGAAGCAATACAGACACACAGGGCCAATACAGATGCACAGGGCCAGCTAATACAGACACACGGGGCCAATACAAACACAAGGGGCCAATACAGACAGATGGGGTCAATACAAACATATGGGGCCAATACAGACACACAGGGTCAATACAGATACACAGGGCCAATACAGACACACGGGGCCAATACAGACACATGGGGCCAATACAGACACACGGGGCCAATACAGACACATGGGGCCAATACAGACACACAGGGCCAAAACAGACACATGGGGCCAAAACAGACACACAGGGCCAATACAGACACATGGGGCCAATACAGACACACAGGGCCAATACAGACACACGGGGCCAATACAGACACATGGGGCCAATACAGACACACGGGGCCAATACAGACACATGGGGCCAATACAGACACACGGGGCCAATACAGACACATGGGGCCAATACAGACACACAGGGCCAAAACAGACACATGGGGCCAAAACAGACACACAGGGCCAATACAGACACATGGGGCCAATACAGACACACAGGGCCAATACAGACACATGGGGCCAATACAGACACAAGGGGCCAGTACAGACACATGGGACCAATACAGACACATGGGGCCAATACAGACACAACATGGGGGCCAATACAGACACACAGGGCCAATACAGACACACAGGGCCAATACAGATGCACAGGGCCAGCTAATACAGACACACGGGGCCAATACAAACACAAGGGGCCAATACAGACACATGGGGCCAGTACAGACACACAGGCCAATACAGACACACAGGGGCAGATACAGACACACAGGGCCAATACAGATACACGGGGCCAGCCAATATAGATACATGGGGCCAATACAGACACATGGAACAAATACAGACACATGGGGGCCAGTACAGTTACACGAGGGCCAATACAGTTACACAGGGACCAACATAACCACACAGTGGTCAATACAGTCACACTGGCACTGATACAGACACGGGGGGTTGAACTTCAACGTATAGGGTGGGGGCCCAGTTCAGTCCAATGCACCTGGAACTCAGTCTAGAAAGAAAAGTGAAGGTTTCCTTTTGGTCTGTGCCCCTGGAGGTGGAAGACAAAAGCTGCAGGGCAAGGTGGGCTGCACCCTGTGTGACTCCCAACCCACCACTTCCCTTCCTGGGCCTCTCCCCATCTGTCATCTGCAAAGAGCAGCCCCATCCCTGGAGGATGTCGGGAGAGGCGATTACGGTTATTTTCAAGGATGTAAAGTGGTCTTTCGAGACAGGCCCAGTGTAAATAAGGTTGGTTTTATTGCTTACAATAAACATTTATTAAGCACCCACTGAGTTCTGGCCTTGCACAGAATACCAGAGAGACCCCAGCCCAGCCCCTGCCAAACTTTCCACCAGCCCCTGCCTCTCCTGCCTCCCCCCAGTGGTTGTCCACAAGCAGGAAGCACCAGGCCTCAGCCATAAACAGGCAGCACAGCTCCAAGAAAATCTCACAGTTGTGGCTTTGCAGGCCTCTATGAAACAGATGCGGTAGCCAGACCTCAGCTCAGCTAGGGCCAGAGAGCGCTGGATCTCAGCCGCTGTCCTGCAGGGGAAGAGTGGTGCCTCCAGATGGACCCTCCTGTGTCTGGTGAGCACCAGTCTCGGTCTAAGAGAGGGAGACAGTGAGAACAGGCCACGCCCCAAATCCAGGTAGTTGGTCCCAAGCATGCGTCACCCACTCATTGATGAGGTGGTGGCCCTGGTGCCCACACGGGCCAGTCCTCACAGACCTGGCCTACTGGTCGGAGAGACTGAAACCAGGCCAGTGTGGCAGATCGTGACAACAGGGGTCCATGTGGATCCCTGTGCCCCAGCCTGGGACAGGGCCTGGGCCAAGAAGACACTGAGCAGAGATGTTAGGAGAATACTTGAGGCTAGCAGAGCAACTGTGTTAACCTGGGAATGGAGAGCAATGCAGGAGATGGTGTCCATGTCCGGGACAGTGTGTCTGGAAGGCCCTCCACAGAGGTGATGTCCCAACTGACCTGGCAGAGTAAGAGCCAGCCAGGCCACTGGGGATTGGGGGGACCACTCAGGCTGGGACGTCGGGGGCCAGGCCGTGAGGTCTTGAGATGGTCACAAGCCCCAGGGACGAGTGGCCTGGGGACAAGGATGGCACAACCAGCTCACAGGGAGCTACAGGACAAGGGGTTAAAGCATGCAGTTAGATGGACCCCTGAAGGGCGGGCAGTTGTACCAGGGGAACAGTGGCCTCCACTCATGTGGAACCCTCGGGGGAGTGGAGACAGCCTTTGGAGACAGACCAGCCGGCTCCCTCCCCTGTGCCAGCCCAGCTTCCTGCTGCGTTCCCACCAGGTCCTGGATTGACTGCAGCAGAGTCACCCAGGGAGGTTGTGAAACATAAGCCTGGCATGGGGAGGCTGGCAGCAGCCCTGGAATCCGAATTTCCACACTGCTTTGGTAACTCCCACGCACACATTATGCACTTCAGGTGTGTGCAAGCATTTTTATGGGGCTTTCTCCACACCCATCAACAGGTGAAGGGAGAGGGCTCTGGTCCCAAACAAACCAGCTGGGATCCCAACCAGGCTCTGCCACCGTTACCTGTGTGGCCCCGGGTATATCCTTTCACCTCCCATGCCTGTTTCCATGTCAGTAAAATGAGGGTGGGACTGTTGCCTACCTGAGGGGGTTGCTGTATGGGTTAAGTGAATTACTGTGTGGTAAGCTCTTGGAATATAACCTGACACACAGCATCAGCATCAGCACCTGTCATCATCATTCGCACCATCATCACCCATCATTACCACCACCATGAGCAGCTCCATCTTCATCAGCACCAACATCATCTCCACTGTCACCACTGCTTTCATCACCATCACCACCACCACCAGCACCATCACTGTCATCACCAACATCACCACCACTTCCATCCCCCATCACCATCCTCCCACCCAAGTGTAGACAATCCCAGAGCCCTGGCCAGGTCCCCTCAGTCAGGAGGCAATCATGTTCTCCTGCTCCACTGCCTGCCCTGCGTCGTCTTGAAGGCTAGGGTGCAGGGAAGGGCACCCACATTCATACCTCCACAGGAGGAAGTTGCCAAGACAGAAGAGAAGTGGAAGACAAAAACCAAGGCTCTGAGGGCTGGCCAGGGCCCCGTGCAGGGAGCCATGTCTGAGCTCCCACTGTGGGTGTGGATGCCTCCCCTGCTCCCTCTCAGCACAGCCTGAACTCACCACTGCCTGGCTCCTAGCCCCCTGTTCTACCAGGAAGCAATGTCTTAACCTGTGTCTGGTTCCCACGGTCTCCGCCTGGACCAGCCTCAGCTCTTTGCCCCAAGTGAGCCTGCTGGTGGGGTACACAGGAGCAGGGTGAGCACACATGCACCCCATGTAGCCCCCTGAGGACCACTGCCCCCCACCCTGCACCACCTCCCTGGCCACTGGGATTTATAAAACTCCCACAGGGCTGGCCACGGCCTCCTGTGCGGTCAGCCCATTCCTGTTGGGGGCCTCAGGAAACTGAGGCTTTGGGAGGCAGCTCTGGCTCCAAGCAGGGATTTGCTTCTGCTCTGGGTCCCCATCCACTTCCCTCCTGTCCTTGGATCCGTGGTGGCCATCACCACGTGGCACAGCCTTGGGGATGGAAAACCAGACTTGTCCTCTCAGTTCAGTAGAGCAGACAATGTCAGAGTGGGCGGTGCTGGCTCCTGCTGGAAGCGAGGGGCAGATCTGCCCCAGGCCCCTCTCCAGATTCGAGAGGCTCCTGGCAGTCCATCCCTGGGCTCATAGCTGCACCCTGGGATCTAGGAGCCTCCCTAGTGTGGAGTGACCTCGTCTGAAGTCAACTACTCATTTCTGAAGTCAACTACTCACTTGTTTCTGAACGAGGTGGCATTCGGAGGTTCCAGGGGAACACGTTCAGCCCAGTGTGGGGTGAGAGCCCGGGGGAAGGACAGCAGGGGGCACCCACTTGGAGAGGGAACTTACTCTACAAGGCAGGGCCCTGCTCACGGGATGGTAAAGCACGTGGTTCCCGCATTGTCCATGGATGAGCAACTGTATGGTCTCCCCAGGGAGTCCGAGAGTCCACCTGAGGCAGGGGCCAGGTCTGACCTCCACCAGGGTCGGAGGGGCGTGGGGTCACCTGTGGAAGAGTAGGACACAGATGTGACACCAAATACAGCATCGTGAGCAGGGGCGGGGGGGCTACCAGCTGGCCCCATAAACCTACCAACCATTTCCAGGCATCTGTCAGCTCTGGGGCAGCCCACTCCCGCCCACCTGGGTGACTGAGCCCGGGTCCTGGGGGCCAGCTGGCACCTCATTTGCTCAGCCAGGATGTGCGGGGGACTCAGACCAGCAGAGCGGGAAAATAAATTACCCAGGAGGCTGACTCAGGCCAGTTCCTTCGCCAATGAAGCCCTGATAATTGGCGCTGGGCACTCCGGCCCCGGTCCATCGATCCACCTCTATTTTTAACTCAGGGGTCGTGGGGTCGTCCTCCGGGAGGAGGGCTGTTTGTTCTGCTCCCTCTCAATGCCATGCAGGAAGGTCCTCCACCGCACCACCCTGGGGAAAACCGTTCTCAGGGGTCAGCAGAGGCAGGGTCAGAGTTCCAGCCAGCTCGGCGTCCAGCTGTGAGCTCCCGTCTGCAGGTCTCAGACCCACCTGCACCCCAGATCCACCAGTCTGCAGCCCACCCCAGCAGTGCCCTGGGACAAGGCACCTGTGTAGACCAATACCAACAGTAGCCATGTGTTGAGCCCTGGACTGCTGCTTCCATCACGTCCCCTGCCCCTGACCCAGCATGATCGCTCCTGTCTGTGTCTCTGCAGACATATTTGTAAAATGGGTTGATAATGCTTGCTTCGGAGAGCTGAGAGGGACACTGGGAATAACTTGTGTTGAGTGCTTGGCTTTTTCTCCTGCCAATGGTCCGTGCTCCACACGACGGCTGACACCTCGGTGGCTCTCCTCTGCGGAGCCTCACAACCTGCGAGCTGGAAGCCAAGCACCACCCAGCCCTGCCCCTCATACTGCATCCACAAGCGGGGGGGCAGGGAGACAAGCAGAGCTGGAGCCAGGCACACAGGCTCCTGGCAGAGTAAATTCCTCCTGCATGCGTGAGGCGGAATCCGTGCACACAGTGCAGGTCTAGAGCCAGCAGACGGACTGTCGCTTATGTGTAGAGCCCTGGGCCAGGAGGACAGGAACTGGAGACATGTGCCTGGTTCCACCTTGAACGTCCATGTGGCTTTGGGTCTGTCACCTTCCCCCAGCCTCAGTTTCACCCCAGCAAAACTGTGGCAAACAGGGATCATGATTTTACATAACATTTGTCAAGGGAAGGGTGGAGAAGTATGGGGTCTGAGTTCTGGCTCAGAAGGAAAGAGTGCTGTGATTGATTAGTAATGTCTGGCACGGATATGGGCGGGGAAGGTTGGGCACGCTTGTCACTTACCTGTCATGCCCATGCGTATCTTCTGGTTCCTGCCTCCCCCAACACTTCAATGAGTGGGGGCAGGAGGCAACCAAGGTAACAGAGCTGTACTGTGGGACTGATGGCAGGGAGGCTCGGTTTTGGGGGACCAGGAAACAGTAAGTGCCTTGGCATTATGGACTGAATGTGTGCCCCCCAAAACTCACCTGCTGAAATCCTATCTCCCACAATGCAGTGGTACTTGGTGGTGGGGCTTCGAGAGGTGCTTCCGTGACTGGGGCCAGAGCCCTTATACACAGCCCGAGAGACCTCTCACAGCTGCCACCACATTAGATACAGCAAGACCTCAGCTGTCTGTAAACAGGAAGTGGGACCTCCCCAGACACCAGATCTGCCAGCCCTCCAGGACCAGTGTGGAATGCAGGAGACGCCTGCTCTCTCCTGCTCACACCAGGCTTCCCTCCTGGCTGCAGACGCCCCCGGCCGGCTAGAAGTGGGTTCAAGTCCTTGCACCCGCACCAGCCTGCCTGCCTTTCTGGTCGGGCCTTGCTCTACAGCAAAGTTTGGCAGATTTTTTTCTCAGGGCTGGGCAGTATCTCCAGCCTCATGGTCGCTATGGCAACCACTCAACTCTGCTGTGTGGCAGAGAAGCCACCGTCGGCAATACACTGTGCACCGGCTGGCTGTGTACCAATAAAACTTTATTTACAAAAACAAGCAGTGGGCCGGATGTGGCCTATGGGCTGCAATTCGTCATTTCCAAACTGTTTCCACAAAAACAGGGTTCCAAAGTCAGGTGAGTCTGGGGGACACAGGATGAAATAAAATGAGCTGGACAGCGTTTCCCCAGCCCTTCCAAATCTGAACTATGGCCTGACCCAGAGAAGTCATGGCAGCATAGGGGAAGCTTCTAGAAAGAAGGCAGATCCACAGGCAACCCCACAGCAGCCTGGAGGAGGTGCTGGCGTCACTGCCGTCGTGTAGCCCAAGAGACCACTAGAGGGCTCAGAAAATCCCAACATTCCAGCCCCTGGAGCAGGCAGAGCCAAGATTCTGCTCTGGTTGGGTTTACTCCAAAGTCCACTTTGTAAAGTTTCTGGAAACTTAAGTGCTCTAGAAAAAATAAAGCACAGACCTGAGGTTGGGTAGGGAGACAGGAAGACAGGAGAGGGAGCTGCCGGGAGCTCCAGGTGTGGGAGCTGTGCCGCGATCACACGGGCACGTGGCCCACCTTGGGACCACCGCTGGGACCTGGGAGGCACGTGGCCCTTGTTCCCCATGGGTCAGATGGGGCGACTGGCACTGCCAGAGAACCTTGGAGAATCACAGGGCTTCTGCTGGACCCCAGGGCCCCCAGGGGACACAAGGGGAGGGGAAGCTGGGGCCGGGCCGCAGGGGGAGCCCTCCAAGGAGCACAGGGCCTCATCTCTTGAGCTGCCCTCAGCCCCTCCTGGAGGTCCCGCTCCTCCTGAGCCCAGCAGCCCCCAGGCACCCGTGGCTCAGAGCAGCGCCGAGGCCACTCATTTGTGGGGACGCCGGTGGCCACCATGGCCCATGGGCAAAGGTTCCTGGGCACATGGGCCTGAGGACAGTCGCTGTGCCCAGCACTGAGCAGACCCCTCACGCACTTCCTCTCCCTGGATCAGGCTGCCCGTCAGGGGACGTGGGATTTGGCTCTGTGCCTTTGGAGGTCTGGGTTTCCCCTCCACAATCACAAGCTCCCCCACAACCCTGCACCCATAGCAGGTGCCACACCCAGAGGTGCTCACTCAGTGAAATAAGGTGCGATACACCCCGACTTGGGGAAGTGACGTAGCTTTGCCAGGCCTCAGTTTCCCCATCTGTGAGTGGGGGTCGTAACGGAAGCATGTGTGTGTGTAGGTGGAAGAGCCTGGGCTGGAGTCTCAGGCCTGGCGAAGACAGGCGCCCGCATGCTCTCTGGGGCCCCCTGGTGGCCCTGGGGATCAGTGCGCCCACCCCTGGCTGATAAGAACCAAGGCCGCCCCCCCCCCGCCCCCCCCCCCCGGGGCGGGGGGCTCCACCTGCACTCTCTGCAGGGGCTGAGCTTGCAGGGGTGCCTCCCGGAAGCAGTCCCCTTTCCTGGCCCAGGGGATGG
Organism: Lepus europaeus; assembly: GCF_033115175.1. Taxonomy (NCBI): domain Eukaryota; kingdom Metazoa; phylum Chordata; class Mammalia; order Lagomorpha; family Leporidae; genus Lepus; species Lepus europaeus. The sequence goes on from NC_084831.1 coordinate 4,524,845, forward strand.
GTATGGCCGCCATTCTGACAGCGCTCGAACCCCAGCAACTTTGGGGGGCGGCTCTGGCTGGTGCTGTTCTTTGAATTGCTAAGCTTTGGTGGCTGTGGGCGCACGTGGAGAAAATTGAAACATTGATTTATCTATTTGTTTTGCAACCAGGACTAGCAGCTTCATTACTCTGCTCTCGGGAGATACCCTCCCACAAGCTGCAGTTGGAAGTTAACTCTTTTTACCTGGGAAGGGGCAGCAATGGGTTTTTAATTTGAAGAAAGTACAGTCACTCAGCTCCTGACCACACCCCTGGTGTGGTCATTCGTGTGGGCACGAATGAGCCTTCTCGCTTATCCCCCTGGGCTCCGGGTCCTCTGGGATTGGCAAGTGGCAGAAAACCTAAACTGACAGAGGCTCAGCAGTTATGGATCGATTTCTCTCTCTGCTGTCAGAGGCTGTTCTGGCGGCTCCGCTCGGTCCAAGGGACCTGGAGCAGGATTTGTGGACCGAGACAAGACACGGAGACCTTTTAACAGGGAGTGGTCTTTTATTCTGCTGGCATAAGGCCCAGGTGGAATTTCATACCCCAAATCCTGATCCCCAACGATGACGGGTTTTCCCTTATATATGGTTTATCCTCTGTCTCCCTTGTATGGTTACCTGCACGTGTGATTGGATATCCTCGTGTTACAGGCAGCCACAGGACTGATGCAATGCTGCACATGCGAACGTAGTGAAGCTACACACGCACTGAGCCATCTGCTGTCGGGCAAGGGTTAGCATCAGTGCACGGTACTGACAAGCAGAACCTCAAATGGTTACACAGAAGGAGATCGGGACTGCGGTTGGAGCATTCCTAGGCAAGCAGATAACCCACATTGCATTCCCAGGATGGATGCCTCCCCTTTTCTTCTTCTGACCTTGGGAAGGCCTCTACCACACTTTAATCATATCAGTTAGAAACAAGATTAATTAAAAGACAGAGGCCTCTGCCACACACCCAGGCTTCTTGCATCCTGTTGCTCCAACATCCACTGCAGCAGCTTCTACTCCAACATGGCTGCTCTCACTCCAGCCATTGTGTCTGTATCGCAGCCACAGGAAGGAGAGAAGCACAGCCTGGAACATGCACACACCACTTTCGCTACCTCCCATTGGCCCGAGCTCCGTCACAGGGCCGTGGCTGGCTGTGAAGGGAGTGGGGCGTGCCCACAGCTGTCTGGGGGGTGAGCACTGATGGAAGAGAGCAATGGACACTGGGGCTAACGGCCTTGGGCCCCATGGCCACACCCGGACCTAGCCCGGGCCCCCCGTCCTCTCCATGCGCACCCAGTGGCTGTGTGCAGACGAGCCCCCGTCTCCAAGGGCCTTCATCTTAGCCTGGAGCACACTTTCCAGAATCTTCCAGGGCAGTCACCTGCGAAGGCTCTGAGGCTGAGCTTTGTGTCCAACAGGGGCCCAAGGTCTCCTGCAGTGGGTCCTGCAGCCACCTGTGGTCACCCTTGGGGAGAGGACAGGAGCAGCATGGCAGCCCCAGTGGGTACCGCAGAGGTCAGAGGGGGGCAGAGGGCAGAGCAGAGTGGAATTGTGGCCCATAGCGGCTGCCTTCTATGTAGATAGGGCCACGGTCCCTCATCGGAAACCACTAGGGCCAGCCGCACTTAGGCCAGTGGTCCTCGCCCGGGCAGTGTGGCACTGTGTGGGGACGTCACAGGTTGCCTGTCACAGCTGGGGGAGGGATGTTACCAGCCCCAGGCTGCTGCAAATGGCTCACGGAGCAGCCACTCGCCCCGCGGTGCCAGTGGGGCCGAGGCTCGGAGATGTGTGGGGGCCGCCAGGCTGGGAGCATTCGTTAGGTACGGCCCGAAGCGGGGTGTGGAGGAGCACCCACCCCATAATTGCACACATGAGCACTTGTGCAGCAGAACGTATGAATATTCACGCAGAGGGCTGAGCCGCGACTATAAATAGCCTTGCGTCCGTTCAGGTCACGTTTGCCACCAGATGAGTTATGAACAGGCTCCTGGTTTTCAGAGCTTTATGGATTTTGGAATTGGATTGTGGGCCTGTAATATAATTTCAGATTGTGATAAACACCCCAAGTGGAGCCAGGGAAGCAGTCCTGGTGGGTTTTTGATAGAGTGGCCACAGAGGGCCTCTGGTGGAGGGCGCATCTAGGCCCAGACTCGAGAGCAAGGAGGGAATGGGCCATGAGTGTGTCTGGGGGAAAGCCATTCCAACAATGGGAAGAGCATGTGCAAAGGCCCTGGGGCGGGCCAGTGGCAGCCAGGAGCCCAGCACACCTCTAACAACGCCCAAGGAGGATACGAGGGATCAGCAAGGCTTTAGAGGGACCAGGGAGCAGGAGAGCCCAGCTTGCAGGCCCTTTAGGGACCTGGGGTTTGCAGGGAGGCCTGTGGGATCCAGCAGGGAGCAGAATGCGGTACAAGGGACACAGGGAGAGTGGTTCAAGTCAGGATGGGGCTCACGCCCAGGAGGACAGGGAAGCAGAGGACACTGCCCATCAGCCCCTGGCCCTCATCACCTCAGGTCTCCTGCCACAGGGCCTTTGCTCATGCTGGTCCCACTCCCACCACCACCTAGCCTCCTGCGTGCCCTGTTTTCACTCCTCCTGCACCAGCACAGCCAATGTGTGCCAGGTGTGGTTATGTCACCGGGCTCAGTGGTCTGTGTGTCTCTTAGCTCACAGGACAAGGACGGAATTCACCAGAAATCCTCACCATGTTTGGAAAAGGTAGGGTTGGTCAGGGCTGGTCCCAAGGAGGTGAGACTCCATAGGCCAGTGGAGACTGGGGAGATGGAGCCAGGATGAGGGCCAGACAGGGTTTGAGGGTATCCAGGCTCCTGGCTGTGTCTGTCCCTCGGGCCCGTGGCCCCTGCCATGTGCACAGACAGTTCCCTTGTAGGTGCCAGTCAGGGCCAGCATGGTGTCAGCAGGTGACAGAGCCTGGCTGCGGACACATTCTGAAGAGAAAACCCAGAAATCGGGGAAGCACCCCTGGTTCGACCTGAATCCTCGCCTTATCCGGACTCCGCAGAGGCTGAGATACAGCGGGTGCTGGGCAGCCCGCGGCGGGAGCACTGACCCCTGGCGCCTCATGAAACCCACAGGGAGCCTCAAACAGCAGGACGGGCCCCCCACGGGGACCAGCAACTGGAGAAGCAGGCCTGGGAGCCCCCTGCTCAGAGGCCCCGTGCCGCCACCCCAGGCCCCAGGCCCCACAGCCTCCCTCCCGTCCGAGCCGTCCTCTGCCCTCAGACAGAGCTGCTCAGAAATGGGACAGAAGTGCCCGTCTGGGCATGGGGCGGCGCCATCTCCACCTCCGGCGTCTCTGCCTCCTGCCCCAGAAGTGAGTGGAGGGGCATCCACAGCCCAGAGAAGCCCCTGGCCCCCAGGAGCTCTGTGCTGTGCCTCACGTGCTGGGACAGAGAGCCCCACGGCCATCACCTGGGTTGCAGGTGAGGGGGACCACCCACGAGGGGCTTGTCCATGCAGAGTGGCCTGGGTGTGCCAGGGCAGGGGTCTGTGATATTCCTGACGCACCCCTTCCCCGTGGTCGCCTTGTGTGCCACCTACACCCCTGGCCCATCCCCCAGGGCAAGAGAGACAGGAATGCCTAGGATCGTTCCTGTCACAGGCTGCTCCGTCCGTCCGTCTGTCCGTCCCCCACCAACCCCCACCCCAGGCCAGGGGACAAGGAGGGGCCTCCCTGGCAGCAGCCACGGATCGGGGCACAGCAGAAAGACAGCAGGGAGCCACCGCACCCACCAGCCTGCCCTACAGGCCGCCTGTTAGGGGCTGGGCCCAGGTGGGCTGGGTTCTGCCGGGAGGAGCCCCCAACACTATGCAACTCCCACCTCTGGGAGGGGAGACCCTCTCCTGCCTGAGGGCTGTGACGTCCCAGGACTCACAGCGAGGGGCACCCCCCGCTGCGGCGATTCCCGGGCCGAGTTCCGTGAGAGCGTCTTCCCTTTGTGTCGTTCTGATGACATGTTTCTAAATCAGACACGAAACGTGCAGGGTGAGTAACACCTCGCGGCTTCGCCACGTCAGACCTGAGGTTACTTCCCCGGCTGCTGCCTCGGGTTCCCGTGGCTGAGGCAGAAGCGTTGCTTTCGGATCCATTTATCTTCATAGCAGGTGTTTCAGACGAGAGCTTCAGCTGCCTCCGAGATACCGCCCCCACCACGTGCTCGCCTTCTGCAGGAGCCTCCCCTCCTCCCGCCGCCCTGGCCCAGGCTCTGCGGCATCGTGGCCCCAGCCCCCTCCCCAGGGAGGGCCCATGGGGAGCAGAGGAGCCCCCAGAGACAGCAGAGCGGGGAGGCCCAGCTCAGAGTTTTAGAGCGGCTTTTCCTGGAAGGCAGCATAAAGTACTGGGCACCTCCCCCAAGCCCTCCCCGCCCCATGGCCCAGGCAGCGGCCACTGCTGCCTGTCTGGTGCTCATGCATTCATGGGAAACTAGCAGGGGCTGGGTGGCCCTGGGTAACCTGCCTGTGGCCCAGGACCTGCCCAGGTCACCAGAGCTGCTGCAATAACCCCAGGGGCTGGGCTCCCATGGGGCAGAGCTGCAGGTGACAGCCCCATTGTCCTCTCAGCCAGGGAATTCCTGTCCCTGAGACAGACGCCTGTGGCCTGGCAGCTCCTGCTCCGGCCGCTGCCCTCCAGCACACGTAGCTGTCCCGGTCCCACTGCGCAACCCAGGCTCCACCAGGCTGGCCCAGGCAGCTGCGCCATGGGGCGCTCGCTGCTCTGCTGCTCCTCTAAGAGGGCAGGGTCCTGGCAGCCAAGGAGCTTCTCGGGCCTCATGGCCACACCACCCGGCAGCCACTCTGCGCCGGCGGCTCTGCCCGCATGTTTTATCAGACCACATCAGAGCTGTCCCTCCTACTGCTTCACAGTGGAGGACGCTGAGGGGTTGGTGAGCCAGAGGTCACGTTGCCTAGCCCAGGTTTGGCCCCAGGCAGTGTGACCGCCCCCAACTCCAGGCCGGGGAGACCTGGGAGCTCTGACAGTGACCATGGGGTGCCTTCCCCTGCAGGGTGACCCTGGGGTCCTCACTAGATCTGCCCCCTGCCAATGGGTGCCAGCCCCTGGAGCGGAGCTGACAGCCTATAGGCAGGAGATGCTCCCGAGGGGAAGCCCAGGGACCATTTATCACATCCATCAACCGTGCAGGCGCACTCTGCCTGCCGGTGATGAGACGGGAATGTGATCCCGCCAAGGTACTGGGCACCAGGGCGGCCCCATGGCGGGCGCTTATTATTGTCTGCCACGATCGGGGAAGACTGATTGTGCTTGGATAAGTGCAGCTTAAAATTGAAAACCAAGCAATTTACCTTCAATCGCTTCCCAGAATTGTGTGCGGCCCGAGATGGCGAAGGAGATCTGGACGCCTTTCCTTGCCCAGTGCTGCCCTGATCCCAGAGATCAGGGCTGGGCTGGGGGAGGCGCTGGCAGGGTGGTGGCTCCCTCCCTCCTCCTGGGGACAGGGGATTTGCTCAGGGCTCCTCTGTGTGAAGGCCAGCAGGGCAGGGGCTGCAGACTGTAGAAAGCTTGGGGACCCTCGGGAGGCAGAAAGACACTTGGTGACAGTCGTCAGCAGGGCCCCACGGAACATAAGCCACTGCTACTGTCCTGAAAACCCGTGCACGGCTCAGAGCCCAGGCCTTGCTGCAGGTCCGCAGCCAGGGCCCAGGCCGAGCCTCTGATCTGAGGCAGTGGGAGGAAGCACGTTGCTGGCAGGAAGAGCAGCACGTTCCTGGTCAGAGGCAAGGTGGTTTAGCGAGACGCCAGGGCCCCCACCCATCTCCATGTAACAGGACAGTCCTGCTTCTGGAGAAGCCCGGGGGGCTGGAGTGCCACCCGGAGCTGGGGTCACTGCAGCAGGACTGACAGGCTGGCCTCGGTGCCCACGCCTTGGGTTCACCAGGGCCACCACTGAGGTCCTTTCACCCACTGGCTGTACCTGGGGTGGGCAGGAGGCCGGCGGCCATTCCAGCATTCCACACAGCACTTCCCCAACCAGTGTACACTGACTTTGGAGAGCACCAGGGGAGCCCCAAAGCGTGGCTACAGTTGCTTTGTGGTCTGGGCACTGGTGTCAGGCTCTTGTAACACTGGGACAAGTCCAGAGAGGGCAATGGCGGTGTCCACTGCTGAGTGCACATCCCAGGTCTTCCCAAGAAGCTGTCTGCAGTCTGGATCACTAGGCAAAGTCTCTGTAAGTTCTCTCACATGTGGTCACACACCACATCACGATGGCCACGTGTGGTCACATGCCATGTAGCGGCAGCCACGTATGGTCACACACCACATAATGACGGCCACACATGGTTACACACTGGTTAACAACAGTCACCTGCAGTCACACACAATGTAACGACAGCCACATGTATTCACATACTACGTAACAGCAGCCACGCACAGCAACACACCATATAACTATGGCCACACACAGTCACACCCCATGTAACGATGGCCACACACAGTCACACCCCATGTAACGATGGCCATGCGTGGTCACACTCTGGTTAACAGCAGTCACATGTGGTCACACACCACATAACTATGGCCACACATGGCCGCACACCATGTAACAGTGGCCACACACGGCCACACACCATGTAACAGTGGCCACGCACAGTCACACCCCATGTAACAATGGCCACACGTGGTCACACTCTGGTTAACAGCAGTCACATGTGGTCACACACCACATAACTATGGCCACACATGGCCGCACACCATGTAACAGTGGCCACACATGGCCACACACCATGTAACAGTGGCCACGCACAGTCACACCCCATGTAACAATGGCCACGCGTGGTCACACACTGGTTAACAGCAGTCACATGTGGTCACACACCACATAACTATGGCCACACACGGCCACACACCATGTAACAGTGGCCACGCACAGTCACACCCCATGTAACAATGGCCACGCGTGGTCACACTCTGGTTAACAGCAGTCACCTGCAGTCACACACAGTGTAATGATAGCCACATGCAGTCACATACCACGTAACCAGTCACACACAGTCACATACCACGTAAGGACAGCCACACACAGTCATAGCAGTCACGCGTGGTCACACACCACGTAACCAGCGGCAGTCCCGTGAGACTGGCCTAGCAACGTCACAGCCACCTCAGCCTGGGTTGGGTGAGCACGCTTCGACTGCCTGCAATGACAAGTCGCCCATCGGTGCACCTCTGGGGAAGCGTCCCCGCCGTCTGGCTCTATGTTCACGTCTGCATTTGCTCGTTGTTGCTGCCTATGGAGACATGTGTGAGACACACGTGAGCCAGTGGAGCGGTAGCTGGAGGGCGGGACCAGAAAGAGGCGGTAACCCGCACTGGGTCTCTCCCTTGCAGAGCCAGGGTAACCAGGACAGACACCCCAAACCGAAACCAGTTCCACGCAGCTCTGGGCCCACATAGCACGCCCCGTGGTCACCATCGATTCCTTTCCATCCCAGTCTCCAAGAGAGGGGCCCGGTGCAGAGATGACAGGATTCAGGAGAGATTAATTTGTTGTTTTAGACCTTTAGAAAGTGTGGTTTGCACAGAAACGGAGTCCCTGGCTCGTAACGAAGTTCAGATCAATTAAAACAATTTACTGTGCTGCTAATGATTTCAGACCATTGTAATTTATTGGTAAGTAAATGACTTCAAAAGCACATTCCTTCCCTGGCTGCACAGAGGGAATTTTAACAACTTCTTGGAGAAATTCAGTTTGGAATTTGTTAACGGGCTGTGATTGTAAAACATTTAAAGGGGACCACTTTGCACTGCTCCAAGGCCTCAGAGTTCCCAGAAAGAATTAAAACTTCTGATCAGTTCTTCACCGTTTGTGAAACAAGTGGCAAGGAAGGGATCCGGGGACCTGGTGGGAAGCCGAGGGTCTTTGGGGCGGGGGGGGGGGGGGCAACGGGATCCTTCCCACAACTCCTGTCCCCCGGTGCCATCCAAATTCCGACTCCTGGCAAAATCCACCGTGCGCAAAGCAACGTGTCCCCACCCCTCAGGTGTCGCTCTGACTCCCCTGGCCCGTGGCACACAGCTCGGCCACGCTGCCTCCGCTCCCCTCCCACCGACGAGCCACCCCAAGGCTGGCCCTGGCCACCCGCTCTGCCTGCAGCACCCTCCGGGTCTTCCATGGCTGCTGCTTTCTCTTGGTTTAGGTCTCAGCTCCGCCGCCTTCTTGGAAAACCCGACCCTTAGCAGGTCCACCCTGTGCTGTCCCAACCACCTGTCCTCCCTCCTACCCCTCTGTCTGGGCTCATGGGCCTCACTGCAGGCCACATTCACTCGTCCTCACCTCTCCTGCCCATGCACCCTACCTGGGGGTGTACTACGCCCTGTGAGGGCAGGAGCAGGTGAACACGTGTGTGACTGGATGGGTGCCGGCTCCAGGCCTGAGACACAGGTAGTGTCCTGTTGGGATGCATCAGCTGTCCCTGGGGGTGCCCCGGCCAGGGCGGGAGCTCCCAAGGACACAGGGCTGTGTGAAGGGCCTGGCTGTCGGTGAGCTGCCCACCCGTGAGACAGACGGCAGGGGGGTGGGAGGTGTCGTCCAGGCATCACCACGCACTTGCATCCACAGCTCCGCTCTGAGCTGACACCTGCTTCCCTGTGCCCCGCCCGTGTGGCCCAGAGCATCAGAGCTGAGGCCAGCCGGGTCCTCTCCGCGAGCCTCTCCCTTCCTCACACACCTGGGTGTCTCGCCAGGGACAGGAAGAACAATGGCTGCAGTGCTTGCCATGCACTTGGACCCCTCAGGAGAGGCAGTGGTGTATGGAAACCTGCACAGGGCTGAGGCAGGCACTGCGATTCTGCCGCGCAAAGGGCCTCCATGGCGGGGAAGGGACTCTGGACACCTGTGCTCTCAAACCCCACCCCCACCCCGAGCCTTCTAAACCACCTCCGCCCCTGGAGTCCACCCTGGACTGGGACACAGCCACGGGCAGCTCAGCCAAGGCCAGGGTGCTGCTCACTGGGACTGGAGTCGCAGACACTGGCACACAGGTGGCTGAGAGTGGACGGCCTGGCCAGGCCCCGACCCCGCGTGCTCACTCATCAGGATGGGTGTCCTGCAGAGGGGCTGGCACAGGTGTCCAGGCCACAAAGTGGGAGGAAGGGGAAGAACAAAGATGCAGGAAAGTCGTGTTCCCCAGGAGTCAGGCCCGTCGTCTGCCTATCAAAGGTCAGGGAAGGACTCTGGGGAGGTGGCACTAGAGCTGACAGGGTGACACGGACACAGCTCTACGGACCTGGAGGGAGAATATTCCACACAGAGGGACCAGCGGTGCAAGGGCACAGAGGCTGCAAGGAGAGAGCGTGAAAGCAAGCAGGTGGCGGGAGCTGGTGAGCCGGGGGACAGGGACCAGGAGGGGGTGCCCCGGCATGGGGGGCAGGGCCAGGCATGGAGCCCAGGGCCAGGGATGGGATCCGATCAATGGGTTTCAAAGTCTGCTCGGAGTTGAAAGAGTGTTTGTCCCTGGCGGGTCCCCACGGAGAGGACGGTGGCACTGGCCAGGGCAGAAGCAGGGGAGAGAGGTGCAGAGGTCTGGGCCATCCTGAAGGGAGGGTGACAGAACCTGCTGTGGTGTGGACATGAAGCAAGGGAAAAGAGAGGATTCTGGGTGACAGGTGGATTATGGGGTTGAGGAACTGGGTGGTAGTGCGGCCATGGGCTCAGAAGAGGATCCAAGGGTGTTTGGGGCTGGGGTTGTCTTGTGATTGCGCCACCTGGTGGACGTCTCAGCGGATGCATTCAGTGGGTGTGGAGATGGGTGGGGAAGTGTGAGCCTGAGACAGAACTCAGGCTATGGGGGCCCAGGACAGCACCCCAACATTGTAGATCACAGGAGGCAGAGGGCACCAGGAGAGAGCTGGCCAGTGTCTCCATGAGCCAAGAGGAAAGCAGCTCCCAGACCAGAGGTCCCCAGGTCCGAGGCCACTCTGCAAACCCTGGGGTGCCCCCTGTGAGGCTCGTGACCCCTGCGGCGAATAGAGCAAGCACGTGACTCGGAGCAAGCGCGTCCAAGCTCAAAGGGTGCGGAGCCGCCCCCAACGGCACTGTAGTAATTTTCAGCAGCCAACGAGACCCCCAGGCAAGGGGGAGAGCCTTTGAATGGAGCATTGAGAAGCCGTCTTTAAAAATACCTTTTGGAAAGCTATTTAAATCCTCCTGTCTGTGGCAAGCTCCCTGCGGAAACTTAGCGCCTTCATTTGGTTCTTTAAGCAATGAAGGCGGGAAGCTGCCTCCTCCACGGCCCCGCTGATTCTGGAGGTGGCAAGACCATGCCCTGCGGCGCCAAGCCCACACCTTCCCAGGGATGCCAAGTGGTGCCCTGTGAGTGAAGCCAGTGACATGATTTCACCGATTTCAGAGGTGGGGAAACTGAGTCCCAGGCTGTGTAATAAAAAGCTAAGCAGGGTTAACCTCGTCTCAGAGATAGGGAAGTGATACGGAGCTTGGAAGGATCTGAGTGTTGGTGGCCAACAGCGTGTGCCTTAACCCTCCCTGCCTGGGCACTCACCTGGCAACTCTTCATAACCGCGCCCTTAGAGGCAGAGAGCCAGGGACTGTGAACACTGGCGGGGCCCTAGCAACCACCTGTGCCCTGCACAGCTCAGGACACAGAGGCCCGGGCCCCTGGCAGTTTCTCTTCCCAGCCTCCAGGAAGGAAAAGTGTCTCCCCCAAGGAGATGCTGTGTTCTGAGACGAGGCAGGAAGCTGTGACCAGGGCAACCTGACTGCCCTGGGGTGGCCCTGGCTAGGGAAGCCAGTGTCAGGCTGCTCTGAGCTTCTTATGGGCCTCGGCTCCAGCCTCAGGGAACTGAGTGGTTCTGCTAGCATGGGCCCAGGTCTGCCCTGTCCCCTCTGAGCCGGGAGACTGGGGAGGACAGAGGAAGCTGAGATGAGCAGCTGGTGCGGGGGGTGCTGGCGGTACCCGGGAGCCAGCCACAGGAACACAGAGGGCTCGCTGAGCTGATGGCGACCTGGTGTTCGGCCACCCCACCCACCACAATCCAAAACGCCTCATTCTCAGCACAGATGTGCAGGGCCAGCCCCATCTCCACCTTGGCCTGGATAGAAAGGGAGTGAGGGAGTGGTGGAAAAGGCGGGTCCAAGCTCCATGCAGCTGGGCCTCAGGAACAAGGGGTGAGCTTGGGAAACCCCATTTGACTTGGAGCAGATAGCAAGGCTGGCAGCTCCTTGGCCCAAATTTGTCCAGCGTTTCCCACCACATGCCTGCTCCCACCCCACACATGTAGTGCGCTCATCACACATGCCCACTTCCCCCTCCACAGGACCGGCCACCTGCTCCCCATGGCCACAGCTGTCCCGGCTCCCCTCTGCCTGGGACCGTCCCTGTGTGGGCTGACGTCTGCCCACCCCTTGGATGAACGGGGAGCACCAGCTCTCAGGGTCACCTGCTCCAACTTCCATTTTCATCCATGACTGGGTCAGTTGTCACCTGTGGGGGACAGTGAGATCTGTGTCGGTTCTCTCGGCTTTGCTGCCTTTTGTGATGCAGTGAGGGGCAGCCGCTGCTGGGGAATTGCTCTAGTGGACATGGCGTTCTAGGTTTCATTTTCCCCATCCCCACCCATGTGGACGGAGTGACAAGGTGACAGGCACTTGGGAACTCCCAACATGAGTAGGATGGATGTCCCTGGGGAAGGCTGTGGGCGCCACTGTCTGCTTTTCATCCCCTTCTAGCCCTTGGCCTTGGCCTTTCTTGGCAACCTCACCCTCTTTGTTGCCCAAGATGCTACCTCGGTGCTCATGACACCACCAACCTGCTCCTCTGGGAGTCCCAGTAACCATGAGGACAAGAACCCACCACATAGGTAAGGGCCTTGGACAAAGCTGAACCCAAGTCAGCTCCACCACCTCCCAGCTGCACCTGACCCTGGCAGGTGGCTTGACCTCCCCAAAGTTCCATTTCCTGTGCTTCCAGCTGGGAGCTGAGGAGGCAGCCTTCCTCCCAGGGCTGGGATGAGGATGGGATGATGCGTGTGACGTGTCAGCTCCGTGTCCTGCACAGGACAAGTGCTCCCTGCTTCTCAGGGAGCACCATGATGTTTCCTTATCATTGACTGGTTTATTGATTGCTGACTTTGGGCCCAAACCCTGCCCAGGAAGGAAGAGAGGCCTTGGTCCTGAGCACCCTATGGGGTCTGTGGAGCAGAGCAGTGTTCCTGGCAGGGGGCTGAGACAGTCAGGGAGCTCCCAGGAAACAGAACCAGTAGGATGTGCAGAGACAGAGAGAAGTTTATTTTAAGGAGTGGGCCTATATCTGGACACCCAGATTCTACAAGGGCCACCAGGCCAGAGACCCAGGAGAGGGTTGGTGTCACAGTTAGGACCAAGGGCCATCTGCTGGCAGAGTCTACTCTTGCTCAGGGCATCCCCAATATTTTTCTCTTAAGTCCTTCAACTGCCTGGCTGAGGCCCACTCACACTGTGGAGTCATCTGGTAAACTAAAGTCTTCTGATCTAAATATTGATCATGAGATCATGAGACAGCTCGACCAGTGGCACACCAAGTGGTTCCAGGCACCAGCCAAGTTGACATGTAGGATTGACCAGCACAAGGAGGTCTACCAGATGCCCAGAGTGTCTGTGGCCAACCCTGAGGTTTCATGGTCCCAGCTGGTCTTTTCTCTGCCAACCCTGGCCTGTCCATGGTGGGATCCAGTGGGGAGCTTCAGCAAAAGGTGGCACCACGTCCGAGTCCTGTGGCCTAAGCAAGGCCCCCGGGCAAAGAACAAGGAGATTGCCTGGGTGTCTGCAAGAAGAGGTCTGTGTCAGTGGAGGCTCCCATGCCTGGAGGTGAAGCAAGACCCCATCCAGTCAGAGACTCCCAGCCCCTTCCCGCCGGGTGGAGGCCAACAGGTGTGCTGCAGGGTGCTCAGGAAGCAGCAGAGGGCTCCCAGAGGCCAGGGGTCTCCAGGAGAGCAGCTGGGGGAGGGCCCAAGACCCAACAGCTGCCACCCAGCATGTGGCACAGGCCAGGAAGTGGCTCCTTTAAGATGCCACTTGTTTGTGGACGAAGTTCGTTGCTCCCAGGAGAGCCCAGATCAATTCTCCCGCTTTTATCTTTTCTCAAGGCTCAGCATGATGAAAAGTGTTCTATATTTACGGCTGATAAATAACCAGGAACTTGCTGTATCTGCTTTCATTTGATTTTCTTGGACAATTACTGCCAGCATGCCTCACGTTCCAAGGCTGAGATTCAAGTGGCCAAAAGGAGTCCCCACTGAGCCTGACAGGGACTCGGTGGAAATGTTCTTTGGTGCATAGGAAAGCTCTGGTCATGATCTGTGAAGGAGCTTGGAGGGAAGCCTTTTGTGGTCATGGTGCAAACACAGGACAGGAATGTGGGAGCAGGGCTCCCACCTCAGGCACGGGCCTGGCCTCCCCACAGCCCAGGGAGAGCACTAGGTCCAGACTGAGCATTGCCCATCACAGCCATAGGCATTGAACTTGAGGAGGACAATGTCCAGAGCAGGAAGCACCCAGAGGAAGTTACTCAGGGTAAGGAGGGGACTGGAGTCCTTGGGATGATTAGGGAGGAAGCTGGGGATGCTGAGCTGCGTGAAGTCTGGGTGCTGTCCTCGTTCCTCTAGTGAGCATTCAGGTCACCGTGATTCTGGCTACACATCTGCCCCAGCACCAGGAGACAGAGTCTCAAAGCCAGGATCTGCGTCGAGCAGTACACAGAGTGGTGTCAGCACTTAACAAGTCCTCGACACTTGTTGGATGGATGGGAGGATGGATAGATGCATGGATGCATGCAGGGGTGGATGGGTGGTAGGTGAGTAAGTAGATGGGCAGATGGATGGGTTGACAACTAGTGAGTAAGCTGCTGGATGCGTGGAGAGGTGGAAGGATGAGTGGGTATGGATATATGGATCCTTGGAAGAACATACGGTAATTGGATAAATAAGTGGGTGGGTGGATAGATGATGAATGGATGGATAGGTGGATGGATAGATGGGTGGATGGATGGATAGGTGGATGGATAGATGGGTGGATGGATGGGTGGATGGATGGGTAGATGGGTGGATAGATGGGTGGATGGATGGGTGGATGGATGCGTTAATGGATGATAAATGTGTGTCTGGATGGATGAATGGGGAGCTAGGTCAATGGATGATGAATGGATGGATGGATACATGGATGGGTGGATGGATAGATATGTGGATGGGTGGAGAGATGTGTGTATGAATGTGTGAACAGATGAGTGACATGAATGTTTCTTCAAATCTTTGAAGGAGTATCACATCCTAACCATGGAATCCTCTGTGGATCCAGAAAACAAAACCATGGTGTATTCTCTAGTGAGGTGTATTTGGACTCAGATCAAGAAAGAACCTTTTAATGACTTAAGCTGGCTTTTGGTGGAGAGGGGACGAGCCCCAGGTCCCTGGTAGTGTTCGGGAAGAGCAGCCTTCAAGTGTAATAGAAGGCAACCTTGTGCAGGGGGAGGTGGGGCTGGGTGACCTCAGAGGGTGACCTTGTGCAGGGGGAGGTGGGGCTGGGTAACCTCAGAGGATGACCTTGTACAGGGGGAGGTGGGGCTGGGTGACCCCAGAGGGTGACCTTGTACAGGGGAATTTGGGGCTGGGTGACCTCAGAGGATGACCTTGTACAGGGGGAGGTGGGGCTGGGTGACCCCAGAGGGTGACCTTGTACAGGGGAATTTGGGGCTGGGTGACCTCAGAGGGTGACCTTGTACAGAGGGAGGCAGGGCTGGGTGACCCCAGAAGGTGACCTTGTGCAGGGGGAGGTGGAGCTGGGTGACCTCAGAGGGTGACCCTGTGCAGGGGGATGTGGGGCTGGGTAACCTCAGAGGATGACCTTGTACAGGGGGAGGTGGGGCTGGATGACCCCAGAGGGTGACCTTGTACAGGGGAATTTGGGGCTGGGTGACCTCAAAGGGTGACCTTGTACAGGAGGAGGCAGGGCTGGGTGACTTCAGAGGGTGACCCTGTACAGAGGGAGGTAGGGCTGGGTGACCTCAGAGGGTGACCTTGTACAGGGGGAGGTGGATCTGGGTGACCTCAGAGCATGATCTTGTGCAGGGGGAGGTAGGGCTGGGAGACCTCAGAGGGTGACCTTGTGCAGGGGGAGGTGGATCTGGGTGACCTCAGAAGGTGACCTTGTGCAGGGGGATGTGGAGCTGGGTGACCTCAGAGGGTGACCTTGTGTGGGGGGAGGCGGGGCTAGGTGACCTCGAGGGTGACCTTGTGCAGGGGGAGGTGGATCTGGGTGACCTCAGAAGGTGACCTTGTGCAGAGGGAGGTGGAGCTGGGTAACCTCAGAGCATGATCTTGTGCAGGGGAAGTAGGGCTGGGAGACCTCAGAGGGTGACCTTGTGCAGGGGGAGGTGGATCTGGGTGACCTCAGAAGGTGACCTTGTGCAGGGGGATATGGAGCTGGGTGACCTCAGAGGGTGACCTTGTGCAGGGGGAGGTGGATCTGGGTGACCTCAGAAGGTGACCTTGTGCAGAGGGATGTGGAGCTGGGTGACCTCAGAGGGTGACCTTGTGTGGGGGGAGGCGGGGCTGGGAGACCTCAGAGGGTGACCTTGTACAGGGGGAGGTAGAGCTGGGTAACCTCAGAGCATGATCTTGTGCAGGGGGAGGTAGGGCTGGGAGACCTCAGAGGGTGACCTTGTGCAGGGGGAGGTGGATCTGGGTGACCTCAGAGCATGATCTTGTGCAGGGGGAGGTAGGGCTGGGAGACCTCAGAGGGTGACCTTGTGCAGGGGGAGGTGGATCTGGGTGACCTCAGAAGGTGACCTTGTGCAGAGGGATGTGGAGCTGGGTGACCTCAGAGGGTGACCTTGTGTGGGGGGAGGCGGGGCTGGGAGACCTCAGAGGGTGACCTTGTGCAGGGGGAGGTGGATCTGGGTGACCTCAGAAGGTGACCTTGTGCAGAGGGATGTGGAGCTGGGTGACCTCAGAGCATGATCTTGTGCAGGGGGAGGTAGGGCTGGGACCTCAGAGGGTGACCTTGTGCAGGGGAGGTGGATCTGGGTGACCTCAGAAGGTGACCTTGTGCAGAGGGATGTGGAGCTGGGTGACCTCAGAGGGTGGCCTTGTGTGGGGGGAGGCGGGACCTCAGAGGGCCATTCCCTCTCCGAGCTGCTGGGATCTCTCTTGAGCCCCTGTCCTCAGTTGGGTCAGGCTCTGCCTTTGCTGCCACCAGCCCACATTGTGGGGAGGGACTCTCCTGCCCACTCTCAGATGCTGACAGCAGTCAGATGTTACCCTGAGGCTCCTGCAAAAAGCTGGCCGGCCAAGGGGACAGAGACTTGGACCTGATGGAAGTGAGGAAGAGGGGTTGTAAGGAAGTCCCTGCAGGTCTGGGTCAGAAAAAGCCAGGGCAGAGCAGAGCTCCCTGGGCCTATTACCTGGGGGATGCTCAGTGCCCATGACCCTCCTCTGGGGGCACACACTCACCTACAGGAAGCCAGGGCCCAGAGGAGCCAGAGAAGACCTGAGAGAGAAGCTGGGGACCAAGACTATGGCACAGGGAAGGGAGCCATCCCCAGCAGCCTGCAGGAGCCCCATTGGCCTGTGTCAGTCCCCTTGGCATCTCTTTCTCTTTAGAAAATCTAATTGCTTGTAGCTTCCACTCTGGCCATCAATCTGATCAGAGCTCAAGGGTACAGCCAAGGCTCACCTCGTTCTGCTTAAATAACGCAGGTAGTGAGGCTATCGACAATCTGTCTGCTGGAAAGTGCCCTCGACGCTGCCAGAAGCCAGGGGGGCTCCCAGGGCCCCCACCAGCCACAGGTCCAGCCTGCATCTGTGACAGGTCTCCAAGAAGGGGCGGAGCCTCTGTGCAGCCAAGGCAGACGGTTGGGGGCACGAGCCCTGGCCGTTTCCAGAGACGTAGTCAATGGGGAGGGTCTAAGAAGAAGCAAGGTCAGCAGCTGTTGGACTGGGAGGCCTGCCCTGGGAGCGGGAGAGGGTCTGGCAGTGCAGGGTGGGGTAGTGCTCGGTCACTTCCTGCAAGAGGACCCTCTGCTGGGCTCCCAGGACCCTCTGTCCCTGCCGTACCTGCCCGCACCTGCCTCCATGGACAGGGGTGGGGTTTTGATGAGTCGGCTGCTCTTCCCTGAGCCTGGGTTGGATTTTTTTTCTTAGTGCTTAAAGATTCCCCACAGCACGGCAGATGCCCGGCTGCCAGGTCACCCCATCGGCTGTTCTGTCATCAGACATCATGTTTACCCGTCAGATGCTGTTTCCCTGACACTCGACACTCAAAATAATGATCTCGTTGGAGCACCTGCATGAATGATTCATGAGGCTCCGTCCAACGTTGGGTGTCAACAGCAAATCAAAGCCCCTCGGAATGCGGAGCTGAGCAGCAGTGGCGAGGCCAGTCCTGGCCCCGCCCGGGAATCCCCCCCCCGGGGGATGCTCAGAGCCCTCCCACAGGGCCCCAACCTGGCCCTGCAGGAGTGAGCCAGCCTCGGGGGGAGGGAGAAGCAGGTGCCAGGGTCCCAGCTGGACCACGTGTCCCAAGGACTTCCCTGGGGATAGGAGATAGCAAGCTCGCAGTCCCTGACAGGTGGGGTGACCCGAGCGGGTTGCTTTGCTTCTCTGAGCCTCCCTCTTTGCAAAGACGCTGGGAGGGGGCTCTCCCACAGATGCCTGTGAACAGGAGGTCTGGGGTGAGGTCCCGGCCCATGCAGAGGCTGCTCCCTCACCTCTCCCACCTTCATCCATGACCGGGATGACCCGTGTGGTCCCCATGACTCCTCCCCTGGAATACGGCACAGGTCTGTGCTCGCTGAAGCCAGATGTGCGGACACAGGGAGCAGTAAGCAGCAGCCGCCTAGTAGGACGTTCTCAGGACATGTCCTAAGCAGACTCTGGGTTGGCACAGAACCAGCCCTTGGAGGACCAATGCCCAAAACACACTTGGTGCCCAGAGAGCAGAGCAGGCAGTCCCTGCCCTCCACAGCACACGCGTCGCTAGCTCAGCACATGAAGACCTTGCAGACGGCCTCAGAGGCAGGGGCTGGAGACCTGGCTTCTCTTCTCCTCCATCTACCTTCCCCCGACCCACCTTTGGCTCCCTGCAGGACGGGAGGCGTCTGCTCCTTCACCCACCACCGTGAGCCCAGCTCTTGCACACAGCACTCAGCTCCAAATTTGTGCTTAATAAATATTGGCCAATGAAAGGAGTTTACAGATCTGTATTGAGCGTGGCAGATACAGCATCGAACAAGGCCAGTTTTGTACAATTAGCCGTGTGACCTTCCATCTGGCCTTCATTTCTCCTCTGCAGAATCAAGGCAGCAGATGGGAGGGTTAAACCCCTAAGCCTGCAAACGTCCCCGCTCCACGAGGCATGCTGGCTGGTACCTGCCACTCAAAGTAACGGGAGGGGTGCGGGGTACCCTCCTAGAGGCCTGGCAGCAATGGTGTAGAGGGCGGGGGTGGGCAGGGGGAGGCAGGGGGACTCCTCCCGTAACCCTGATCCCAAAGACAGGAGGTAGTCAGGGCCATGAGACCCTGTGTGGACCAGAGCTCACCTTTCCCTTCCCCCAGAAACAGGATTCGGCTGCAGCACGGGATGCCTGCTGCTTTTCCTTGTCTGCCTCATTGGCCTGGATAGGGCCTGCATGTGTGGCTGAGGGTGGTGTTAGCACAGAGCAAGGAGGTGATCCCAGAAAGCGCACGAGGAGGCTGAGGCAGACACCTCCCGGTTCTGATCACTGAAGCGCACAGGAGTGCCGAGGCCAAGAGCCTGGGATGAAACATCCCACTCTCATGGCCCGGGACAAATCACCATGGCTCTCGGGTGCTGCTTTCCTCCACTGTAAAGTGGGCGTTGTAGAAGCCCCGCCTCTGAGGACAGCTGAGCAACACCCCCGAGGCCAGGCTCCAGCATGCATAGCCCCGGTGCCAGCCTCACCGGTGACATTAGGCACAGCCAGGGAGCCAGAGGGGGCCTGTGCCTGGATGCTCTGATCCGCGTTTACTGGAACTCTAGCGCACTTTGCCCACCATGCAGTTTTTCACACTGGTTTAGTCTGTTCAGAATCCTGCATTAAACATGACGCTTGGCACCTCCTAAAACTGTGCCCAAGGTGGGGGATGACTCCCCAGCCTCTAGAATCTGGTTGAAGTATCTGATTCCAGGAGAGCGTGGGTCCAAGGAGCAAGATGCCAGGAACAGGGCTGGTCCCGTGGCTGAGTCAGCCTCCCAGGAAGGAAACAGCATCCTTCCAGCCCAGGGAGGGCCTGAGACTCACACACATCCAGGCAGCTCCATCCAGGATTGGGCCAATCCCAGCAAAGGTCTGCACTTCTTGTGCTTGGGGGTTGGGGGGAGTGTCTTTCCCACACATCCTTCCCCCCCATCTCTCCTCACGGCCGGCCCTGGTAGCACAATGGAGAGCTCCTCGTCACCCTGTGCCTTGGCAAGCCCTCCACCTTGGCTTGCAAGGTGCTGGCGCAGTTCCCTTGGAGCTCACTGGGCTGTGTGGCCGGAGATGGAGATGAGCCTGCCAAGCGTGGCCAGTGTGACATTTTGCAAGACTGTGGACCCTGCCAAAGGCCGGAACTGAGACGGCTGGAGCTGTGGGGCTCTCAGGGGACTTGCTTGCCCTCACAGATTAATGAGGCTTTGCATAGGGGGTGGATGGAGCAGGCATGACACGTGGGGGGCTGTGAAAGCAAGACTTCTATGCCTCGTGCTCTCTTCTGGGAGTGCCACTGTACCCAGGCCCTGAGATTCCTGGACTTTCCACATATCTGGACTCCCTGCACCCTCCCCCCATTTCCTGTAGACAAGGCTCCCATATTAGAAGTCCCTAAGTCCTCCCTGCCTCGTTAGCAGGTGCCCAAGTGACCCAGTGAGCACAGGGCCTTGGAGGGGCCAGCACAGAGACCCTGGACGACTGTGTCTGCTCTGTGAGTTGCCGGGGCTGGGCATGCACTCTGGTGTCCAGCCATGCTTGTGCAGCAAAGCCACCCAGTCCTCACTGGTCCCTGCCAAAGCCCTGCCATTCTTGTGCTCACTTATGCAAGAGCAACTGTGTGCCCAGTTGAGCTGAGATGCACACACAGTGAGGAGAAGGGTCCCCCAGCACCAGACTGGCCTAGAACCACACGGAGGAGCCCCAACCCAAACAGGGCTGGACCTTGCGGGCTAGAAAGTCATAGCTTAGGTTTGGCAAACTGTTGAGGAAGAGGGTGCATGGAGGTGCAGAGGCAGCAGCCGGCCCCTGGGAAACCCACAGAAGCACATACAGCAGGGTCCTTGCCCACAAGCAGGTGTTGACAAATAGAACAAGATTGAGGCCCCATTGCCAAGCAGGGCACAGAGCCATGCTTAGGAATACACGTGAGTCAGTGCCCACTGTATCACCCCAGGCAGAACTCTCAGTTGCAGGAGAGCACAGGTAGCAGGTGCAGGCTGGACACTGCAGGTGGGCAGCAGGGAGGGGGTCTGAGCAAGAGAAATGCAGATGTGACCAGAGGTCCAGGGCAAAGGCTCTGTCCAGCGGACAGTTTGGACAGACAATTTGAGGTCGGATCCTTTCAGAGCCCTGAGCTGCCCTGCCTGACCCTGTGCCTCCAGCCTGAGCCTCCTGTGTGTGCCCATCTTCTGCCCACACAGGGAAGACCTAAAAGGGGGGGGGGGAAGATTCATGGACCCCAGGACACGCTCTATCCTGGAGAATTGAGATATTTCGTACATAATGACAATCGAGTCATCGTGCGACCTTCCTGGAATCACTTCCCAGATATATGACAGTGACAACAGCCAGCCTGTCGGCACTGACGCGCCGAGGGCTCCCCAAAGCCACCACCTAAAAAATGCCTCCTGCATTATTAGCATTCCTCGCTCGGGGAGGTTTATGGTTTGTCACTGTTATCAGCAGTCACACATTTCAAGAACCTATAAATGACGCCACCCCCGAGAGATCGAGCCGGAGCAATCTGCCATCAGCATACCCAGCCAGGCTGGACCACGATCATCACATCAGACCTAGCTCATGGGCCCAGGGACACCCCCCCCCCCCCAGCCCAACCTCACTCACCTTGGCCCCAGAGCACCCTGTGTTGCACTGCCTGGAGGGAGCCGCCTGTGCTGTCAGGGCCATGGGGCAGGGGGTCTTCGGCTCAGGGTCAGGGCTTTGAGCCAGAGCAGGTGTTACATTTCCTGACTGGGACTGCCTTTCCAGTGCGCAGCCTCCCTCAACACCCCTGCCAAGGCAGCCTTTCCCCTCGTTTATTCGTTCATCCATGCAACAATGTGTTTGCTGGAGTGACTGCGATACAGCAGGAGTGCCCGGGGCCACACAGTCAGAGGTTTCAACCCCCAAGGGCAAGGACCCAGATATCAGAACCCACGATGCTCTGGTCCCCATCCCCAGAACAGGTGACAAGAGACAAAGACCCTGGCTGCCAACAAGAGGGGCAAAGCTGGTCTCCTGCCCTGTAGAGCCCTCCCTCTGGCTGATGCTAAGGCTGTCCTCAGAGACAAACAGGACATGTACGGCACAGGCATGGGTGCTCAGGCTCACCCCAGAGCAGGCTGCTTGAGTATGGATGTGGCCATGATGCTGACAAGCTATGATACTCTAGACATCCCTTTCTGTAGCTCTAAAATGAGCCACAGACCTCAGAGCTGTGCAAAGGAAGTAATGCTTTTTCAGGTCACAGCACATGCTTGGCATGTGGTCCACGTGTAGTGGAGGAAGACTTGGCTATTTTTAGGGATTCTCTCCCTTGGCTTTGGACCTTAATTATTTTGTTTATTTATTTATTTGAAAGGTAGAGTTGCAGGGAGAGGAGAGAGAGAGACAGGAAGAAAGAGAAAGAGAGAGAGATCTTCCATCCACTGATTCACTCCCCTGGAACCTGCAGTGGCCACGGCTAGACCAGGCTGAAGCCAGAAACCTCTTCCAGATCTCCCACATGGGTGCAAGGGCCTCAGCATGTGGACCATCATCCCTCTGTTTCCCAGGCACATTAGCAGGGAGCTGAAAAGGAAGTGGAGCAGCCAGGACTTGAACCGGTGCCCATATGGGATGCCAGTGCCACAGGCAGCAGCTTTAGCTGCTACACCACAATGCTGGCCCACAGCTTTAATTCGTCTTAAAAGGCGGAGGCCAGGGATAGCCTGGGAAAGCAGTAGAAGATGGCCTAGGTCCTTGGGCCCCTATTCCCACATGGGAGACTTGGAAGAAGCTCCTGGCTCCTGGCTTCAGATCAGCCCAGCTCCAGCCATTGCAGCCATTTGAGGAGTGAACCAGCAAATGGAAGACCTCTCCCCCTCTCTCTCTCCCTCTCTAACTCTGCCTTTCAAATAAATAAATAAATAAAAAAGGCAGAGGCCGTGGAAGGAGCTCTCCATTTGGAGAAGGCAGGGTGATGTGAGAACATATGACACATCACACTCAGGGATGTGGGAAGGTGCAGGGCAGGAGGTAGCCTGGAAAACACCTCTGCCAGCCCTGCCCAGAGTGGCCCCGTGTAGTGACCTCGAGCTGTCACTTACCCTGTCTCAGTCTCAGTTTCTCCATCTACCAAGAAGGCCTCCTCAAGCCTGCCATTCACATCCAGATGCTGTGAGACTCTGACAAGCTGACGAACACCAGAGGGCTCTGGAAAGTCCCAGTGTTTAGTAAATGTAAGATTGTTATTCCCAATACCACCCTTTTAAAAGGATAGCTCCCCTCTACTTGGCCAAACTTAACTCGGACGATGAAGAACCAAGCCAGGCTTCCCCAGCCGCAGTTTCTGTGCCTCTGAATATTAAAACACAAAGGCACCCTTTGCGGAGCGGAAGGGAAGCAGCAGCCTACAGAGGCGTGACGGCGCACGCAGAATTCAAAGCGATGTTTCAAGCAGGGCGTTCTGTTGATACAAACCTTGAGAGCCCTCAATGAATGCCAGCAGAACTTTGAAATTAAAATCGCTCCTCTCCTCACACGCTGCTCTCTCTGCTGTTGAGCCTGTGTCGTGGGTCTTCGGGGAGGTTCGAAGCCACTTGAGGCTTGCTTCATAATGATAGGAATGCTAAGAGACGACACAGAAACCCATCACAAATGGCTCTGCATGGCCAGACCGGGCCTGCAAGGCCAAGGCCAAGCCTGTTAAAGTGATGGCTGCCTGGAGCGCTGTCCAGAGTGCTGAAAGGGAAGGTGTGCCATGGTGGCGGGCAGGCATTTGGACAAGTGCTTCTCAAGGGGCACACTCTTGCAGCTCCCTAGAATCCTGGAGGGGTGTGGGGAGGCCCTGAGAGGCCAAGCCTCACCCTCACCTTATCCCCTCCCCCGCCGTGTGAGCTGGAGTGGGGACACCAGCAGGGGGAGGAGATGTGTGAGAGGGAGAGGAGACGGCCACTGGAGTAACAGCTGTTGTGGAAACGAGAGGTGAGCAAAGAAGCAGCAGGCGTGGGGGGGACTAAAAAATACAGAAATAAAATAGAGAGATGCACCTGGGTGACAGCAGAGAGATAAATGGAGCAAGTTACATGAAGGGCTCATTTTTGTGCAAATGTTTGGGGCTCTATAAAATAAGGCTGTTTATTATAAATCTGTCTCCTGAATAAGACTTGCCATCACACAGGTGTCACCTGCTGTCACGTCTTCCGTCTAAGACATACAGGGCCGAGCCCTTGGGGTACTGCGTGGCTGCAGCCGTACTTTCTATCTTACACACAGCCCTTTCCAGGGGGAAGGGTGGCTGCTGTGCCGAGAGACAGAGGCAGGGCCAGCTGCAGGCTCTGGGGACGTTGGCCTCCATTCCCAGCCAAGGGGCTGCAGGGTGCTCTGTCCTCTGGTTCTCTGGCCAGTATGGTAGCCCCCACCCCTTAATCCATAGCTTCACTTCCTGCAGTCAATTGTGGTCCAGATATATTAAAGGGAACATTCCAGAAATAGGCAGTTCGTAAGTTTAAGTTGCATGCGCCCATCCAGGGTGTGACTCCTCCCTCCTCTGGCTCATGCAAGCTGCCTGCGCTGCCCACCCATCAGTGTAAGTGGACAGTGGACAGTCTCTCAGTTACCAGAGAAGTGATTGCAACATCACAGTGCTCACATTCAAGTAACTCTGACTGCACTTAGTGACGGTCCCCAAATGTGAGAGCTGCCATGTGAGGAGGTGCTGGGGCACAGCACGGGGGAGGATGGATTGGCCCTGGTGCCCACCCCGATGTGACTTGGCATACAGGAAATGACAGCACACTTGGGTTTGGTGCCAACTGCAGCCTAAAGGATCCACTAGGGAGGGGGGGACTATGTAGATCAGCAGAGCAAATAAGGCCTCAGGTTTGATAAGGCATTGGAGTCATGGAGTAGCATCTACCCTGCCAATGGGACACTTAGACACCAGGAGGGGACCCAGCAGGGGTATTGGTGTCCCCACTGCAGGTTCGCTCTGAAGACTTGGGTCACATACCACATGCATACCATGTGTGTACACACCTACACATGCATATATGTACATGCACCACACAGAGACACATACCACATGTGTACACATATACTTACACACATGCATATACCCCACACATACACATACGTGTGTCTGCCACATACCACACATGTGTACATATACATACACATACATGCACCTGACGCATACTACACCTATACACGTGTGTGTGACATATCACATGTGTGCACATATACACACATGTGCACATATACACACACTCACCACACATAAAGGCACACAGCACACACACTGACACAAATACACACTGTCTATAGCACATACACCACAGCCCACACACAGAAACACACATACCCCACAGGACACACAGACACATGCGTATACACACACACGCACAGACACACACGCAGACACATGCACACACACATGGTCTAAGACACTATTTCCCGAGGACCAGGCTGTGTGGTCCTCAGAGGAATCAGCTCTCTAACGCCAGACCCTCGGGTGTGGAGCAGTCTGTGTGGGGAGTGGGACGTCTTGGTCTTTCACTCTCAGTGCCTCGGCCAACCTGCTCAGGCAACTGGAGAGGGTTCTGGGTTGCATTGCCAGCTCCTCTAGGATGGAGTGGCAGCCAGAAGCAGGCTCCTGGACTTCTCTGAGCCCATCTCCTTGGTCCTAAAGTGGGGCTGATCCTAATGAGGTTCTTAGGAGAACCCAATGCAGGGAGCCAGCCCAGAGCCTGGCACAGGAAGACAGGGGCTCTCCTGGGTGAGGTCTGGACGGGACCTCAGTCCTGCTTTGTGCATGCTGTAGGTGCTCCTGAATTGCATACAGTAGGTGCTCCTGGTGCAGCGAGGATGTCTTTCTAGCGTGGTCGTCACCATCACTGCCTTCGCTGTCTCCTCAGGAGACTTGGACGTGACATTCTCTCTCTGCAGTCCCATGGTCCTCCTGAACCCTGAGGACACTCTCTCTCCCATCTCCATGGCTCCTGAGCCTGGCATATCATAACTCCAGGAAGTGTTAGCTGAGTGGGAAAGAGAGATGGCATCTCCCACAGACTGCAGCCTGGGTCCCACGCTCGTGTCAGGTGCCAGCAGGTCCCCACTGGGGAGGACCGTGCTCTGGGCAAGAGCCCTCTCCTGTTCCACAGCCTTTTGTCTTGTGTTGTGTGTGGCCCCAGGCTTGCGATTCTGCACCTCCAGAAGGGACTTCTGTTTCCTTCCTGGTGGGTTCCGCCCCAAGCACTAGCTTTGGCCCTTTGCATCTCCCTCATTTTCAATGCTCTGACTTGAAGTCTGGCTCCTTGCGGCTGATCCCAGCTGGTTCCGAAGGAATCCTACAGCACCTTCCTGATTTACTGCCTCTTTATGGCTGTAGTAAAAGGCCACACATCAGGGAAGGCCACCAGCCAGGAAGCCAGGTCCCTCGCCTTGTCAGCTCAAGTTGAGCATTGTGATTTACGTGGATACCCTGTGGCTTAGGGTGTTTACCTCCCGTGGAACCAGTCTCTTCTCCCATGATGAGAAGGAGATAATTAAAATCTTCCCTCTTCCTTTCATACATACATACATACATACATTAGGTTAGCTCAGCCCTCTTGCAAATGCCAGTTGGAAAGCTATTGTGTTCTTGGAGTTTCAATTTAGAGCCCACTGGTTTTTCCCAGAAAGATGTTTTTTGTTTGTGTATTTTCTCTTCACCTGCTCCAGGCTTCCACAGAGGGATGTGTTCAAATGTAATCAGGAAATTTGCATCTCAAACAGAAATTTGGGGGAGGCCAGGCCAGGGAGGCAGCGAGGCCATTTGGCTTCTCCCCCCACCCTCACCCCCAGGGCAGCTTCTTTGCAGCCTGCCTGGTGGGAGACTGTGAGATGCTAATCCCTGGACCAGTCCAGCTTCACCCCCTCGCCCATCTACTGTCACCTCTGGGAGACGCCATGGTGAGATAGCTCTGCCCCTTGGCAGAGCAACCCACCCTGGAACTGGGTCAGCGATGCAGAATTTACCAGATCACCTGCACGGGAGGGCGTGCAGTTGGCAGGGCTACGGGATTCGGGGGCTCATCCGGCTCACCCAGGACCCTGGTTCTTTACAGCTCTCACGATGCCATCTTCTGCTGTAGCTTCAAGCTCCTGCGGGGAGCAAGATGACGGGAGCAGCGACTCCCAGTTCCACTTATCGCCTGTCAGTGCATCAGGGAGGAAGAGTTGAGGGAACCTGAAGTGCCTGTCTCTGGGGAAAACCTCTCTAGCAGAACTGGGTCCACACTGATTCCCAGGAATCCCCAGCAAGAGGGGTGGGGGAGCAGTTGGCCAGGTGAGCTCACCCCCCTCCCCCAGGGCTTGTGGCTACATGGCGAGCGTGGGCTTTGCTGGAAGTCAGTGCTGCACAGACGTGAGCATAGAGCCCTGATCTGCCAGGTGGCTTTGCATGGTGGCAGTACCCACCAGCCGTGGCCTGAAAATCTTAGCTGAAAGATTCCAGAAGTAAACAGCCCGCAGGACTTACATTGCCCACTGTTGTGAGTCCTGTGGTAGGATCCTTTTCTGCCTGGAGTGTGGCTCATCCCTGGGTCCAGCGAATCCACAAGGTATGTGCCACCCTCCGGGTAACGTTGCCGGTTATGAGGGGTGCTGCTGCAGCACAGGGCTGGTATGTGAGGTGCAGTGCTGTCTGCACTCAGGTATCCACCGGGGGCCTGGGGAGAGATGCTCCCCACAGAGAAAGGGAGACTGCTGACATGCACTTGGGAAGTGACGAAAACATGTGTGTGTGTGAAACAAAAGGTAACAGGAAAAGTGAACTTCAGACCAAAGAGACCAAAGCCAGACCCAGCCCTCTGCAGTCCCCTTGTTACCGGAGAAATGCAGGGTTCTTGTCTTCGCGCAAGAAAGGATTCAGGCCTGAGACAGAGTAGTGGAAAGTGAAGTAGCAAAGTTTATTAGGGTAGGGACATCCGCAAGAACGGATGGGCACCTCTCCAGACAGGACCTGAGAGAGAGTGCAGTCGCTTGGGTGGGGGGGGGGGTGGATCGAGGTTACATGGTTGAGTGGAGAGATTATACCTGGGCAGGCCAGGCGGGCAGCTCAGCAGAGAGGCCGAGGGCTGAGTCCAGTTGAGGCGGGGGCAGGGGGGGGGGGGTTAAGGAGATGGGTCTCTGTCTTCACAGATTTCCTCCTGAAACAGAGGATTTTATGGCTGTAAATATTAAGATATTAAGAAGCTCCTATCTGAGTTTTCCCTTGAAGTTATCAGACAGGAGAAAGCCTAGCTGGCGCCATCCTGGGTTCAGAGGAAGGGTGAGCAGGACCCCCTGGAGAATCGGGATCCCAGCAGGGTGTTTGAAATGCAGACACTGGGCTGCATCTGGGAGATTGTGGAAGATTTGTCAGGCAGAAGGGGCGGGGACCTCCACCTGGCAGGTTATCAGGTAGAAGGGGGCAGAGCAGGATGCGAAGGCCGGGCTGCCCCTGAAACGTTATTGGGATGACTTTGAGATGTAGATGCATATGCTGGACATAGATGTCTTCTCTTTGGGCCTGTAATACACACATAAGCTCATACCTAACTTCCTACCTAACACCCTCAAGGGCGCTCTTCTGCTTCCCTGTCCCACTGGAGTCTTGGGAGTTGAACACCATGGAGCCAGGACCGTGAGCAGGACCTGGGCACTGGGGAGCCCAGTGTTCTCAAACATGGATGGCTTCACCCCCAGGAGACCCTTGGCAGTGTCTGGAAACGATTTCTATCGTTTTCATTTGGGGTGCTACCAGCACTTAGTGGTAGAGGCCAGATACTGCTGGACATCCTACCACGCACCGGCAGGAGTGACCAGCCCCGGAAGTCTGTAGCATGAGGCGGAGAAACCTTGCTTAGGGCTGGCTTGCATCTAGATGCTCCCAGGATGCTTGGTTCCCTGGGGGAGGAGGGGGAGAGTGACTTCCCAGGCTGTGGTTGGAAGCTGGGGATACAGAACCATACTCCCCCTCCTTCCCTTCCCCCACAGAACTTTCTTTTACCTTCTTCTATTCCACTCTGCCTTGTTCTACATGAGTATCTCCCAGGGAGACCACCAGCACCTGCCAAGCAGGCCCTTTGGCCATCCCAGGTATCCCCAACATGGGCTTAGAGGAGGCAGGGGCAGGCAGAGAGGGGCGCTGGGCAGAGACAGTGCGATCTGGAGGTGGGGGCCCTCCAGGCACACCTTGGCTGGGCTGACATCAGCTAATTCTCAGCTGCAGAACAAAGACAACTGGAGCAGCTCAGAGAGAATCCAAGGTTTGGGTTGAGAAATTGAATCTGACAGTTCAGACCCAGCAAAGGATGCTTTCACAGGAGCAGGTGGGAAGAGGTATCAGAGGACACGACCCTGAGGACGGGCGTGGGATGAATGGGGTGGAGGAAGAGGAGAGGGAGCTGGGGGAAGGCCCGAGGGTCGGGGATGGGGCCCATCTGAGTTCTCCCCGCCGATGGGAAGAGCAGGAGCCTGCCTTGGAGACAGGCAAAATCCAGGTGGTGCAACTCAGCCCCGCCTAGGGGCTATGTACAGGAAGGAGGGAGCAGGGGATGGAGGCCCTTGCCTGGGATGAAGCAGTCACAGGCTCTGGGGGGGCTCCCACGGCAGGGCCAGGGAGCCCAGAGTCCTCCCAGGGACAGGCACAGCCAGATTGTCTTGTCCCCATCACCTGTCAGCCCCAGCAGGATGTGCGCAGGGGCCACAGTCTGGGATGCCAGGAATTTTCCGTTCACTGCTGAGACACAGGCTGAGCCAGGTGGCAGCCTGAGAAGGAGGCAAGGGGGACAAAGCCCAGGGCTGGGGCGCTGACCCCCGACAGCAGCCTCGCCCCGCAGCCCGGCTCAGCCAAGATGCTCCCCCCATCAGCTTCCCGCAGGAGCCTCTGCCCAGCCGTGACAGCCCACCTCCTCCACCACTGGGAAGTGGGGGGACAGGGAGTGAGAGGGTGCCACATGCTGTGCTGGCCCTTCTGGAAACTTCCTGAGGGAAGAATGGAAAAGTCTGTGCAATCCCTGGCAACACGGCCCGGCCCCAGGACCGTCGCTGCTGGAGATGGTCGCGTTAGGTTTTGCTTGGCCTGGGTTTGTTGTAAAATTCCAGGTTTCACCCTGCGACGTCCTGGCTCCCCTGCGTCTCTAGAGAGGATGCGCTGAGGACAAAGCCGGGTGCCCTTTCTGGTGACCTCCTGTGACCTTGCCCACCCCCCTCCCCCCAGACCTTTAGTTCTTACAGAAACAACTGTCGGGGGCAGTCAGTCCCCTCCAGAAGCCAAAGGAACAGGAAGGCCCCGTAAATAAGCTCATCTGCCCTGGGGGACGGAAGGAGGAATGGCAGAGGTTGGCGTGTCTGTGAATGTATCTGTCAGTGACCGAGGGGCTCCCACTGGCCAGGAGTCTGCTGGGCGCCCGTCACTAATGCCAGCCGCCTGCACCCTTGCCCCACCCCCGTCAGGCCGACAGGATGACCCCCATTTTCTTGGTGAGGCCTCTGAGGCCGAGACGGGCTGAGGAGTTTGGCCAAGGTCACACAGCATAGCCAGTGGCCCAGGTGGGATTTGAGCCCCCAGGTCTGACCCCGTGTCCTCACTCTTTCCCTTGTCTGGCCTCAGGCAAGGTAACTTCTTCCTATCGAGTTTTAACTCCACCCGGAGGCTAAAACCAGCGGACTTAATTATAACCCATCATCAATGCCTTTGCTCAACAAATGGCCAGCAGAACACGTGGGTCTTTAGAGCAAGCCTTAAGCAGATATCTTAGCCTGTGGGAATCACTCCCTGTGTGTAGCGTGCTGAGTCTCGGACAGGCGAGCCTTTCCTGGTGATCGGGTTTTCTTCCGCTGAGAGACTGGAGCTGCCGTTCTGGGTGGAGGCTCATCCAGCATTGAGGGGTTCCTGGACCGTTTCGCTTATTCTGCAAGTCTCTACCAAGCCTTCCCTCTGGCCCAGGCGCCAGGCTGGACACTGGGCCAGTGAGGCAGGCGTGGAGCCGCCCTCCTGGGACACGAGCCCCAGTTCTCTGCACCCCAGGCCGAACCGCATGTTTCTGCTTTTCGTAGCTGTGGCCTCAGGAGCTCCCTGTGGGCCCCAGGCTGTCAGAGGTCCTGGTCCTGCTCCCGTGCCTGAGCCCTCCCCTCCCAAATGTCCCCACGCTGACTTCCGGTTGTCCTTCCAGGCTTGGCTCATAGCCACCTTTTTGGAGCTTGCGAGCTCCCTGACTCCATGGAGACCCTACCCGCTGACCCTCTGTCTTTACGGCTCACAGCGCCGTGGCCTCTCCAGAGTCACCCCTTCCTTCCAGTGTTAGTCACTTGTCCCTTCCACGCCCCTTCTGGTGGAGACTCAGCTCAAGGCCGACCCCAAACCTAGGCCACCCCTGCACATCACGCTCTTGAGCGCTATCTGTTGAATGAATGAATGAGTGAATGAGTGCCTGTGCAGGTTGTCCCTGCCCTGGGGAGGCCAAGGCCCCCACGCCATGAACCCCGCTGGGGAGTGGATGCTCTGGGAGCCCTCTGGCGTCTGGCCCTCACGGAGCAGGAAGCCCAGGTTCCTTAGCAACACATTCCCTCCTCCACAGGGAGGGCAGCACCAAGACGGAGCAGACAGGCATCCGGCCCAGGGAGTCTGCGCCCTGCATTTGCCTTTCAGCTTCCCCACTCCCATCAGCTCTCTCCAGAGGAGCTGCTGGCCCGATGTGCCTGCAACCACCACGATTAATTGCGATCCCCGGGCGCTAACGTCTCACACCAGCTCCATAGCAACAGCGGTTTGCAAATGCCAGCAAGTGGTTTTTCCAAAGGGACTCTCCCCTACACAAAATAGAACATTTTGAGTGAAATTTAAACACAGTTTTTGAACGGTGCTCTTCTGATGTCTTCACACTTCACAAATGCTTTCTTTGCAAACATGGGTGTCCCAGTTACCCTGGGCTGGTGCCAAGGCCCTCGGCCCAGCGTCTGTTTCCTCAGCTTCAAGGCAGCCGTGATGAGACCTGAAAACAAACATGGAGTCACACACCTCGGGGCTGTGTGTGCATGTGTGCGTTGTACATGTGTGTTCATGTGTGTTATATGTGCATGTATGTGCAAACTGTTCATGGGTGTTTATTTCTGCGCCTTATATTGTGTGTACATGCATGTGTGTGCACATGTGTTTTGTGTGTGTGTTGTGTGCGCACACGTATGCATACATGTGCGTGCAGCTGGCCAGCAACCCAGACCTCTGCTGGGATATGAGCTTTAGCAGAAAAGAGCACCGTCTGCCGTGGTTTAGTGCAAAAGTCCAAGGCCAAGAGGAGAGTGGGGATCCATGTTTGAGTGGCTGGTGCCAATCACTCTGCTAGGCGCTGGCTCCCACAAGTGAGGCAGAGGGAGATCCAGATAGGCTTCCATGTGGAGGTGCCCAGAGAGACCCTTACAGTGTCATCACTCTGCCTTAGGAATGGCGGAAGAGAGTAAATGGGAGGCGGTGAGGAAAGGAGCCTGGCAGGTGTACCTGCTCCCCACTGAGAGCGACACCCACGGGGCTCA
Organism: Lepus europaeus; assembly: GCF_033115175.1. Lineage (NCBI taxonomy): Eukaryota > Metazoa > Chordata > Mammalia > Lagomorpha > Leporidae > Lepus > Lepus europaeus. The sequence continues at coordinate 4,556,856 of NC_084831.1, forward strand.
CTCCAGTGACCGGTCCAGGCTGGGCGTCCCCATTCACCACCACCTCTAGGGCAGGTCAGACGCTGATTCAACCCCTTGGTGACTACCTACGGGGGAATGGGTTTCCTTCCAACTTAGACACTGCCCCCAGGAAGCCTGGGGTCAGCCAGAGGAGTGTAGACCCCAGCCCAAAGATCTATGTGAAGGACCAGTGCTGCATGTGTGAGGTCAGGGTCTGCTTTGGGAGTCCTAAGAAGAATGCAGTTCCTTTTGTAGGCTCCAAGGACAACACAGCGTTGGTGCTGGGTCTTGACAAGTAGGTGGCCTGTGGAGAGGCTCCAGGCCTTGGGGACAGAGTGGGCGGAGCCGGTGGCACAGCAGGCTGTGACAGAGCCAAGGGGGCATGGGAGGTGTAGATGGCAGTGGATTGGCTAATCAGGGAAGCTCTGGTCTCCAGCATGGGGTTGCATTCGTGAGAAATGGGGAGCAGTGTGAAGCTGGCAGCACCGATGCCATCAGAGCGGGGACCAGGAGAGACAGCTCAGAGGCAGATGGGACAGCCTGGCTTAAAGACAGGAGCTCAGGCCAGTGCCAGGGCGCCTGGGCAAGGCAGTGAGGGTCAGACTGGGGACCTAGAGAAGACTCCTTCCCCCTTCTGCCGCCCCCACCTCCTGTAGCTCTTGGGGCACAAGCAGTGCCTCAGATGGGAGTGCCATTGGAGCAATGAGCTCTCCCAGTGGCTCAGTGCTGCCCCTGCTGGCAGATGCTTGGAGCTGCCCAGAGGAAGCTTCATGAGCAGGTCTCCCTGTCACTGTCTGAGGAGGGGTGGTGGGGTCCCCAGCTCCCTGCAGGCCACAGGCACCTGCCCCACTGCTGACTTCAATGTCTGCCACGCACAGGGACACTTAAGGGCAGCATTTTAGGATTTATGCACTCAGCTACCCTCCCTGCCGCTGTCTGCTGTGGGTTCGGGGTGCAGTGATAACGACGGGGTCTCGATCGTGTTGGTGTGCAGGATGCTGAGCCCCTCGGGCCTGGGGGACAGGTCGGCCTTTCCTGGGGGAGGGGCGGGCCTGCTGCGGTGGCTGTGCCGGGGGCGGTCCCGGATTTGCCTGTGTCGGGAGTGCAGCGGGTCCAGCGTTACCCAAGGAGGCTTAAGGTTATCAGCGAGCTCCAGGAGCCACTGGAGAAAGGAAGAAGATAAAGCAGGATTTAAAAGGAAAATAACAAAAAGAAAAACTGTATTTTCTAATCCAAACCTTGCCCTGCGGTGGCTTTGTTAACCCCCAGTCACTCTTTCAAGACATAAACTGGTGAGGGCCACAATTACTGCAGCGATTCCACTTTATCTTGTCCTACCAAGGTATTAAAGAGGAACTGGGGAGCACATTAAAAAAACACACGGCCCAATTTAATCATGATTCTCTCTAAGACAATTGCCGGGATCTCTCCGTTACAGCTGCCGGAGCAGAACAATCCTATAGACGCTCCGTGGGCCGGGCACAATTCATCCTCCGCGGCCTCCACAGCTGGCCCGTTTATCAGTCGAGGGAGAGCTTTGGGGTTTACGTCTTTAATGGGATTTAGTGGAGGGGCTCCCCAGGTGCTCTCCCAGAGTGGGAGGAGGTGGCCCAGATCCCAGCCTCCCAGACTCCCCCGCTCGCTGCACCTGCCCCGCCACGGCCCCCACCAGGAAGATGCTGAACAGAGAGGCGGAGCGCTGAGGAGCTCAGCTCAGGGCCCCTTTCCAGTGTGCCATGATCATGAGAGCACGTTCACGGTCGAGGCTGGGTGGCACGACACTGACCAGAAGCCAGCCTCGGTCCATGGCCACCGCGGGTGGACGGCACCAGTTCCGCCCTCCTGCATGGTCTCTCTGCAAACTCAGGCAGCTGTGATCACTCGCCTCCTGGTGGCTCCAGTGATCAGGAAGGGGGCAAAGTCAGGGAGCCAGCAGAGGTAGGGCCGGGTGGGGCTCCCTGGCCTCACTCTCGCTTCCTGTCCACTGGGGGACATGGGACATGGGGCAAAGCAGCCTCTATGGGTTCAGTTTTCCCAGCAGGAAATAGGAAGGATGGAGGAGCTGACCTGGCCCATTGCTAAGTTTCCTCTCATGTTGTTCATGCTCTGTCCCGTGAGGAGGAGGCAAGAGTTCGGGACTGGCAGGATCTTTGAGGGTGTCTGGCGCACAGTCCCGGTGCAGAGGTGAGCCGTGTGGGGATGGATCTGAAAGAGCCAGGGTTCCTCCAGGACCGCCCATCACCCGATGCTTGGGCCACTGGGATGAGATCTGAAAATGGTCCCGCTGGCCCAGATCCCTCGGGTGCAGACAGACTGGCAGGAAGTGGGTGGAGACTTTGGATTTATGGAGACGCACAGGACACCTGTCCAGGAAATGTAGTTTTCTCCCAGTCCTTACACACAGCCACAATTTTCTCAGAGCTCCTGTTTTTATGATTGGTATTCTTTAAAAAAAAAAAATTATTTGTTTGAAAACCAAAGCTACAGAGAGAAAGGGAGAGAAAGAGAAAGAGATATCTTCCATCTGCTGGTTCACTCTCCCAGATGGTCACAATGGCCAGCACAGATCCAGGATGAAGCCAGGATCTTCATCTGGGTCTCCTACATGGGTGGCAGGGGCCCGAACACTTGGGCCATCCTCTGCTGCTTTTCCCAGGTCATTAGCAGGGGCTGGATCGGAAGTGGAGCTGGGACGCGAACCAGTGCCCCTTTGGGGTGGCGGCTTGACATGCTATGCTGCAGCCCCGCCCCAGGACTGATGTTCCGATCATCAGGATCTCCCCACTGGCTTGAGCATCATTGGGATGACAATGCTTCCTTCATGTTTGAAAATAATCTCTCAACTGCCTAGACAGCTCCCCACCTTAAAGGACCACACCTCCCGCACAAGCAGTGTCTGACTTCATTTTGCTTCACGTGAGCTCTCTGAGGTCTTAGGGCATGACTGGGTCCAGGGGTTCCATCAGTGGCCTCGAGGGTCAGTGCCTCCTCCCCTGAGGCCTGCCTATGATGCCAGCTCCCTCTGGGACTCCATGTGCTTCCAGGAGCAGTAGGTTTCACCCTCCCAGGTTCAAGGCCAGCAGAAAAGAGCATCCCTGCTTCCCAGTGGCTCTGACCAATGTCCAGGGATGAGCTCTGATTGTCCCTGCTGGGGCCAGGAGTCCATCCCTGAGCCAATCAGCACGGCCCTGATCACCTGAGTAACACTCTTCACTCCTGGACTGAGCTGGGGCTAAGAAAAAGCGGATACTTTCATCAAAAGAAAGTACACCATACACTAGGACCGCGTCCAGCACTGCCCTCCCATCAGCCATGTGGCGCCTCTCAGGCCAGCAGAGGTGGTGACCGTGCCCAGCTTCCTCCAGAGCTATTGTGGGAACAGATGGACAGGAAGGGGTCCAGAGCACGTCCGTTCTCCAGAGATGCTGCCGTGACCGTTTGGTGCCATTGTCATCTGATGGGGTTGATTCACTGCCTAATAGGGTGTGGCTCGGAGCAGGCACACCAGCCCCAGGGGCAGGCCTGGGATGCACACCCTCAGAGAGCGTGGAAAGATGGGGAGGGCAGGGGGTTTGGCTTCCAGCCTTCTGCAAGGACATGGCCAAGTCTAAGCTGGGGGCAGGGCCTCTCTCAGGCTGGTGAGAGGGAGGTCATGGATTAGCTCCTGGGAGCAGAGAGAAGAGCAGAGGTGCCAGAATCAGAACCCCCAGGGCCCGGCCTGGCATCAGCACTGCCTTGCCTGCCCTCCATCTCTGCTGGGCCACAGCAGCCAGCCCTGAGCTGGGCCCTTCCCCATAGGGGTTCTTCACGTCCCTGAGAAAGACCCTGGCTTCTAACCCCAGGGCTGGTAGGAGCAACTCTTGCGATGATCTCTAATAAATCAAAAATTGGTTCAAGGTGAGAGCGAGAGACACACGGGACACAAACCTACAGTCTCATCCAAGCGCAGGCTCTGCCAGCCACCAGCCGCCCACACCCTGGCAAATCCCCGCTGAGTCCTGGCAGGCATGAAACAGGGGGTGGATGCCCAGCACCTGGCTCACACGTCTAGCCCTGGACTCTGGCCTGGGGGGGGCCCAAGCACGGTGGCACCTCCTGGGTTTGGGTCCCAGAGAGGGATGACCCCCAACATCCCCGTCTCCTTCCATAACTACTCATGGAGCCACTGCCCGGGAACTGGTGTCACCCATTTTTAAGAAATCTCTGTAGTTTTCAGCCTTGGTCTCCCTTGGGATAAGGAGCCCCCTGCATCCACTGCCTTCAGTGTGACTTGGGCTGAGATGACCCCTGAGCTCCAAGGGGGACCCTTACTCTTAGCATCCAGGGGTCTCGGAGGAGGAGCTCTCCCCTGTCTGACCTACAAGACTTGCACCCCATTTCCTCTCCTCTTGGCTGTTGTCTTTCTGGACACAAACACCCAGGGTGGCCCCTGCCCTCACCACTCCACATCAAGGTCTGGAACCAAGATGGCCTTTGGGATTCTGTTCGCACCTCCCAGACTCCCACCTTTTCCATTCCCTGCAATGATGCTGGGCCAGTGGCTTCTGAGAGTCCCAGGGAGAAGCCCCGGGCTTGGCTGATGGCAGCTCAGGCCCTCGGCCTCCCCAGCCACTACCTCGCACTCCACCTGCCCAGGGTCCATCTGTCACTCCCCCACCCAGCAACACAGCTGCCCAAGATCCTTTGTTACCCATAAAAGTTTAGTGTCCTCTGCAAATGTGGACTTTTATTGGACATTTCTTCCCCCAGGTCCTTCGTAACGATTTTAAATAAGGCAAAGCCTGGCCCCAAGTCAATGCCATGGTTTCCATATGGCTGCCAGCAATGCCATACGTCCTCAGCCTGTGTGTTCTGGTGGGCAGCCAGTTCCCACTGCACACTGGGACATTCTCCTCACCACCACCCCACCCCCAGCACCATCCGGCCACAGTGGCTTGGCCTTCTAAGAGCCTTTGGGTAGAACTTTCTCAGATGCTTCTAAAAAGTGCCTGTTCTCCTGCTCAGGGAGAGTCGTGAATTGGCCTTCTTGGCCTGGCACTCCCTGAGTGTCTGGGATACCCCTGGACGGCGCCAGGCATGGTTTCCCACCTCTCGTGTGTTTTTCCTCCCAGGCTCAAGGAGGTAGAGCAAGCCCGCGGCATGGTTCCCGGAACCCAGCACCAGGTGGGAATTGTTTAACTCGATTCCCATGGCTGGAAAATCCCGGTAATTGTGTAATAACAACAGCAGCAGCACTCAGCAATTTCCCAGGGTTTTTCATCTTCAGACCACTTTACCCGCATTAACTAATTAAGTCTCCCAGCCTCCCTCCGAAGCAGGGAAGGGCTGCTGGCCCCAGGCAATCACCGAGCTCGCGCTCACTAACTACGAGGAGCCCCACAAAGGGGCCCCGGGTCTCCCCCTGGGCAGCCGGCCCCTGGCCCTGCACGTGACCCCCTGAGCCTCCTGCTGGGCCCCGCAGAGCACTGGCAAGGAGGAGGGCTGTGTCCTGCCACCTGGGCTGGTGGGGTAAGAACATAGGTGACCACTGGCCCTGCCTAGGCCTGGGGGTTCCAGGGACCCTCTGGCTCCTCCTCTCTCTCTTCTCTTTTGGCTTCTCCTTCAACCACCCCTGACTTTGAGGGCCCGGCTCTCCCCACCACCTGTCAGGTACTTGGCTGCAGATGGAGTGCTCTGTGGCTGTCCTCCCACACACGCTGCTCCCTGACCACGGGGTGAGGGCCCTTGAGAGAAGGCAGGGACATCTACAGCCATGGCAGCTCCCTGCACCCGTCATGGGCCAGCCAGGCTCCCTGGCACTGTTTTGCTCCAGGACAGATGCTGCCTGAAACCCCGAGGCCCAGCCACGGCACCTACCCACTGTCCAGCGACTCCCCCCAGAACCCCAGGGCCCAGGCCAGGGAAGCTGTGGAGGTGGGGCTTAGAACGTGGGTCTGAGTTGTGAACGTGACACTCCGGGGGTCTCTCTGCAGAAGGTACCCTGTGCTCTGTGCATGGGCCTGCTGGCCACAGAGCCCCTGCTGCAGAGCTTGGCGTGAGGATGGCCACACCCCACACTCACGTGCTGGGGATGCAGGCACACCCTGACCCCCAGAAGTGCCCCCAGCAGCAGGGGGAGATTTCATGCCCTGGAGCCCAGGAGGACCCCAGGTGACAGGAGTGCCAGCTGCCGCCACCCTGGCCCTGTCAGGAGTAGAGGTCTGTCTCCTCCCGTCCTCAGGCCTTCGTTCTCCCTCATCCTGCCCACTGGCAGCGCTCAGGGCCCAGCCTGCCAAGGACTCCCTGAGCAGCCTCCTTCCCACTGGGACCGGCGGCCTCCACCTCAGACCCCTGTCCAGAGCAGACAGGTGGCAAAGTGCCAGGGGCCGCGGCAGCAGAGCGGAGGATGCTTCTTGCCTTGCACCCGGGACTGCGCCAGCCCTGAGCAGCCTGGGACCATCATTTATTCATCCCCTAATCAACCCTGCCCTGCTTCCAGGCGGCGTGGCCCTCGTACTTTATGGGCTTCCGCTGCTGGTGTTTATCATACACCCAGGTACGAGGCCGGCTGCATCTCTCAGGAACTGGCTCATGAGGCACTGGCCATCCACACGCACAGCACTCAGCGGGCACGAGCGGTGCGGAAGGGGCTTGTGGCGCCAGCAGCGCTGATTTACATGCCCAGCCCCCTCCTCCCGGCCGCCCCCGCCCCCGGGAGGCTTGCCGGAAGGTGTGTGGCAGCACTGCAGGCCATGATGACTTTCTGGGTAATGTATACACTTTCACCACCCCTCGGCCTCTCTCCTTCATTTTTCATGAGAACTGGCACGAGATTAATGACCGAGCCGCAGAAGAGACGGAGTGCCACGCCACTCTGATTTATTGGCCACTTAGCGTTGATGAAGCTGCAAACAAAAGTCAAACAGATGTTGCAGCTGCGTTTTTCTTTATCAAAACCCACAGCTTTTTGCATTTTTAACCACTTCTAACGCTGCCGTCCTGCTAGCTCCAGAGAAAGGGGTGCAGGCTCTGGGCCTCCTTCCCAGCCGCCCAAGGCCGACCCCAGCCGTGGCTGCGAGGAGGGCGTGAGCACCCCACAGCTCTTGCTCTGGGTGATGTGTGGCCCCTCAGGAGGTCTCCGGGGAGGAGCTCCACGCTGGGCCCCTCACCCATCTCCAGGGCTGCTATCAAACCTGGGCTGGAGTAGGTTCAGCTTCCTCTGCAAACCAGAAACCTCCCCCAGCTCCATCTCAAACCAGTGGCTGGTCACTGCCCCCTGCTAGCGGCCATGCCCGGGGCCTGGGATGTGAATGCTGGCTGGGGCTCAGCTCCATGCCGAGCCCTTTCTCCCTCCCGCGAGGTTAAGAGCAGGGGTACTCGGCTCCCCTTTCTGAAGAGCAGGCACGGATGCTTGGTGAGATTAGGGGCTCGCCCCAGACCCTGTGTCCCATCTGCCCTGGCCCTGGCCCCTGCACCCAGTCCCTCGCCTCTCAGGAACCGGAAAGCACAGGAGCCAAGGGGCCTCGCTCTACACTGCATCCCCTACATCTCTGTGCCATCCCGAGGTCCCGCCCTCCAGACCGGCTTCTCTGGCTTCTGCCTTGAGGGTCCGATCCCCTGGCTGGGGGCTCTTCAAGGGGAACCGGCGGCCCAGGGTGGGGAGACCTGCAGGAGAACGCTTGCCTGGTCCTCCCTCGCTGCTGCCCCCTGCTGCCGTGCTCGGCTGCCCGAAGCAACCTGGGCTGGCTGTAAATCCAGCCTGCTGGAGACAGGAGCTACTGCGGAGCAGTTGGGATCACAGGAGCCATTGCTGGTGGCCCCGGCTGGGCCCACCTCGGCCTCACCAAGCTCCTGAGGTGTTCTTGTTCAGAGCAGCTTCATTTCCTCAAATCCCCATCAGCTGTCATTAAGGAGATCCACTCCTACCCCACCGCCCGTCCCCGACCTCAGTGCCCATAGCGGGAAGCTGGCCTGGTTCCAAGTCTCCCCAGGGGACCAAGCAGCCCAGGTTCCCAGGACAGGAAGGACCAAACCCACATCTGAGAGGAGGCAGAGCCCCCTGTCCTGGGCTGAAGTCTTCCCAGATGGAAGCCCTTCCCCGAGGAGTGGCCTCCACCATAGCCATGGGCAGTGGGGACCCTCGGGATGGGGAGAGCTGTGAGGACAGCACAGCACCCAGGCCAGCACTGCTCAGAGACCCAGCACCAGCTGGCAGCTGAGGGGAGCCGGGTCCAGAGCCCCAGCGGGGACCCGGCTTAGGAGAAGGATGGCCACCCTGCTTCCCCGGGGACTTGGATGCTGGCCAGGCCTTTCTTCCAGGGACTGCTTGAAAGGCGCTTCCTTTGTCCGAACTGTGTTCCAGACAACACCAGCGTTCCTAGAGGGTGCTCAGGCTCATGTTCAGATGGGCACGGAAGAGGGGGCCTCTTGCACACGGCACCGCCAAAGCTCCGAGGAGTCTTGCTCCAGGAGCCTGCTCCACCCAGGGCAGGGGTTCTCTGCACACCATTCTTAGCCTCTCCCGGGCCTGGGGAGGCAAAGGTGACCAGTGCGTCCTGCCTGCCCTCTTTGTTGAGGGGAGCTGGAGGCGAGTGTGGGTTCCGTCCACAGTGCCGGGGAGCACTGCTGGGTCTGTAGGTCATTCCTGGACTGGAGACAGAGGGCAAGGGGCAGGCAGGGGCCCCGGGGAAGGGCCCTGGCTCCCACATCCACGCCCAGGGATGTGGGGGGGAGGGTGGGCCACAGGCTTGGGACACTGAGACGAGGGCTTGGCCGTGCAGGGAGGGAGAGACGACGGGAGGGAGTATTGAGGTTGGGACCTGTGCAGCAGGGACCCAGGTGCCACCCTCGTCAGGAGAGGCCTGGCATGGGCCAAGGGTGAGGGGTGCCCCTCGCGGGAGTCACGCTCCATTGCAAGCGGCTAGGGGTGCTTTGATGTCCCTAGAGGAGCAGTCGACAGGAGAGCCAGGAGGGGCAGGGTGGGGCTGGAAACAACCTGGTGGGTTGGAGGCCGGTGGTTGGATGGGGACACCAGGAGATGAGGCAGAGCCAACAACCCAGGCCCGAGGCTCACCACGGCAGGGTGTCTGGGAGCGCGCCTGGGAGCTGCCACTGGGAGGGTGGGACTTGAGTGGGTGGCTGGCTGCTGGGAGCTCAGCCCTGGCCACTCTCAGGGCTCCGCGGGGTCTGGTGTGGGGGCACCTGGGGCCGGGAGTAGCAGGTGTCCGTCTGGACCTTGTTCCTCTCCAGGCCCCGCCCTGGCTCCCTGCAGCAGTGCCGTGACACAGGCAGGGGCACAGTTTCCAGGCACAAGTGAGAAGCTGGACACTCCAGGAGGAGGGAGGGGCTCTCCCAGGCTCTCTCAAGAAGGTTCTGGAGCTTCCGTGAGGCTGTGGTTATCCTTGGTTCCCCAACCACTGCATGGCACCCCATGGGGTCCACTCCGTGCCCTCCCAACCTCACTGTGAACACCAGCCAGGCCTCTGGGATATACAGGGGGCCATCCTCAGAAGTCCAGTTCACTGTGGTGGAAAAGGCCGCTCATGTCTCTGGGGAAACCCCACAGCCCAGGCAGGAGCCCCACCCCCACCCCAGGCCCGAGAAGCCAGCCCTGGGCAGGTCAGGCGTGGCCAAGGCTCCGTGACTGCAGAATCGAGAACCAAGGGCCCCTGTGGGCTCAGGCCCAGCCGTGACCTCCCATCCAGGCACAGCCGTGATCCTGCCCCGCGGAGCTGCCCCAGCCCAGCCCTCAGTGGCACCATGAGGGCTCCAATGCCATTACGAGCGCTTCATGAAACTGATACATTAGGTCTCCAAGGCTAATAGATTTTTTCTGCCGAAAATGCCCAGTAAAATGTACAACGAATGCATACAATTGCAACATTGCCAAGAAGCGGCATACACCCCAAATAATCTCCCGGTGCCTTAAAACCAGCCCTGAGCAGTGGAGGTGGGGGTGGGGGTGGCCGATGCTTCACAATGAGCTCTGGGTACCACCAGCAGGAGGTTTGGACCCTGGGCTGGCAGAGGGGTGAGAGGCAGAAAGCACGGAGCCACCTGTTTCTGCACCCTGACCCCAAACCCTGGAGCCCCCAGGAGCTGGGACCACCTGCTGATTGTGTGAACAGAGAACGGCGAAGCCTGTGCCAGGCGCACCCTCAGATTGGCACGAGCAGCAGGGCCAGCATCCCCAGGTTGGTCCTGACGGCCATGGGGCTCACGGGCCCTGGCGTGCGGAGCCCTGGAAGGGACATGGATGTGGCTTGGGATATTCTTCAGGGGCAGGGGCAGGGAGCCCACAGCCTTCCTCGACCTCGAAAGAGGCCTCAGACCCAGAGAGGGAAGCACCAGCTTCGCATCGGGTCCTTCTGGGGAAGCCCTGCATTTGTAGACGCAGAAGACTGAAGCAAGGTCACGAGGCCCCAGGTGCCGGCAGGTCACGGCTCAGCCTTGCTGGAGTCTGCAAACCTGAAACGCCAGGCGCTGTAACACCTCTGGGGCCTTGACCTTGAGGTTGAGGAGCTATTGTGGACAGACCCAAAGCCAGTTGCCCGCCTGCTGTGAGCAGGTAGAGAGGGGGAGGTATCAGGGAAGGCTCCCCGGAGGAGGAGGGGATCCTGGTGCCTGTCCTGAGAAGTAGTAGGTGGGGGCTGGTTATGCAGAGAGGCAGCAGATCTTCCTAAAATAAGAGCTTCTGGGTGCTCTGTGAGGTTTGGGGATTGGGTGCCCGGTGAGTGGGGGCCTCTGCCTGCCTCACCCCTGTCACCTCGGCCTCACACAGGTACCCAGCCTCTGCTCAGCGGAAGCTGCAGCCCTTTCATTTCCCAGGCGGCTGACAGGCCATCTCCCTCCCACCGGGCCGCTCCTCCTGCCCCAGAGCTGGATCAGAGGAAGCTCCGGGGAGCGTGCTGGCTCCTGCAGCCCTGTGATCCTCCCGCGCCCTGCTCAGCGCTGGCACTGCCACCCGGCCAGGTCCAGACTTGAGCAGGCGCCTTCCACCCAGCCCCAGCCCGGGGAGGCCGGCATGCTGGCCTACAGAACGCAGGGCTGGGACTCCCGCCACGCCTCCCGTCTCCCAAGTCAGCCCAGCCATGCCGTGAGCACAGCACGTCTGCCCAGCCCACCTGACTCCGGGCACATGGCAAAGGTGAACCGAAATGTGAGGTGGGAGCGTGCTTGCGCCAAGCGAGAAGAGGCCCTCGATGTCTTGGCAAGACCTGAGTTAGGAGTCGCAATCCTGGCTTCCAGCCCAGCCACGTGGCTTTGGGCAAAGCCACAGTCTGGCTGCAGACAGAGGGCGCCCTGCCCAGCAGCCCGGCCCGGCCCTGCCGGCCTCCCTGGCCAGCGTGGGCACCCGATGAGATAATGGCTGGGAAGTGCTTTGAGAAGAATAAAGTGTGCACCGATGTCAGGGATTATCATTATTATTAAGGAGCGTGATTACTGCCATCCAGAGAAGCTGCCGTGAACGAGAAGGCTCCTGTTCGTGTTGATTTAATTTCCTGGTTAACTGAGCGTTGGCAAGAAAAAAACTATATTTCAACCCTTATTGAAAATCCTTTTAAGTTATGCCAGTCTTCTTTCTCGTGCCGGTCCTGGTATAGTCTTGGGTCGTTACTTATTAATGGATGGATTGATTCATGCGTTCATTTCTTACTCTGGCTCGGACCACATCCAGAAAAAGCTGCTTCAGCCCCAGCCTCTTCGGTGCCTGGGGTCCCACCCATCCCAGGTGAAATATCGGGAAAAGCAGCCAGGACGGATCTGGGGGGTACAAAATCCCAGGCCGGGGCCCCCCCCACAGTGCTGACCACAGCTCCCTGCGGCGGTAGAGGGGCTAAGCCGGGTTCTCCCGGCTTTATCCATGTGCCTCCATGACATGTCACGCCTGATCTGACCCAGAAAACAGCCTCAGCTTTGGGGGGCCCTGGGAAGGTCCCAGCAGGCCCCAGATCATTGCAATGAAGCCGCTGCCTCGCGGAGACCCCGTGATGCAGCCCGGTTGGGGCTGGCAGGGAGGTGGAGGCTGGGCCATCTAAGTAGAGCCGTTTGGGGACACAGGAGTTGCGGCCTCAGGGTCTCCAGCAGGCAGCTCTTCCCTTCTTAAGCCCTGCAGGGACTCCAAGGACAAAGAGATTCCCAGCCCCTGCCTGGGTGATGCTGCCTTGGAGAGGGTTGGGGCCATATGTGCGGGCAGCAGCCCCCAGGCTACAGGCAGAGGGGCTGCTCCATCCCTCTGGGATCCCCGCTTTGGCCCTGGTAAGAAGAGAGCAGTGATGCCCGCATCCAGGAGTGAAGTGGGGCCCGGAAGCTGTGGGCGCCACCGTGGACGTGGGGTCTGTGTAGCCATGCTGGAGACACGGTGGCGCCTGCTCCAGGCGTCCCATGTCACATACACGGCGGCCATGCGGGTCCATGGTTTGTCTACCCAGGATGCCAGGCAATGTCTGGAGGCTCGTGTAAGGGGTCACAATGCAAGGGGTGGGGCTTAATGGAGACCAGGATGCTGCCTTGCCAATCAGCCTGGAGTTCGGGCACCCAGGGCTCTGCCCGCACCTGCTAGGGGCTGTGCCGGCCCCATGCTGCCAGTCTCTGTGCTCTCCCCCCAGAACCCCGACATCGTCCTGGTGCACTATCTCAACGTGCCGGCCATCGAGGACTGTGGCAAGCCCTGCGGCCCCATCCTCTGCTCCATCAACACCGACAAGAAGGAGTGGGCGAAATGGACGAAAGAAGAGCTCGTCGGGCAGCTGAAACCCATGTGTGAGTAGCCTCGGCTGGCTGCAGCCCCCACGCGAGTCGTGGAGCCCTGTCTCTCTTGGCTGACAGTGGATGATGGGGACACCGTGAGCTGAGCACAACGCCCACCCCGTCCCCATTGCACCTGACTCTCACCAGCTCCCTCCACCCCAGGCAGGGCCCAAAACATCCCACCCATAGGACAGGTGAGAAAAGCTGAGAGGAACAAAGCAACCAGAGTGAGGACAGGAGCTCTCTCGCCCGCCCAGGACTGCACCTCCCAGGCCACAGACAGCCGGGGCAGGGCCTGGGCTGCAGAGGAGGGACCTGCCACCGCGGGCCCCGCCTCCTGTCCTCGGCCAGGCTCAGCCTGGCATCCTCGACCCGGGGCCTGTGGCAGCTCCCGCACCGGGTGGCGAACGGTGATGGGAATTGAGCAGGATTTGAGTTTGTCCGCCAAGGGCTGCTTTCTGCTGCATCTGTCAGGTGCAAGTCACTAAGTGCAGATCACCGTGGATGTCCAGGGAGCTGGGGCTCGGCCGGGACCTCATTCCCTTGGGCTGTGGGTCGTGGCAGCCACGGGAGCGGAGCGGGGATAGGGCAGGGGCTCTGTGTGGCCTCTCTTGCCTCCTGGACAGCTGGGCTCTGGGTCTGCCAGAGCCAATAAGGACATGAGATGTCCATCCCTGGACGAGGGCCCCCAGGGTGTAGGAACACTGACCGCCCAGGCTCAGAGAAGCACTGACCAGCAGCACCACACCGGCGGGTCAGAACCAGGACCTGCAGGGGAGATGCTGGAGGGACCCCCGGCCCTGGGGCCCTTCACAGGGAGCCACCACAGTGTCCTTCCCGGGGTCCAAACTGCGGTGACCAGTCCTCCTGAGAGGCCTCAGGCAGGGGGTTCAGGATGAGGATCCAGAGGGGTTCTGGGAGGGAAGGAGGCCGCCCAGCAGGAGGTGGCCCAGGCCCTCAGACCGAGCCTCCTCTCGTGTCTTTGTCCTGAGCCAAGCGCCCAGGCCAGTTTGGCTTCGCTGCCCCTGCCTGGAGCCAGAAGCCTTGCAGGCTGCAAACGGCTCTCACGATGGCTCTGACTGCACCCCCAAACCTCTGGCCTCTGCCCTGCTGGGATGCCGCTCTTCCACCTTCCACGGCCCCCCACATCCCTGTGCCTGGTGCTCCCCCGGCTTCACTGGCTCCCTGCTGCCCCCTCCGCGCCAGGCTGAACACCTCCCCAGCCTTCCCTGCCTACCCCCAGGTCTCCCCAAGACCCCAGGAGAGAGTCAGCAGACTGAAGCTCGCCCAAGGGACTGCTTGAGCCCCTGCAGTTCTGCCAGCGGCCCGGGAGGCACTGGGCACGTGGGTGCCTCTCTGCCTGTCTGGGGGAAGGCTGGGGAAGTAACCACGCTGGCTCCAGTGCGGTCCAAGCAGTGGGTAAAGGTCTCCAAGTGCCAGACCCTTCCGGACACTTCCAAGGCCAGGCCTGCGGCCGGGGTGCTCAGGGTCCCAGTGCCGGGGGCTCTGCCTCCACACCTGCTTGTTAACCCCTTCTGATCCAGCACTGATGGACACGGGGCTCTGCCCACCCCACCCCGGGCCTACTCCCGCATTCTCGGGCGGGGCTCAGCCAGACTGAGTGATGACTCCGCTCGTGGCGGGCACAGAAGCCACCTGGCCCTGGTGGGAGGCAGAGGCAGAGCCGATGAGTGGGAGGGAGCCCTCGTCCTGGCTCTGCAGTTGTCTGGGCGTGGCCCCAGGCCCATCACCCACCCTCCTGGAGAGAGAGGGGAAGAATCTGGTGGCCTCTGCTTCCAGCCTGCTCAGTGGGGCCTGGCTTGGCTCCCAGAGTCCAGGTGCGTAGTGGCCGCCCCATCAGAACGGGCGCCCCCTCCTTGCCCCTTCTTCCTGGCCTCTCTCTGCACCTGTCAGCCTTTGTCCTTGGTTACTGGAAGGAGTTCCCTGTGTCGGATTCCACTGGTACCTTAGGACCCCTGTGCTGGTGAAAGGCCCCCATCCACATTGTGGAAGTTCCAGAAATCATGTTACCCAGAGATCACCAGGCGCTGCTCCCAAGGGAAGGGCTGGCTTTGCAAGATGTCCCTGGCACCACAAGCAGCCCCTCTCCCTCACCCATCCCATTGCTGATTCCCTGGCTCCATCACACAGGAGCACTGCCTCCAGGCTGGGTGGCGGGGACCCAGACAGACCTGAGTTGGCCCCGGATGCGTAACTGGAGAGCACTGGCAGTGCCTGCCCACGCCTCTGCAGCAATGGAGTGCGCGGCACCTGCTGCACGTGCACAGACCGGCAGGCACAGCCCGGGCGGGGTGGCTCCGGTGACAGCTTCCGGCGCCAGGAACCCAGGCAGGGCTCAGCTAGCCGAGCTCGGGGAAGCAGAGGCATGCGGAGAGCCGAGACGGCATCCAATGTGGTTCCAGAATCAGGCGTGCCGCCCGACGCCGGAGCCAGACACATTAGCTTCCCCACATCTCACATAAATCACGTCCCTTCAAAGACTTCACAGTTGGATTTCCCGATGTTTCCAAATTTCTCTGCCCTGCAGCAGAGTTGTCAGTGGTTTAATCAAAATGCTGTGCTTCTCGGCGGGGAAGGGAAACTGATCCGAGCCCTCGCCTCTCCCGTGGAGAG
Source organism: Lepus europaeus (assembly GCF_033115175.1). Classification (NCBI taxonomy): domain Eukaryota; kingdom Metazoa; phylum Chordata; class Mammalia; order Lagomorpha; family Leporidae; genus Lepus; species Lepus europaeus. The sequence goes on from NC_084831.1 coordinate 4,572,219, forward strand.
ATGGGGGCCTCTGGTCCTCACATACCGGGAGCCTCACGGACGCTGCCTCCTGCCCCAGACCAATTTGGAGAACCCCATCTTGAGTCCTGCAACCCTGCCCTTGGGTCAGCCCGCACTCTGGATGCCTTCTCCAGGAGGAAAAACAAATAGACAAACACTAAGGTGTCCGATGGGAATTCCCAGTTCCCAAAGCTCCCCCCGTCTTCTGGGATCCTGTCCTGAGCCCTTACAAGCTGTGGACCGGTGGCTTAAATAAAACAGGAGTGGATTTCTCTCCTGCAGAGCAGTTCAGGGTTGATATGGCAGCCCCAGGTGTCAATCAGCCACCCAGGCTCCTTCCAGTTGGTTGCTCAGACGTTCTCAGGGTGTAGCCCCCTTTCATGAGGCCTGAGATGGCTGCTCCAGCTCCTGCTATTGCAACTGTATTCCAAGCAGTGGGAAGGGGAGAAGGTAGAGTGGGGGGAAAGCTTTTCTTCCCGTCGACATCATGTCATTTCCACCTGTGTCATTGGCCAGACACTTGCCATATGGTCAGCCCCAGTTGCAAGAGACACTGGGAAGTGTAGTGTTTTCCTGAGCACTTGGCGAATGAGGTTCTGCACGTGAGCCATTCGGGGCTGAGGAGAGCTGGGCTCAGCCAGGGACACCCCGGAAGGCCCCAGCTTCTGGGCCCACAATGCACAGAACTGCTCATCTCGGCTCAAGGTCTCTGATGATTGGCTGAGGGTAGGAGTTTACAGAACCCAGGGGGAGGCGATCTGAAGCTCGGCGCATCTCGTTCTGGAAATTCTGGGATTTGGGCTGGACAGTGCAGGAGCGCTGCACCTGGCAAACGCCCGAGGTGTGCATGAGGGGCTGAGTGTGAATGTGGGGGGTCCGCTCCCCACATCAACCACTGAGAGTCAATTGCAAGGTGGGAGATGGAAGCACAGGCAAAGGTCTGGCGGAGGCTTGCTCCGTGGCCCACGGCTTCACTTCCAGCCAGATGGAGCCAGTGCCCCAGAGACCATTCTCACCCTCGGAGCGCCCGTGGCTCTCTGCCCTGCCCCGTTTCTTGGCAGCAGGGGGAGGGGACAGACTTGTAGTCACTTCATGGCTAGCAGCCGGTGGGGCTGAAGCATCCTTAGCGAAGGGTGAAGGGGGACTCTGTTCTCACAGCATCTCACCCACTTGTCCCCCAGGGGCTCTTCCTGGAGTGCCCCTGCTGGCCAGCTGGCACCACACTGCCAAGCAAGCCCCAGCCATCACCAGGGAGCCCCAGCAGCCTCCCAGCCTGTCTCTCTCCAAGCTGCCATCCCAGAGTCTCCTGGTCCTGAATTGGAGGCCTCTAGGGCAGATGCCCTCGGCAGGATGGGGAGGGCCACGCAGGAAGGAGCAGCATGGCCCAAGGACCCAGCCCATTCCTGCCCTCATGTGACATGGAAGCTTCCACACCACGCCACATGCACCTGCACGCTGCTGCTTCCGTCACCACGGCACACGGGGACACATGAGGGCCCAGCAGGTGAAGCCTGGCACTAGCACCGCCTCCGATACGCTGTCTCCAAGAGCAGCCTCATCTCTGTGCCTGGGGACCAAGAGCAGCAGTCCCTGGAGACGGTTCAGGCCCCATCCTGTCCCCTCACACAACGTATAAGTGGGCCAGATGGCAGGCGGCCAAGCCCCAGCTCCCCTCTGACCAGGGCGAGGCCTGGCCAAGCTCCTGAACTCTCGGAGCCTCGGTGTCCTCTTTCCCGGTGGGGACGGTGTGGCCCCCTCCCCCAGGGCCCGTGCAGCCATCAGGGGACGTCATGGATATAAAGCACCTGGGGTCCAGATGTGGCCGCACCCAGAGCAGAAGCCTCTGAAGACTGAGCGCTCCCGGGCTGAGCACATGCTTGTCCCACTCAGGTGGGCACCCAGCTGGACAGGCCTCCAGGGGTCCTTCGGACCCTGGAGTATGACAAGCTGTTCAAGCTCCTGTTCTGAGCTCAGCTGGTGCAGGGCCCTGGGGTGGGTGCCACGGAGGAGGAAGCCAGGCCCTGCCCTCAGGGAACTCTTGCCAGAGGTTTTGCCAGCCAGAGTCCAGAGAACGATGGCCCTAAGGGCAAGCAGATGACTCTGCCTCCAAGTGCTGCAATGCCAGCACCTTGGGGAGGGGGCTGGGCACATACGACGGGAGGGGGCTCTCCTCAGGCCTTGAGGGTCTGCAGGGTTTGGAGACGAGGAGGAGCTGCGGGGGCTCCCATCATTCTGCAGGGAGCAGCAAAAAGTGGGCAGAGCAGTACTGGCTGGAGTAGCATTGAGGTGAAGGGACACACTGGGCTCAAGGCTTCCAGGGCTGGGTGAGGATGACGAGTGGAGGCCATGTTGAGTGTGGAGGGATGGAGGCCATGATGAGTGTCAGGGGATGGAGGCCATGATGAGCGTCAGGGGACAGAGGCCATGTTGAGTGTCAGGGGATGGAGGCCATGATGAGCTTCAGGGGACAGAGGCCATGTTGAGTGTGTAGGGATGGAGGCCATGTTGAGTGTGGAGGGATGGAGGCCATGATGAGTGTGGAGGGATGGAGGCCATGATGAGTGTGGAGGGATGGAGGCCATGTTGAGTGTGGAGGGATGGAGGCCATGGTGAGTGTGGAGGGATGGAGGCCATGATGAGTGTGGAGGGATGGAGGCCATGTTGAGTGTGGAAGGATGGAGGCCATGATGAGTGTGGAGGGATGGAGGCCATGGTGAGTGTGGAGGGATGGAGGCCATGATGAGTGTGGAGGGATGGAGGCTGTTAGAGTGGGAGATGACAAAGGCCATGTGACGAGGGTGAGGGGACAGAGTTCCTGCTGATGGTGAGGTGGCAGAGGCCATGTTGAGGGTGAGAGTGTGCAGGGCGTGAGTGATGAGGCGACTGAGACGTGAGACGATAATGGACGTGTTGGGACTGGAGAAGCCATGACAAGTGTGGAGAGGCAGGGATTGCACTGAGCGTGAGGTGATGAGTGTTAAGTCCATAGTGCTGCAGAGGCCACAGTCAGAGCAGTGGGAAAGCTGGGGTGCAGCCCTGTGGAGCGTGACGGCGGAGGCATGGTGACTAGTGGGGTTCCAGGTGTTACGGCTCCCAGCATCCCATGCTACCCCAAACGCCTTAGGTCCTTGCCTGCAGGAGCCCAAGGCTCAGCCTCCTCCCCACAGGCTCACAGAAAGGGCGGCCCCTGGGCTCCAGGCAGTGTGCAGTCTGGTGCAGCCAGGGCCAAAGACAGGGAACCCCGATAGCCCAGAGGTGGCCTGCGGCAGCGGGGAAAACACAGCGGGCCAGCCGCCAGCACTGCCTCGCCTGCTGCCGAGGCCACGGTCATGGTCATGGTCATGGCCGTGGTCGTGCTGTGGTCCTCTCAGCTCAGCGGAGCCCTTGTCCTCCAGGACCCCAGCCCTTCCTCAGCCTGCCCAGAAGTCCTCGCCGTTGCTAACACCCAGGCCCTGGGTTGTACAGTCAATGCAGTCTTTTGTTTTCTCGTAATTTTTCAGACAAAGACCAAAGACCCAGTAAGGGGGGCTGTGTTTATTTGTTTTGCTTTTTTGCTTAGATTGTAATCCTGGTGATTATAGAATATCAAGAAGTAAAATCAACAAAGGCTTCCCTGGGCCTTGCTGCGCCCGTTCCTGGTTGATGAGCGCCACCTGGTGGCCAGCAGCAGCCCAGCTCCCAGATGCAAACCCAGTCCGGGATGGGGGGGGTCCCATCCCCACCCCTGCCTCTGGACCTGGCGTTGGGGAGGTGGTGGAAGGCTCTGATGAGGATTGGCTTGGGGAGAGTCCAGAACCACGGAAGAGGCCCTAGGGCAAGGCTCCATCTCTTCTGAGTCGGGGTGGGAAAGGGCGCCACCCCTGGGTCGTAGGGCCTGTCCCTAAGCCTGGGCAGATCCTGTAGGGAAAGAGGAGCCCATGGCAGAGAAAGTCCCAACAAGGTGCCTGCTGGAGCAGCCCCGGGAGCGAGGGGCTGTGGTTGGGAAGGCTTGAGGGCTTCTTTCTGGCCAGTGAGGGCGCAGGCTCGGGCACCTCCAGGCACCCCCAAAGCCACCAAGACCCAGCCAGGCCTGAGCAAAGACTGGGGGCTGTGAGAAGGCGGCTCCCACCCTCCCCCCACGTTCTGACGTGGAGGGGTGGCCCCAGAACCTGAACTTCCTGGGGAGCGGGGTACTCATGTGGGGCCCCCAGGACACACTCCCCAGCTACAGCATGTCCGGCAAGAGCAGGGTTCACACCTTTGCAGGCCTGACGCCTCCTTGGGAGGCAGTCGCCTCTCGCATCAGGGGGAGGGTCAGGTTAGGGAGGCTCCCAGACAGCACAGAGAATTGGGGACAGAGTTTCTGGGTGTTCTAGGTCTTTCTGTAGACTCCGGGTTAAGGTAAGACAACCCTGGAGGTGTCCTGGAGTTGCAGCTGAGGCATCACTGCCAGGACTGGTAGGGCCTTGCCCGCCCCTCAGTAACTTGAACTTGTGGGAAGTCCTAGAGTCCCGTAACAGGAAGCCCACCTGCGTATCTATGGCAGGCCGCAGGCATGGGTGTCAGCTCTGTCCCTCGGGGTAAAGGCCTTGCCTCCTGCCTGTGAACCCAGGACGTGGGGGTGACGGAGGGGGCCGGGGCAGCACCCTTTGGTTAGGAGCAGGTGCGTGGGAGCCTTGGCTCTCCAGGCAAGCCCAGCCACTGCCCCTCCTGCCAGAACTGCTGGCCTCAGCGGAAGGCTGGGTTTAGGTGGGGACCGGCGGCTTGCGCCTGCCCCTGGGATCCAGGTTTGTTTGGCATGTGTGTTTCTCCCTCTGGTAAATGCCCCAGAACTGATTCGGCCCCGGAGAAGGACAGAAGGAGAGGCCCTGTCTCCTCGGCTCCTCACCCCCCGGACACCCACTCGCTTCCGTCTTAACCGCTCACCTGCTCCGTGGGCTTTTGTGGGAGCTCCTCTGGGCTAGAGCTGGAGACACAGCAGGGCCCACCCATGTCCCAGGCCTGCCTGTCACCGGGAGCTGGCTCTGAGCCCCTCCTCTGTGCCAGGGCGGTTTTGTCAGATTTAGGATTCCTCGCCGTTGTTCACGGCCCAGAATCTGAGCCTCTCTTTAGAGACCGGAGTCTCCCTGGCGGCCTCTCTGCAGCACTGCCCCCGATTCCCGGCTGGCGGCTGAGGCTGGGTCCTCGGGCAATCTGATGAGAAGCAACATGGAAGCCTCTGGACTCCCTCTGGATCCCCTGTCCCTGCTGCCAAGCGGCCTGGAGGACCGGACGGCTTGCCACTCCCATGCCTGGGACACCGGCTGTGGCTGTGCCTGAATGAGACGAGGATCCCAGAAGCCGCGCGGCTCCGGGATGTGGAGAGGACTATTGAAGCTCCTCTCCCTGCCGAGTGGCACCCCAGGCATTCCCAGATAACCAGAGCTTCTAGCACTGCACACCCGCACTCCTGTGCGTGGGAGGCCTGGCCGCTGTGACAACGCCGCGTGGCCTGGTAGCTCCAGCACCCTTGGCCTGCTCAGCATGGCTGGACAGAAACACCTGTCACTGACGCCTCGGACGTGGAGGCCAGCCTTGGGGGCAGGGGCCTGGCTGTCGCCTTAGCAGCCAGAAAGTTCTCCCCTCCCCCTCAGGTTCAGCGCTCTGCCCGGAGCTTGCCACCTGGGCAGTTTCCCAGGGTGTATGTGACGTAGGACGGGAGCCCGTGCCCTCTGGTCCCAGGGGGAGCCCCAATGCCTGGGTCCCCCTAATGAGTATCAGGAATTTCAAGCTGGTTTGGGTCAGGCACACGCCTCCTGTCACAGGCACACGTGTGTGCACACACGCACACACACACACATCCCAGCCTGTCCCCCTCAGCCTCTGCGCTCCTGGAAATGAGATTTCTGAAAATCTTGTCCCCAGGACCAATAGGAGAGTCAGAGTTGAGTGGTGAGATGGGAAAATTGAATAGTATGTGGGTGTCTGGCTATGGGAAGTTAAATCTAATGAAAATTCCATCCAGTTGAACCAAGAAATCAGAAGCAGGGCCTTTATTCCTGTCAACAAGGATACAGTGGAAATTAACCCAACGCCGCCGCTGCTTCCCCGCGACTTTGCTGCCGTAGCGACAGCCTGCTGCTGTCAACAACCTGCGGCCCGGAAGGGGCTCCCGTTCACTCCTCTGAGGCACGTGGCCACCTCCCTCTCCTGCCCCACGGCCTCCCACACACCTGGGGTCCCTGGGAGCCTCCCAGCTGTCCCACTGCCCGGACAAATGAGCACAGTGCCCCTTTTCCATTTCCAAGGAGACCTGGTTTGGACAGCAAGTTGACTGCTTCCCCTCTTCTGAGATCTTCCATGGGTAGAGTAGGGATGAGGCCAGGCTAAGGAGGAGGAAGGGCCCCACGGCCCTCTGGTCAGGGACACTGCTGCTTGTCCTTGTCACCTGCTCACCACGGCACCAAGAAACCTCTTCCCTTGTCCAGAAAGCCGGCTGTCGACTCCAGCAGGTGCTGCCTGTGCCGTTACCGTGGTGATGGACGCTCCTGCTGAACTTGCCCTGTCATCCTTCCAGACACAGAACAGGGGGCAGGCCCTGGCTCTCACCAGCTCTGCTTGCTGGCCCTGGTCTGCCTCCGTTGCCTGTGGGTGCCGCAAACCAGAACCCCAGGGCTCAGGCCCTCTCATTGGCAGGTGTATGACATCCTTTGAGAAACAATGGACCAGCAAGAACACCCACTCTACAGACGAAGAAACCGAGGTCCAGAGGAACCAAGGACTTCCCAAGGTCACGTGATATGAGAGGCAAAGAGCTGCCGACACACAGCCCCCAGGCCAGCGTGGTCCTGGGGCTCAGCTCCCACCGGCTCCCCACACCTCTGAGCCCCAGCACCTTCTTCCCATGTAGCCTCAGCCTGTGTCTCAGGGAGATTCAGGAATCATGGTTTGTAGCTTCCATAGATGACCAAGAGGGGTGGCCCCTGGGCCCCCAGTCTGGCCCTCCCCACGCCCACCTCAACCCCAGTAATAGGAACTCCAAGCCTGACACCCCTGTGTCAACCAACCCCGCCCCCAAACCCCACACTGGCTGTCTGGGGTGAGGTCTGTCTGCCAGTTCTCCTCTCTGAAAGTGTCCCTGAGGTGCGCCAGTAACAGACACCTCAGCCTGGGCCCACATCTGGGGACCCCTCGGGGCAGCGGCCTCCCCTGGGCTTCCCTCCCCCTCTCCCACTAGCTCGTGTGCTAAGAGCAAGAACCACCACAGCACCCTGGAGGCTGAAGTCTCTTCTGCTCTGGTCTGGGGGCTCAGCCAACTGGGCGGTCGCTCACTCGGGCCTGGCTGCCCACCTGGCCTGGCCCAAGCACAATCAGGAGCCAGGGGCTGTGGAGCTCCTGTTGCCTACATAGCTCCACCTGCCTCCAGCCAGCGAGGTCCCTTAGGCGGCCAGCATCAGCAGCCCAGGAGGCTGGTTACCTGGGCCATGCAGGAATCCAGGAATCAGACTCCCTGTGTCTGGGAGAGGAGGAAGCCTGGCTGTGCCTACAGGGATCTCTGGAGGCTTCTCTCCCCTGCCTGCTGCCTGCTGCCTGGTGGCCCCGCAGGCCCCCGGTGCTGGAATCTGCAGCCCCTGCCCACCAGCACTCACCTGCTGGTTACCAAAGCTCGCTGAGCCTTCATTTCTGGTTGAATGACAGGAGCATCGGAGGACGCTGGAGATGTCCCCTCCACACCGCGGGTCCTCAAACTCCAGCCCAAATCCCCTGGAGGGCTGTGGAGTTCCCGATGCAATAGGGCCTGGGAATGTGCAGGACCACACTCTGAGAACCACTGTGAGCACGAGAGCGCCCAGCGCCTGCCCCAGCAGGTGCCCGGCTGGGCCGTGTTGTGGTTATTTATGCTTGCAGCGTGTGCCACCGTACCTGGCCCGTGGGGGCGTGTCCAAGGCCCACTGTCACTGTGTTGCGAGTGCTACTGAGACATGAGCTCCGCTTACAGCTCGGAGGTGGGAGCGATGACCAAGAAGACAAAAGCGGCTGTGCTGGAGTGGGCGTGACCGAGCGCCAGTCGCTCCCAGGGCCACTCCGCTGCACTACTTCACTACTTTGCATCTGCCGGGGGGGGGGGGGGGGCACTGCTTCCCGCACGGGAGGGGGCAGTGAGCAGCTCACCAACCCCTGCCTCGGGACTCGGCCTCCACGGACTCGGCCTGCAGCCCCCCTGAGAGGGCGAGGAGGGCCAGAGCAGCCTGGGAGGCGGGGCTTGTGCCAGGCTGGGCTGGGCTGGAAGGAGGTGGGGGATTTATAGTGGTGAGGGAAGAAGTCTTCGTGGACAGCTGCCGACACCAGACAGGGCTCCCTGAGCCGTACACAGCATCCACTTATCACAGACACAACACGCATGTCACACACACCCCCACACATACACACACACACCATGTACACACCGCATACACACTACACACATCACAGGCCACACACACACCACCCACTTATCACAGACACAACACGCATGTCACACACACCCCCACACATACACACACACACCATGTACACACCGCATACACACTACACACATCACAGGCCACACACACACCACCCACTTATCACAGACACAACACGCATGTCACACACACCCCCACACATACACACACACACCATGTACACACCGCATACACACACTACACACATCACAGGCCACACACACACCACCCACTTATCACAGACACGCAACATGCATGTCACACACACTCCCCACACACACCATGTACACACCACATACACTACACACATCACAGGCCACACACACACACCACCCACTTATCACAGACACGCAACACGCATGTCACACACACACCCCACATATACACACAATGTACACACCACATATACACACTACACACATCACAGGCCACACACACACCACCCACTTATCACAGACACGCAACACGCATGTCACACACACACCCCACACATACACACACCATGTACACACCACATACACACACTACACACATATCTCACACACACACCACACACATCACAGGCCACACACACACACCACCCACTTATCACAGACACAACACGCATGTCACACACACTCCCGCCACACATACACACACACACACCATATACACACCACATACACACACTACACACATCACAGGCCACACACACACACCACACATACACTACACACATCACACACAACACAGGCCACACACACTCGACACACACATGTAACCCACACACCACATACACACTACACACATCACACACATCACAGGCTGCACACACATCACATACACACCACCTGCACACCATATACAACACACGACATATGTAACACAACACACATCACAGATCACACACACACACTGCACTAATCACACACACTCCCCACACATACCACATACATATCACATACACCCCACATACACACTACACAGATCACACAGGGCATATGCATATCATACACACATATACATATCATACACACACCATACCTTATCACACACATACTACACACATACCACACACATCACACACATATCACATACACACACCACAAACACCATACTCATACCGCATGCGTGCACCTGGCACACATACATATCACTCACTCACCACACACACATACCACATACATATCACACACATACACATCACATACCACACAGATATACCACACACATACCATACACACCGCAGGCTACACACAGAGACATACATAGCACACACACTACACACAGACCACACATCGCATACTCACCACACACAGCAGGTACAGTGAGTGCCAGGCAGGTGTCTGCTCCAGGGGTTTGTGCTCCAGCCCGGAGGCTGGCGATGGGGGAGGCTTGGGGCCCCAGGGTGTGCATTGATCCGCGTGAGCCGCGGTCTGAGCGGTCTGAGCGTCTGTCCCTTCACAAACTCACAATGAAATTTCATCCCCAGTGCAACAGTGGCGGGGCGGGGCCTGACTGGAGGTGTGCAGCCGACTGAGGCGGCTCCGGCCTCACCAGCAGGACCCCACTGACCATGGCAAGGGCTCCAAGGGGACAGTTCTCATCCTTTCCCTCGGTCAGGCGGTGACGTCACAGCAAGAGGGCCTCTCCGGGTGCCAGCCCTTGACAGTGGCTTCCCGGCCTCCAGAGCTGTTGATGAGAAGTGGCCGGCCTGGAGAGCTCCGAGTCAGCCCCTCCCAGCAGACCAAGATGCTGCCTACAGAGCACCCCCACCACCTGGGCGGCTCCCAGTCTGGGGGCTGCGAGTGAGTGCAAGCCCCGGGTGCCATCGGGGTCGGAGTCGGGGAGGCCTCTGGGCCTGGCTTGCCGACAGCCGCCTTCTCTGTGTCCTCAGGTGGCCTTTCCTGTCCTAGGGCGTGCCAGGGGTCTTTTCCCATTGATCAGGACCCCATCAAATGACCTCATTTAACCTTGTCTCCTCCTGTCTCCAGTACAGTCGCACAGGGGTCAGGATGTCCACAGGTGACTAGGGGATGCGCGCAGTTCAGCGTCGCGTCATGGGGTGTACGGGAGGTGCGCCCGGCCTGCTCCCCAGGGGGTCATAACCAGTTGCCCTGGCTGGCAGCCTGCCCCTCCCCACCCCCACCACATGGGCTAAGCCCCACCCCCAGCCATCTCCTCCAGGTCTCGATATCTCTCTTCTCCGCGGTCGGCCGCCTCTTGGGTAAATTGTTCATCAGAAGACGCTCTCAGAAACACCGGCCACCTGCTGATGTCATTGATTTCATTTTGATTATTCGTATTAGCGGGAGCACCGCTGCCTTGCCAGGCGTTGTCATGAGGACAAACATCACGTGCGGACCAGGGGGGCGAGGGAGGGGGCCGGGAGGCTCCCATGATGGCCGCCCCCAGCCTCAGCTCTGCAGAGTGGGCCTCAGCCAGTTCCAGGCATGGGTCAGGGGGCAGCAGCCACGTTCTTGGGGACCTGTTTACTGGTGGCCATCGTCTCTCCTGGCAGCTCCTGGCCTGAGCAGGTCCAGGTGGGGGGTTGGCCGATCCCACCCGGTGCCTGCTCTTTCCCCTCTCTGCTACCTGCCTTGCCCCAGCCTTCGTAGGGACGCAGGTATCCTCCATCCTTGAGTGGCCCAGGGACCCCCACCCAGGTCCCCTGTGTAGGACGCTAAGCAGAGGGGCTGTCTGTACAGGATCCGAGCAGGAGCAAGAGGGGCTGGGTGGGACCCGGAGCCACCCAGGAGGCCGGGTATTTTCCAGGGACTCCCCTTTCCCTTCCTGTCTGTGCCCCACTCCCCATGATGCGCCTTGACCTTGCGTTGGACCAAGCTGACTTTCGATGCAATTTCCCTGTCGCAGCTTTCCCGAAGCAGGAGGGGGTGGCGTGCGCGTGTGTGAACCCTGCTTCCTAAGCAGTCGTCCCCTGCAGAAATCCTGCTGACTCATTACCGGTCGGCCAGCAGAGCGTGACTCGTGAAAAGCCATCTTGATGGCGTTTGATATTCGCACTAACAACTCACCACCTGGGCGGTGTGGGGGGCTTTCTCCTCGCCCCTCCCCCCGACCCAGGCCGGAGGGAGACAGTCTGCGTATTGAATGTGCCTGGACAGTACGCAATTTGCATCAAGCGTCCAGAAAGTCTCTGTGCAATCTGTCACCCTCCGCTGGGTTTTCATTTTATGACCTTCACAACACAAGGAGGGGGCAAGAGGCAGGAAAGGAGGCAGTTGCTGCAACCCCATCGGGGGTTGGAGGGGAAACCAGACAGAGCAGGGATGCCCCAGGCATGGGGAGGACATGCTCACCAACCCCGAGACCCAAGGCCCCCGAGTGGGCTGTGGCCGGGAGGCCAGAAGCCGGCAGTGGGGCTGCGCTGAGGACAGCTCCTCTCCCCAGAGAGCCAAGTTCAGCTGGTTGGGGGGTTCCCAGAAGCACGTCCAGCCTGGCTCGGCAATGGGTCTGCTCCAGGACGGGCTGGGCTCAGCGCATGGGTGTGTCTGCTCCCAGATCTGCAGTCGCTGCTGAGTTTGGGCGTGGGGCAGAGGAGCTGGGTGCCCAGCACTCCCCAGACCACCGACATCACAATCTCCAGGCTGCGTTGATCGGAAGGAGGGGCTCTATAGTGTCGATGAGGTTTGAAAGCCTCTGGCCTGGGCCTTCCCTTCTGGCTGCAGGGCGGGGTGCTCAGAAAGAGTGGACCCAAGGGGGCCAGAGCCAACAGGAGCCAGGGTCCCTGGGGTCTGCAGAGAATTCCTCCAGGGAGTCCCCAGCTGGAGGCACTGCCCAGAGGCAGAGAGGTGGACAGCTCGGTGAGCTCGGGGCCAGGTGCCTCTCGGCCCACGTCCGTCTCCTCCTTGAGGACCTGCCAAAAGCCAGAGCTGGCTGGGGACAGGTGAACGTGCAGGCAGTGGGACCCTGCAGGCCTCCAGAGGAGCAGAGGGTAAAGAAAGGGAGCTAACACCTGAGCCAGGCGCACCAACCAGGAAAGCAGCAGGGCTGCAAGGGGCTCCAGCCAGACCACACAGAGTCTTTGCCTTTGAAAACCTGGACGTTCTGGAGAAAGCTGCTGACTGACAGCACAGGCTGAGGGCCACAGCTGCCACGGAGAGCTGCCGCCAGCGCTCCCCGGTGGAGCTACCTGTGCATTTCCCAGCAGGAAGCCTCCTTTCCCCAGCCCGGTCCCAGGCGGGGCAGCCACAGCCACGGCTCCTCTGCTGGAAGCCACGCAGGAAGCACTAAGCTTGTGGGTCCTGCTTCCTCCTGGCCCACCAGAGAGGCAAGAGCTACTGTCTTCCCATTTAACTGATGAGAATGTTGAGGCTAAGTGAGCTGCGCAGAGCAGCAAGCTCAAACCCTGGACTCCCGTCCAGGTCTCAATTGGAGCCAGCTCCTTGCCGCTGTGTTGACCGTCCCCCCGGGACTCTTCTGGGCATCCCGACAGGTGACAGGTGACAGGTGTGTAGTTTTAATACTTCTGGGCATCCCGACAGGTGACAGGTGACAGGTGTGTAGTTTTAATACTTCCTGCCCTGGAGGCCCCATGAGAGAAGCTTCAGGCCGAGGAGGAAGTGAACTCTTCCTGTACCGGACCGTGACCTGTGGAGTCCCCAGGGAGTGCTGGGCTGGGCCACGTGCCGGACTCAGGCCACCAAGAGGTGGCCAGCTGTGCCAGCCGAGGAAGGAGAAGGGTGGAGCGTGGACCTGGCAGTTCACACGCAGATGAGCAAGGCAGCTCATTCCAGCCGTCTAGCCCCTTCCCTTCTTCCCGCCCCCACCGCAGGGACCGCCGCCAGGCCGTTATCAGCACTCACTGGGAGCTGAGGCCCTGCTGTCCAAGCCACAGGCGCCAATCAGCTGCACCCCCTGTCACATGCCCCCTCCCCCGCTTCTCCTGCACTCCATTGGGGCACAGAAGCCGAGCAAGGAAGGAGGCTGACTTCTCCAGCTGCGCCTCCTCCCATGGCCTCCTGGAGGCAGGAAGCCCCAGCCTCAAGCCTCTCCCAGCCTCTGCAAGCCGCCTGCAGGCTGGAAGGCTTCCAGCCGCCCTTCAGCTCTGCCAGTCCATCCTTGCTCCTTCCATCTCCTCTTGAGCAACTGTTGGCATTCGGACTCAGAGGAAACAGGAGCGAGACTCTAGGCCGTGCACTGCCCAGGCTGCAGGCAGGGAAGGAGGACGCAAGGCAGGGGCTCAGAGCTCCCACCGGAGCAGGGAGACTGCCTCTTCCCCTCCTCACATTTACCAGTTTCCTCCCCTGGAGCCGGCCTCCCAGGAGAGAGATGGCTGGGCTCAGAGAGGGCTGGGTCCACCCCCTGGCCCCACCCAGGCCTCCCCTGCCCCTGTGGTCCCTGACGGGCACTGTGTCTCTCTCCCCACAGTCCACGGCATCAAGTGGACCTGCAGCAACGGGAACAGCAGCTCGGGCTTCTCCGTGGAGCAGCTGGTGCAGCAGATCCTCGACAGCCACCAGACCAAGCCTCAGCCGCGCACCCACAACTGCCTCTGCACCGGCAGCTTGGGTGAGCCGGGGCTCCCGGGGCAGGCGGGCCGTGCCGGGCAGTGGGCACAGCTGCCCACACCGGGCCAGCCCATCCAGGAACCAGTGACACTGCAGCCCCCAGGACAGACGCCCTGGGCAAGAGAGAGCCATTTCTGGGAGTGGGCGCAAGATCTGGTGGAGTGGAGGTGCAGAGGTTTGGGGCTCGGACCTCTGTCCACCCACAGCCAAGTGCCCACAGCACACTCCTGGCATCTTCGCAGCAGGTCCAGGCCCCAGGCACGGGGGTTCTGCACGGAGATCTGCCCCAGGCCCACGGGACCTCTGTCTCGTTCTCTAACCTCTGTCTCCTCCGAGCGTTCAAGCATCCAGCACGCTCTCCTGTCTGCCTGCTTGTCTGGGAATGCCATCCTCTCTCTCTCGTGCTCTCTCTCTCTCTCTCTGTCTGCTTGTCTGGGAATGCCATCCTCTCTCTCTCGTGCTCTCTCTCTCTCTCTCTCTCTCTCTCTCTCTCTCTGCTTCCTTAATTAGCTATTTCCATTAGGGGGTCGGTCCAGCTCTCTGCCAAGTCTTCATGCACTTAGCAGTCCTGGAGGCTGTAACACAATCAGGGGAGAATTCACTGTCATCAAGAGCGAAGTGACCCAAAGAAAAATGATGACCGGGGTCCAGGGCTGTGGGGGAGGGGCTGCAAGTGAGACTCGCCCAGCTCAGAAAGGCCTGGCCTGCCAGCATTTGGTCTTCCCTGCCTCTCGGCTAGGGCTATGGGGCTCCAGCTCTGCCCATGCTTAGGGCTTAGAAGGATTTTTGTCCCCCAAAGAGCTGAGGGGACTTGGCCGAATGGTGGATGGGGGTGGCTCCCATGCCGTTCTGCCTCTGGAGCAAGTCCAGGCCCTCCTTGGTCCCAGGACGCTGTTCACCTGCCAGTGCTGACCTCTGGCTCCTACTGAGCCACCTGCAGGACAGGTGTCCACAGCCTGGACAGAGGTGGAAGGGGTGGGGGACACAGCTACCATCCCTGGGCTGCGGCCCTGGCCAGCAAGTCCCCTGTTCTCTGATGGTGAGGGGACTCTCCTGGGAGGTGACACTGCCCCCCTCCTTCCCGACCTCCCATATGCTGGGGTGCTATGGCCACAGTCGGCAAAGAGCTGCGAGGACAAAGGCCCTGATCTATAGAAGAGGGTCACACAGGGCAGGAGGAGCCCCAGGGATTAGGGGAAGTGGACGAGAGACCTTGGATGTTCGCAGGGTGGGGTCGGTGGCCTGCCTGGGCTCCTGAGCTGGACATCGCTAGAGTCCCCAGCTCCCCAGGCCAGGGCCTGCCATGACCCCAGCCCTGAGTCTCTGCATGTGTACATGCGTGCGGGCATGTGTGCGCACGTGTGTTGTGCTCTGGTCTCCACAGGCGCGGGCAGCAGCGTGCACCACAAGTGTAACAGTGCCAAACACCGCATCATCTCGCCGAAGGTGGAGCCGCGGTCGGGGGGCTACGGGGGCCACTCGGAGGTGCAGCACAACGACGTGTCCGAGGGCAAGCAGGAACACAGCCACGGCAAGAGCTCGAGCCGCGACAAGAGGAACGGCAAGGTGACCAAGCCCGTGCTGCTGCACCAGAGCAGCACCGAGGTGTCCTCCACCAACCAGGTAGAGGTCCCCGACACCACCCAGAGCTCCCCTGTGTCCATCAGCAGCGGGCTCAACAGCGACCCGGACATGGTGGACAGCCCCGCGGTCACAGGCGTGTCCAGCATGGCGGTGGCCTCTGTGATGGGGAGCTTGTCCCAGAGCGCCACAGTGTTCATGTCGGAGGTCACCAATGAGGCTGTGTACACCATGTCCCCGACCTCCGGCCCCAACCACCACCTCCTTTCGCCCGACGCCTCCCAGGGCCTCGTCCTGGCCGTGAGTTCCGACGGCCACAAGTTTGCCTTCCCCAGCACGGGCAGCTCGGAGAGCCTGGCCATGCTGCCCACCAACGTGTCTGAAGAGCTGGTCCTCTCCACCACCCTGGAGAGCAGCCGGAAGATTCCAGAGACCACCATGAACTTTGACCCCGACTGTTTCCTCAACAACCCAAAGCAGGGCCAGACGTACGGGGGCGGGGGCCTGAAGGCGGAGATGGCCAGCACCAACATGCGGCACTCGCCGCCCGGGGAGAGGGCCTTCGGCTTCACCACGGTCCTCACCAAGGAGATCAAGACCGAGGACACCTCCTTCGAGCAGCAGATGGCCAAAGAGGCGTACTCGTCCTCCACGGCGGCCAGCTCCCTCACCCTGAGCGCCGGCTCCAGCCTGCTGCCGTCGGGCGGCGGCCTGAGCCCCAGCACCACCTTGGAGCAGATGGACTTCAGCGCCATAGACGCCAACAAGGACTACTCGTCCGGCTTCAGCCAGACGGGCCACAGCCCCCACATCCACCAGACCCCCTCCCCCAGCTTCTTCCTGCAGGATGCCAGCAAACCCCTCCCCATCGAGCAGAACGCCCAGAGCAGCCTGAGCGACTCGGGGGGCACCTTTGTGATGCCCACGGTGAAGACGGAGGCCTCGTCCCAGAGCAGCTCCTGCAGCGGCCACGTGGAGACGCGGATAGAGTCCTCATCCTCCCTGCACCTCATGCAGTTCCAGGCCAACTTCCAGGCCATGTCGGCTGAAGGGGAGGTCACCATGGAGACCGCGCAGGCACCCGAGGCGGGCACGGTCCTGCTCAAGTCCGGGGAGCTGCAGGCCTGCAGCTCCGAGCACTACCTGCAGCCGGAGACCAACGGCGTGATCCGCAGCGCCGGCGGCGGCGTGCCCATCCTCCCGGGCAACGTGGTGCAGGGACTCTACCCGGTGGCCCAGCCCAGCTTGGGCAATGCCTCCAACATGGAGCTCAGCCTGGACCACTTTGACATCTCCTTCAGCAACCAGTTCTCCGACCTGATCAACGACTTCATCTCCGTGGAGGGGGGCAGCGGCACCATCTATGGGCACCAGCTGGTGTCGGGGGACAGCACAGCGCTGTCGCAGTCGGAGGACGGGGCCCGCGCTCCCTTCACCCAGGCCGAGATGTGCATCCCCTGCTGTAGCCCCCAGCAGGGGAGCCTGCAGCTGAGCAGTGCCGAGGGCGGGGCCGGCACCATGGCCTACATGCACGTCGCCGAGGTGGGGCTGCTGCAGCAGAGCGGCCGGGTGTTCATGGTGACCGACTACTCCCCGGAGTGGTCATACCCAGAGGTAAGCCGCGGCCGCCGCACCTGCCCCTGTGTCTCGGCCACTCGGGGAGGCTCTGGACCCTTAGCACAAAACTTCCCTCCTCTCTTACCCCGGGACACGTCGCTCAAGCAAGGGTCCTCGACCTTCTCGGGGCTTTCAGAACAGGGATGCCGCTGGCCTGGCCGGCCTGCTGCCTCCTGGCGTGGGAGTGAGAATCCACCAGTTGTGCTTTGCTGGTTTTTTGTTGTTTTGTTTTTGACGAGGGTCCTGGGGCTGCTCCATGACGTTCCCAAGTCACCGCCCAGGTACCTGCGTCCATCGCTCTTTTTTGCTTCCCCTCTGAGCACACAGAAACCCTCTCGCTGAAATCGCAGGGGCAGGTGCAGCTTGCCGAGTCACCTCCCAGGTCCTGGCAGGATCAAAGGCCTGTTTTATGGCCTGGGATCTCCAACCTGACCCCTGCCCCGCCCCACCCCTCCCTACCTGAGCTGACACAGCTCCCCCAACACACTCACCCTTCCCCCCTGCGGATCTGACTCTGCTCCCAAGAATAGACCCAGGTCTTGTCTGGGGAGAGAGGGGGCACGGGGCTTAAGGGGAGAGCTTTGCTTTTTTCTCTGGAGCAGAGTGTCACAGGAAGGGGACAGTGTGGCCCGAGTCTTCTTGGAACACCCTGCCCCCACGGGCAATGCCCCCTGGCTGCCAGGAGCTCTGGGAGCCCAGGTCCAGTGCGGGCTGCTGGGCAGTTTCCCCCCGGGAGGCTTCCTCGGGTCCACGCCATGTTTCACCCATGTCCTCGCTCCATGAGGACCTTGGGCCAGCCAGCCGGCCTTCCTGTCTCTAAGAGGGAGCAAGAGAATCTAACTGGGCAGGGTGAGGCCCAGCTGAGGACAGGGCTCAGCCTGGCACCTGCCTCTTCCGACCACGTCCACTCGGCCCCAGCCCTGGAGGATGCACTGGGCTTCCTCTCCATGTGGCTCCGTGTGACCCCTGCTGTCCCTGACCCCTGCTCTGGTCAGCCACACGAAGTTCAGCAGCATCCTCATATGTCCAGCACATCCTCCAAACACCCTCCTTGGGGCTTAGAAAAACAATTTGGGGGGGGGAGTCAGGTTGGGGTGCCGCGGGGAGGCCAGAGCTGACGTCGGAGGCCAGAGCCATCTTCCGATCCTGACTCTGAGGCCGACGCTGTGAGCCGAGGTGGTGGCCTCAAGGCACTCTCAGTCCCAGAACCTGGACATTTGGCCCTGGGGAAGGGTCCCTTCTTTCCAGGGACTTCGGCCTGAGAGCACAGGTCGCGGGGCTGGGTCCCCCTGGGCCGGAGCACAGACCCAGCTCCCTCTGTTCCCTGCAGAACCCTGCAGAATCGGGAGGGAGTCAGTTCAGCAGCTCGCCACGCGAGGGCGGCCCAGGAACAGGAACAGCAGAGGCGGTGGGGCGCATCCAGCCCTGGCTTTCCAGGAGCCCTGGGTGCTGCCTCCCCGCCAGCCAGACCAGAAAGCAGCTCCAGTTCAATCCGACTTGGGAAACACTCCCTTGGGGCCCAATGAGGCCATAGAGAAGGCTCAGAGGCCCCAGCGGCACTGGCCGGGCCACTTCCTCTCTGCTGTCCTCTCCCACCAAGGCCACTGTCCCCACGCCAGTAGCAGGAGCCACCCCACCTGGGGTCCTGCAAGAGGGAGCACCTTCTCTTCCAGCACTGCCATGCTTGGTGTCAGCCCTGACACTTCCCCCAGCCTGCAAGAGACCTGTGTGGGGGCTGCCGTGTCAGGGGCTCCGTGCTGGCCAAGCTCAGAGGGCTCTGCCATGTGTCTGCGACACGGGGCCAGGCTAGGCGGTCACTCAGGCCCCCACCCAGCTCTAAACAACCTTGGCTCCCAGGCAGCCAGGCAGCAGGAAAGCCACGGCCACAGCCCTCTTGCTGTCTTCTTCTCTCTCCTGCTCTGTCCACTGCTTCACCCCCGGCGGCCGCTGGGCGCACACCCCGGAGGCATGCCTCCTGTCCTGGCATGAGCCCTGGCTGCAGTGGAAATCAGAGCTCCCAGGACACAAAGACCTCAAGGCAGTCGCTGCTCCCCCTCCCCCCAACGCCACCCCCACCCCCTCTGCGTCACCTCCCGCCACTGACATTCCCGCTGCACCCTGCAGGAGAGACTGTAATTAGAGGCGCTGGCAGGCACGTCACCACTGCGCCAGGCGGCTGTTGCCACGGCAACCACCCGAGCTGATGGATGCCGAGCTGACCTGGGGCGGTTTCCATGGAGAAGGCCCTGATGGTCTCCAGGAATTCCCGCAGCGCTTTGTTCCCCGCAGCGCCCCAGCTGCGGATTGCGGTTACTGTTCTGGGCCCCCTTGTTCCTCACGTGGCAGCTGCCCACGGCCTGCTCCCCAGGATCCAGGGAAGGTGGTGCCCTGAGCTGGCCTTCCGAGCTTCCGGACTTCCCAAAAGTCAGGCTGCACCTGTCCGCCTGGCACACTTCCCAGCCAGGAACTCACGCCAGGCCCCGCCCTCCACCGGGGCAGCTGTCCGGATCGGAAACAGGGGGCCACTGTAGGCCGAGGGGCGGGGCACGCCTCCCGCTTTCGGTGCCCGCAGGAGCTCCGTCCATGGCCTCCAAGCTCTGGTTGCCTAGCCCGGGGTGGGGCTCATCGCGGAGCGTAGGGCAGCCATGGCCCCTGCCTGGCCGAGGGCTGCAGTGGGAGGGCCCGGGCACGCCTGGCCTCCTGGGCCTGGAGGTGGGGAAGGGGGCTCCGGCCGCAGCGCCTCTCCCGGCCTTCTCCGGCCTGGACACCAGGTGGCGCTCTCCGCCCTGACCTGCGCAGCTCTGCCCCCCCCTCCCCCGCAGGGAAAGGTGTTTACCGGCGTGGGGGCGGGGCGCATGGAGCCCGTGGGGTGGGTGCACGGGAGGTCAGCCGGGAGCCGGAGGGGCCCGCGCCCCGCCCCGCTGCACCCCCAGGGAGCGCCTCCGTGCACTCCGGGTGACCACCCCTCTTCTCGGCCAAGCCGTAAGTACGGGACCTGTAAGGCTCCGTCCGGCGCTGTTCATCCCCAGGCAGGAGCCAGGGCCCAACTTCCCCGGTCGCCGGCAGGGGCGCGCGGCCGCCCCTTGCCTACCCGCCCGGCAGCACCCTAAGCTGGCCCGAGGTCCTGCAGTCCTGATGCTCTCGCGCCCTGGGCGCCTCGGGTCCTCGCCCTGGAGCCGGGAAGGCTATCTGAGGGCCCCCCAGCCAGCCTGTCTGCGCCCAGGTGAGGGCCCAGCTGCCTGCACCGGGCCGCCCATTGGCAGGTGCCCCCTCCCCACCGTGGCCATGGCAGAGGGGGCTGCCCCCTCCCATCTGGCCCCTGAGGCCCTCACCCAGCCCTCTGCCCCCTTGTTCTGGTCTTTCTCATGTTCATCTCCCACACCTCGGGCCCCTCCCCTGAATTCCCTATAAGTACTCTTCTGGGGTAACTCCAAGGGCTCAGGCCTGTTTCCAAATCTGGGAGTTTCCTCACTCGGTCCCCAAGAGAGAGGCAGCTGTCCCCTCCCTCCCCTCCGCCTCCCTCCTGGGTGGGCCCTGGCCAGCTCTGAGGCCAATGATTGGTGTTAGGGAGAGGGTTGGGGTCACACCTGCTGTGCCCCTGTTGCCCCCCCCCCCCCCAGCTGGAGGCAGCTGTGCGGGAGCGGCTGGGGCTCCAGCAGGGCAGGGCAGGGTGGGGCGGGGATCTGTGGCTGCTGGCCTGAGTGGTGCTTGGCAGGAGTCAGGGCTGACTGCAGTCCCTGGGGCCAGGCCTGGGGCGCTGCCTGCTTCTCCAGGCCGTGGGGGAGGGGCGCAGGCCTGCCCTGCGGGGTGTCGCGGGGGGCTGCATCTCCACCTCTGCCCCCTCTGGCCCTGTAGGGAGGCGTGAAGGTCCTCATCACCGGCCCTTGGCAGGAAGCCAGCAATAACTACAGCTGCCTATTCGACCAGATCTCCGTGCCTGCGTCCTTGATCCAGCCCGGGGTGCTGCGCTGCTACTGCCCAGGTGAGAGGGAGGCCTCCCCCCGGGGACGCTGACGAGCACTGGACTCGGGATCGACCTTGGGGTGGCCTCGAGCAAGCTGCGGGGCTGCTGTGGGCCTTGGTGTGCTTGGCTGTGAGTGGGGCCCCGCTAGAGCCTGGCCGTGCCACCTGTGTCGGGTTGCGGAGCCCCGATCAGACAGGCAGGCGTGCTCCCCTGGGATGTTTGAGGACAACGTGATGAGGGGGTGGACTGTTCAGAGGACCTGGAAGCCAGGGGCACACCCGGGACTGGCCACAGCAGGAAGCGGTGGCCACCCTGGGCCTGGAGGGGCTGGTGAGAGCCGGGACCAGACTGAGGGGTCCAGACAGGAGCTGCATGTGAGGCCAGAGGTCACCCATGCAGCAGGAGGACCTTTCTCCTCCTGCCCTGGCCCAGGCCAGTCAGAAACCTAGGGAGCCCAGGCCCCTGGGCTGCATCCCCCGGGGCCCAGAGCAGACCATACGAGATGGGGACCAGGAAGTATCCAACTGAGAACCATCAGCACAAACTTCGCCGGCCATGCAGCTGGGCATCAAAGGCTCAGTGGCCCCCAAGAAGCCAGCCAGCCCCTCTGCTTGCCTCGTGGCTCTGACCTTCCCGGCCTCCCCCCAGGGGGCTTCATCATCCACTTAGCTCTCTGTTCACCTCCAGTGCCTTGTTCTTGACCTCTAGCCATCACCACCTCCTGCCCACTGGCCGGTCAGCTCCCTGAGGGGCAGGCCCTGTGTCTCTCTTGATCAGCATTCTGTCGCCAGGGCCAGTGTCATGAGCGGGTAACTGAAATCATGAAGGTCTGAGTGAGTTTCTGGAGTTTGAGGTCAGTTTCTAGCTGGTGTGGAGGGGACCCCTTGGCAGGCTTGTCTCCCCCATCATCAGCTTGGGGTGGCCTGGGTGGCTAACCCGGCAAGAAGCAGGTGAGGCTGGAGGAGGAGGTGGGGTCAAAGGGCAGAGAGACCCCTCCCAGGGAGTTGCCTAGGGAAGGAGGGGCGATTGCTCCCAGGTGAGGGCTGAGCATGGGGAAGACAGGTGGGGCAGAGCTGACCACTGGGGGGCTCCCAGACTCCAGCCAGGCTCTGCCTTGGCTGCCCTAACTCTCTGCCTCCCCCTACATGGTGCCCAGGCTGGAGGCTCCTGAGCCCACACCCACCATTCTTCCTTCCCTTTCTCTCTCAGTGTACCTTTGGGGCCCACCTGACAGGGCTGGCTTCTACCTGAACCTAGCTCCTTAAATATCCCAAGGAGCCAGACTGGCCCCTGCGGGGCCTCCTGCCGGCCCTGCCCTCTGGCTCCAGAGCCCCCCACACCCAGCAGCCCTGCGGGGCATACAGCAAGGCCATCCCAGATGCCTCAGGCTGGGTCGGCCTGTCACAGCGCAGGGTGAGGGCAGCATGGTGTGAAACTGTCCACCTGCCACCTGCGGCTGGCAATGGACGTGCCTGGCCGAGGAGTGCGTGCCACTTCTTGTACCAGGTTGTCTGACCCCTCCCCACATAAATGGCCTCTGAGTGCCCTCTGGGGGATGTCCCAGGGGGCTGGAGTCAGTCACCCCTGGGGACCTCCCGGATCGGCCAGACTGCAACGGTGTGACCCGAGCTCTGTGGGTGACCCCTCTGCAGGCTGGATGAGTGCAGTGGGGAGGGGAGGGCCGGGGAGGCTCGTCTGTGCTCTTTCTTCCCCCAGGGGAGGGTGGCCAGGGGACCAGCGCCCAGCAAGTCTCGGCAGGCGCTTCTGGTCCCCAAACTGGCAGCAGAGTGTCTCTGGGTCATTCGGACTCTTCTGACCCAATGCGTCTCAGCCCAAGGGGCCAGAAGCCAACAGGCTCCGGGCAGCCCAGGAGCCGTGGCCTCTCCTAGAGCACCATTCTGACCTAACCCCAGAAGGGGACCCTTTGGGACATCTCTGTTTTGAGGCCCAAATTGAAACATGTCCCTCTTTAAGACTGCTCTACATGTATTTACTCATTCATTCATTTCCCCTCTACAAAACGGTGCCTTCCATTTGCTGTGCACTGGACAGGTGCCCAGAATGGAACAAAGAGTAAGACCCAGCTCCTACCTGGGCCCCTGGCCCCAAGGAGCTCCCAGTGCAGGGAGGAGTGAGTCATGCAAAGGAACAGTACCTGGGGGCCTGATGTTGGCTACTCAGGGACCTCCCCCAGAGCAAGCTGGGGCTGAGCTCGGAGGATGGACCTCGAAGCCAGCATCAGACCAGCTTTGTCACAGAGAAGTGCTCAGAGGCCACTGAGGGCTGAGAATGACCAGAGGAGGGCCAGGGAGCATAAGTGGCCAGTGGGCAGTGGGCAGGTGCAGCTGCCCAAGCAAGTCAGAGGGAGGGTCCTGCCTGGCAGCTCCCACGCCATCACAGGCCGCAGGAGACACGCGGTCACAGACTGCTTTTCCACAAGTCTCCCAGGGTGCCTTGAGCCTGGGTGGGAATGCTGAGCCCAGGGGAGAGTGGGAGGGGGAGAGGCAGTCGGTGCCACCCTGGATTCCTGGCAGGTCACCTAAGGCAAAAGGTGAGATTCAGTTCACACACCAACAGTGACCGAGTGGCCACAACATGCCTGGCACTGACCTTGGCATGAAAAGCAGGCCAGACCCGGGGTCCCCGGTCTCATGAAGGGGGACAGAAAGGCAACAGAGTGGTGGCCAGGCCAACCGGTGAGCGCCATTCTCTCTGCGGCAGCACACACCTGGGAGGAGGGAGGCTCCTGGTAGCTGAGATGCAGCCGGTGATGGGAAGGGGGGCGGGGAAAGTCCAGGCCAGACAGAGGGTGAAGAGGCGCAAAGACACAAGAGGTACCCAGAGTGACTGACTCCAGCCCCCTGGGACATCCCCCAGAGGGCACTCAGAGGCCATTTATGTTGGGAGGGGTCAGACAACCTGGTACAAGAAGTGGCACGCACTCCTCGGCCAGGCACGTCCATTGCCAGCCGCAGGTGGCAGGTAGACAGTTTCACACCATGCTGCCCTCACCTTGCGCTGTGACAGGCCGACCCAGCCTGAGGCATCTGGGATGGCCTTGCTGTATGCCCCGCAGGGCTGCTGGGTGTGGGGGGCTCTGGAGCCAGAGGGCAGGGCTGGCAGCAGAGGTGTGGTGCGTCAGGGAGGGAAACAAAGCTGACGGCTGGATGGTTGGTGTGGTGGAAAGACTTGAACGTGGTAAGGTTGAAGGAGACGGCAAGGACCAAGAATAAATGACGCCTCAGTCGCAGGACGGAGCCCGGTTGGATTTTCCGTGCAGTGGGAGGCTTAGTTTCACATGGGGGGGTTACGTCTCGGGGAGATGGTTCTGAGTGCGGGGGCATGGATCCCCAGGAGAAAGAAGGGAAGCAGGGTGACCGTAGGAGCCGCTGAGCAGAGGGCTCGCTTTTCATCTTGCCTGGCTCTTTGGCAATATTCTCCCATTGCTTTCCTGCAGGGGCGTGCAATACAGCGCCCCCCTCTCCCTGACACCGTCCCAGCAGGAACAGGGGTCACGTGTGCTGGCGTTGACCTCAGCAAGTCCAGGCAAGAAATGACCGCAGCTCGGACTAGAGCAGTATCAGTGGAGGCGGAGGGAAGGGTGGAGCCAGGACCCAGGATGGGCTGAACCCGGGGAGGCAAAGAGCAAGCCGAGGAAGGCCCCGGGTGCTGGGCTGGCACCCAGGTCACCGCATGGCCTCTGCCCTCCGTCTCTCTGGGGAAGCAAAACAGCCTTGGAGTCTGCCACCATCCAGCGTCGCCGCAGGATGCGCAAATGCCAGGGGTCGGTGGAGGAAGAGCAGCAGTGAGGAGCGCACTGGCTGGGACATCTGGCACCAGAGAAGCCTCCAGGTCCCTAGAGGCCCCCTGAGCGGCTCACTGTGAGGAGCAGGGCTCAGCGGGGGGCGGGGGAAACCACCCTTCCTTCCTGATGGTAAACCAGACAAATCTCTGGGGATGGCGAGTGCCCACAAGCCTGGAGACCTGCCCAGTGGCGCTGTCAGAGCCACAGGAAAGCCTGGACGTGGCTGTCAATCCCCAACCAGAGGGGCCCCATGACAGGTCCTCTGATTAAGGCTGCAGCCTATAGTTGCGAGACCCAGCCAGGGTGGGAGGCACAGGGGAAACCCCAGGTGATCGGCAGGCAGTGGCAGCCTGCAGCCTGCAGCCTTAGTGTGTCCACCTGGGAGGCACAGATGCCCCTGGCTGGTGAGTTGGTTTTCTCATGGGAAGTGGGACCTGCAGATGTCCTCTGGGGAAAGCTGAGCTCTCCTGTGTCCCGGGGAGCAGCTGACTTGGACTGCGTCCTGAGTCTGGCAGCGCCTCCGAAAGCCAAGAGCCCAGACGGTAACGCAATCCTCGGGTGTGTCCTCCCTGGAAGTCCGAGCTGGGGACACCCTGGTTGTTGGTATCTGGTGCCCCAGAAAAGCAGGGCGCAGAGCGCTGAGCCAGGGGCCTGCACACCCACCATTGCCCCTGGGCTGGCTTTGGGGGCCACAAGATACAGCAGCAGCCTGACCCTGAACTGGAGCAGGTCTCTACCACGCGCTGGCTTTCCTCCCACCCACAAGGAGGACGTCTCATTCACGTGTTCAACGCATCCAGTGTTGAGCCTTGTGTCTTGAGCCTGTGTCAGGGCCAGACCTGCCCCGTGAGAGCTGCAGGCTGTGCAAATGTCAGGGGACAATGGAGGTCTGGCGTTGAGGCAGGGGCAGGTTTGAGCCAGCATCCGGGGCCTCCCGCGCCAGCCAGGGTCCATCGTAACTCTCGCTTCCATCTGGGAGGCAGAGGGACTTCTAGAAATCCATGGAAGGCCACATTAAAGGAGTCAGGCCATGCCTTTAGGAAAAGATGAAACACAGAAGTGGGCACAGAGGAGTCCAAAGTGAATGTACACGAAGCCCGCACAGGACAGAGGCGAAGAGAGGGGAAGTCAGCCAGCCACCGTGTGAAAGGTGGCACTCATTCCTTCATTCCCCTACTCAGCCAATCCGTGCCTCCACCAGCAGCAGAGGGACAAGCGGTGGCTACAGTACAGAGGGGTGCGGTGACCACAGGGCACCTGGCTGCATCTGGGGGACCGGAGAAGGTTCCTGCAAACAGCAGCTTTGCCTCCTCGGGGCACAGGCTGGGACGAGGGCAATGGTGACCTCGCGGGTCCTGGTGGTGCCCGCCCACCCCCACCCTGACCTCTGTCTCTTTTGTTTTCAGCCCATGACACTGGTCTTGTGACCCTACAAGTTGCCTTCAACAACCAGATCATCTCCAACTCGGTGGTGTTTGAGTACAAAGCCCGGGCCCTGCCCACCCTCCCGTCCTCCCAGCACGACTGGCTGTCACTGGACGGTAAGAACCGTGCTCCTGTACCTCGCCGGGCACCAAGGGAGAGGGACATTCGGGGACCCTGTGTACCACCTGTGGGTACAAGAAAACAAGGAAGCACCCAGAACGGGGGAGTGGCCGTCTCTGGCCACCGGCTGGCCCCAGCCTCAATCTGGGGAGCAGAAAGGTCCCTCTCTGGCAGACCCCAAGCAGCAAGGTCTAAGCACCTGCTGCGCCCATCCTGGGCTGTTGCCATGGAAACCACGGGAGGCCACCGCCCAGCCCCATGTCTTGTAAAGCTTGGGGAGCAGCTCTTGCCTGGGCTGCTTTGGGATTCGGGGGCCTGGACAGTCCGAGCTCTGTGTTGAGTGCTTTCTTTAGGGGTAACTAGCCAAACCTCATGGGCGGCCTCAGATACCTATCTGCCCTGCTTTGGCTGTTTTTCCTTAAGCCTGTGCCGTGGACGGCCTCCCCGAGAAGCCCGGGAACAAGACTGTGGCAGAAGGCTAGAGGAGCCCCCAAGGGCAAGGGAGGAGTCAGGGCCGAGGAGGGGCAGCCACTGGGGTTGGCAGGGGAGGCTCTGCAGAGCAAAGCTGCCGAGGATGGGCCGGGCATCCCAGCGTCAAAGGCTGCCCTCCCCACATGGGCACTGAGCCCACTCTGCTCTTTGCCCTGAGGGTACAGCAGGAGGGATGGCTGTCGGTGACCTTGGGTGGGGCAGCCTGTGGAGGTGCTGGACAGCTCAGCAGTTGCAGCGTTGGGGTCTTGGCTAAGCCCAGTTGGGGGTCTTCTGGGCGGGGTTCCCTAAGCCCCTCTCCCCCACCCACAGCAGCCCCTTGCCTTCTAATCTCCTAGGCTTCCCCTGTTGCCACTTCGGTCCATGCCCTGCAAACCCTCCCTGATCCATCCAGGGTGCAAACCTCGACCTCATCCCAGACCCTGCCCCAGCCATGCAGGGTGCCCAGCAGCCACCCTGGCCGGTGAACCCTCAGGAGCTATTCCCAGAGGTAGCCTTGGGTCAGCAGGCGTCTGCACCCTGGCAGAAGCTGCCTGGGAGCCCCGTGCTGGTCCTGGCAGCATCCCTGGCTGAGGCTAGAGCCAGCTAGGGTTGTGCCGATGACCCGCAGGATGTAACAGAGAAGGGCAGGGTGACCAGGGGTTCCCGTTCAGGAAATCCGGTTTCGGTTTTGCAGAACAAACCCGAGATAGGAGCAGAGAGCTCTCCCTGAGTGACCCAGTCGGCCTCACCAGGGTGACCTGAAGGATGTGGGGACCGGGTAGGACCCTGACTGGGAGAGGGAGGCTTCTCTGGGGGCATGGTTTCAGCCAGGTGGGGCCTCAGGACACGGGAAACACACGTCAGCCCCTGGAAGCCCAGAGGGCCAGCTGTGCTCCCCACCCATGGCGGGAGGGCTGCTGGGGTTCAGCCACCGAAAGGGCAGACTTCATGCAGACACACCCCTGAGCTCCCCCTGGGATGGGCCTGGCGCCCATCGGGGCCCCTGCTCCCCAACAGCCCCCTCCTCCAAGACTTCGGAGCCCTAAGCTCTATAATGCCCCCAGACGCTATACTCGCACCCTTGGCTTTGGCGGTGGGAGCAGCGGGACCCCACCTTGTTACTGTGAATGAACACAGGTGACACACCCACTCCAGGACCCCGTCCCAGCCCTTCGCCAGCCTGGGAAGCAGCCCGGGTGGGGGGGTGGGGAGTGCGCGGGGGGGGGGGAACTGTAGTGCCGCACCCAGAGCTTAGGGGACAAACGGACAGCAGGGCAAGACGGCGCGAGGGCGGGGGTCCCGGGCTTCCGGCCAAGCCCTGGCCGGCAGTGAACTTCATGCGGGGGCAGACGCCGCAGTGGCTGGCGTTGGCCAGCGTGCCTCTGCTGCCCCTGCTGACCCCGCCGCCCCAGGCCCGCGCTGTGCTAGTCCCACGGTGCCCGGCGCAGGGTTGGGGCGCGGGGGCGTGGCAGCGCGGAGCCTGGGGGGGGGGGGGCGGGATACTGCGGCGCCAGCTATGTGGGGCGCCGATGTGGCGCGTGTGCACGCCCAGCACAGGCGCGCGCAGAGCCTGGCGCGCAGCCGCAATGCGGGGCCCCTAACTCCCAGTAGAAAGGCCGGCGGCGCGCAGGGCCGGAGGGCGCTGGGCAGTGGGTTCTGGAGGGCCCTCAGCCCCGGGGGCTCGGGTCCACGTCGCCCGCCTGCCAGCCGTAGCGTCCCTGCGCTCGCCGCGCTCCTCTGCGTCCTGGGGTCGCCCTCGGCCCACCCCTCACCCCAGGGTGGGGCGGTTTGGGGACTTGAATTTCTGCCTGGGTCTGACTGAGCGGGGGTTTGTTTGCCAGGCTCAGGGCCGCTGGGGCTCACGGGCTCCCAGCGCAGGGAACGCGCGCGTGCACACACAGCAGCTGCAGCTCAGCCTTTGTCCCCACAGCGGTCTTTGTCCCCGCAGTGCAGTGTCTGTCCCCATGGCGCAGCATTTGTTGATGGAGCCCCGCCCAGCGGCGGACGATTGTCCCCGTGAAGGGGTCATGACGCAGGGACCTCCCTCACAGCCCCCAGATATCTGGGGCGCAGCCATCCAGGCAGACACCTGGCGCGGGGAGTGGGGGCGGGAGGTGGCGCGGCCGGAGGGGGAGCCCAGAGCTGCAGCGCCTGGAGCAGACCTTGTAGGCGCCCCGCTCCGTTGTGAGTTGGAGGGGACAGAGGCAGGGTCCCCTTGTTAAGCACTGTATTTGTGACCCGAACGCACGCGTGCACATGAGAAGAGCTTAGTCCCGCCTAGTGACCCTTCTGGTGAGACCTGCAGCCTGAGCTGGCATCAGCCTGGCTAGGAGGAAGGGGAGAGTCTGCCTAGAGGAGGGGGTAGCATGGGACAGAGGGGCGGGGCGGGAAGGGCTGGCTGCCATTGGCCAGGGCTGCCGGGCTCCAGGTGCAGATTCAGGACGGATCCCCCTCCCCACCCGACTCCAGACCCTTGTGTAGGATCCTGGGAGGTGTGCGCAGGTCTGCGGGTCTTTTCCAGCCGGGAGGTAGGCAGGTCCACAGGGTTTACCCGGAGATGGTTTGATGAGGGCCCCTGGGAAATGTCACTGCCTGCAGTGGGTCCCAGGGACTCCAGCAGCCAGGGCTGTGCTGGGCTCGGCTCGGGGAGGATTTGCTGTCTGTTTAGACTGTCTCGCCTGTGCCTGTGTTTGCAGAGGGAAGAAGCCCAGACAGTTCAACACTGCAGCCCCGGGGCTGCGGGGGTGGGGCAGGCCTCTCCGGCCAAGGGCACCTGGGCCACCTCTGAGTGACCTCTGTCCCTGGAAGGCCTGTGGGCCCTGTCCTTGCTCTTCCTGCGTGGATCTCACTCTGCTCAAGGCCATGGTGAGAAGGCTCCGGGTCGGCTGTCCCCACCCCCACCCTGCACCCTTGTCCAAAGCCCACTAAGCTGCTTATCCTTGGCCTCTGAGTCCCCTGCCCGGGTGAGAGGATTGGAGTGAGACAAGGATGCAGCTTTCCTGGGCTTTGCCCAGTCACCTGGGGGCTGGTGTCCTGGTGACCTGGGGGAGGGGCGAAGGGCCTTGTCACCCAGGCAGAGGGGGCCGTGGGCTGGGAGCTGCCACCTCACCCTCCGAGTGCCTACTTTTTGTGCAGGTCCCAGGGCGATGGAGGCACTAACAGGCCCTGCAGATGCCCACAGAGAACCAATGCCAAAGGCCTAGCTCTTCCCAGGTGATGCCGGAGGGAGGGGCAGAGCTGAAGGGATTCAGTTGGTAGACGATTGTAAATGGCTGTGTTTCCCTGAATCAAATACAGTTTGCTGTATGGCGTAAAACACGAACTTCCCATGAACATTTAAGAAGGGGAAAGCTGCTTTGAATTCCGGCTAATCACAGCTGACAGCCGCCCCCCCCCCCCCATCTTCCCCTGGGGCCGCTTCGGGGAAGTTGGAGAAGTTCTGTCTGTAAGTAAGCAGGCACCGGGAGAACTTTCTGGACTCCACTGGGAGTGAGGTCTGGGGCTAACAAGCAGGTTGGCTCCTGGCCCTGTGCTTATGCTGTGTGCATTGTGGTGACCTGAATGACACACGTGGTGACATCTGTGTGCCGTGGTGGCCTAGGGCACACATGTGGCAGTAGCAGAAGCCATTTGACCTGGTCCTTATTTTTTTTTAAGATTTATTTATTTGAAAGGCAGAGTTGCAGAGAGAAAGGGAGAGACAGAAAGAGAAAGAGAAAGAGAACTTTCATTGGCTGGATCATTCCCCAAATGGCCGCAATGGCCAGGGCCAGGCCAGGCCAAAGCCAGGAACCTGGAACTCCATCCGGGTCTCCCATGTGGGTGCAGGGGCCCAAGCGCTTGGGCCATCTGCTGCTGCTTCCTCAGGCCCACTAGCAGGGAGCTGCATTGGGAGTGGAGCAGCTGGGGCTGGAACCGGCGCTCATATGGGATGCCGGCATTGCGGGCAGCAGTTCACCTGCTGTGCCACAGAGCGGGCCTCCTGGTCTTCTTTTTGGTTGATGTGCAATACCTGCTCATATGCACAGGATGCCCTGTGCTATTTCAGCACACAGACACAGGTGTGATAAGCGGGTCAGGATAACTGACGTGCCTGTTGCCTCAGGTGTTGCATCAGTTCTGTGTGTTGTGATGTTGAAAAACACTTTCTCCTAATTTTATGCAATAGATGATTGGCTGTTGTCAGTCACAGTTACCCTACTGTGCCAGGGAACGCGGGAGCTTGCCTGTACCTGTTCACGTCCTCCATCCGTCCCTCCCTGTCCCATGCCCTTCTCAAGCTGTGTGAGCCCGCCTTAACTGGGGACTTGAAGCTGAGTGGCAGGAGGAGTGTCCTCTGAGCCCAACGAGTGCCTTGCTCCAAAGCCGCTCCAAATCGGTCGCCTCTTCTCTGTGGGGTCCACAACATCATGGGTCGGGGTGGGTCCTGCTCTCCTTCCTCAGCACCCTGGGGGCCGGGTCGTGGCTGCTGCCGGCTGGAGGGGGTCTTAGCGATCCGGACTTCCGGGGAGCCAGCTGTTGCCCCTGAGCCGGAGACCAAGACACTTCCAGGGGAGGCGACTCCCGGCCGTTCATAGCAGGGACAACGTGGAGTGGATCCGCAGGAGCTCCTCTGTGTGGCGGGGAGTGGGTCACCTTGGTGCTGGGCCTCACCCAGCCGCCTCCTGGCAGTGACAAATGGCACCCTGCAGAAAAAACAGCCCTGAGGAGAAAGCGCAGGTTCTGCAGAGGCCGAGGAGGCTGTCGGGGTGGGGGGCAAAGCAGATTCCGCGGAGGGAGCCTTGGGGTGCGGGCAGGGCGGGCTGCTCCTGTGGGACTGGCTGCCGTTCTTCCGTTCTGAAGTTTGAAGGTGAGAGGCTCAGGAGGCCCTCGAGTGGGCAACACCCACCAGCTTCCCCTCCACCACTGCGTGATTTCCTAGGCTGCTGTGCACATCCCCAGCAGGGGCGTGGCTTCAGGCAACATTGATCCCTCCCAGTGCTGAAACCCAGGGGTGGCCAGGCCACGCCCCTGTGAAGCTGAGCCCTCCTTGCCACTCCAGCTGCAGACACTGCTGCTGGCTGTGTCCATCTTGGCGTGTGGCCACAGGACTGTCTGTCTGCACTGTCACGTGGCTGTCTTCTTCCCTCGGTGGGTGTCTCAGGGTCACTGACCATCCATGTAGGGCCCATCCTATCCAGGAGGAACTGGTTTTAACCAACTACATCTGTAACTAATTACAAAGACCATGGCCACACACAGTCCCACGCTGAGCTTCTGGGTGGACTGGCGCACTTGGGGAACGCCATCTGACCCAGCACGCTGTCTCTTGAGGCGTGTTCCCAGGAGAATTCAGAGCAGCAGCAGGGGGCACGGCCCTGGCCCCCAGGCCGTGCTGGGGAAGCCTGCTGAGGGTTTGTTGTACGCGGGGCTGACTCTGGCGGGCAGTGTGAGGACTGAGCCACTGTCCTGTGGCCTCTTTCAAGGAGAGGACCTGGACATGCAGCTGCCGTCCACACCGAGCACTGATTCTGTGAGCAGTGGGATGGGTGTGGGGAAGGAGACCCCAAGTGCTGGAGACAGACTCCTGCCCTGGAGGGGCTGCCCAATGGCGCCTTCCTGCTGGGACACTCAGGGACAGCTGTGGGGCAGCAGGGTGGACTGGGCGTTGGCCTCCAATTCCGACCTCCCGCTTCCACCCTGCACACACACGCCGGCCGGCCCCGTCCTTGCCAAGGCCGCAGCAGTCTCTGTTGACTCCATGGCCTGTCCAGTTCTCGTTTGACTTGAGGACTGGACACCTCTGACCTCAGTGACCACCTCCCCCTCTGGTGGAGCCCTGGGTCTACACTCTCCCATCCTTCCATCTCCCTCCACCTGCTCCCACTGCTCTTCCTTCTGGAATGTTCCTGAACGGGCCACATGTCCAGCTCTCTCCTGAGCTGCTCTCCTCCCCCGCCCATTCTGTTGGGACTCCCTCCCTGTGCAGAGCTCTTTGCCCTAGCAACTGCGGTGCGCTGATGGCTGCTCCTTTGTATCTCAGATCTAGAACCATCCATCTCGCCACCCATAGAACCGTGCACTCAGATAGCCCTGGGCAAGCCAGCCTGTCCCTGACGGGCCTCCCACATGTTCGTGTGACCCCACACGCTGCTCCCCACCCCTGAACTCCTGCAGCCTCCCTCACCTGAACACAGAATCCCAACGCAGCCACTGGTGTCATCCCTGAGACCCGTGCCTGCTCCCTGCCTCCCCTCTTCCCGGCATAGCCTGGGACTTTTCTTTCCTTAATTTCTCACACGTACGTTGTTTCCCTCCGTCCTCTCTCCACCACCATAACTCAGCCCCAAATAATCTCACACGTGCTAACCTGTAAACCTGCCCCGGAGGCTGCTGTGCACAGGTGGCTGCTCTGGGCCCTGGGGCGTCCGGATTCTCGGGGCGTTCGTGTGCTAGTGGGGGAGAAAGACAGCAGCTGAGACGCAAAGGGACGATGAGGCTGTGCTGCGTGCTGGCAGGGACTGGAGCTGGGTGTTCTGGGAGAGGCTGCCTCTGAGTTGGGAGGTCGGAGGAGGCCCCTGAGAGAAGGCTGTTGGCACTGGGACAGGGGTGACAGGAAGGAGCCACCCCCCCCCGCTGGGGTCACGGGAAGAACAGTGGGGGCAGGAGGAGTAGCGGGGAGACCATGAGCATGGCACGCGTTGGAGGAGCTGTCGCGAGAATCGAGGAAGGTGGAGGGGAGCGAGAAGGGACCGGGGCGCCAGCAGGGGCCGGGCCACACGAGGGCCGTCAGCCAAAGCAGCGGGCTGAGGTTGCATCCTGAGGCCAGTGGGAGACACGCGGCCACACTCAGATTTTTGGGGCCGCCCCAGCCTCTGCGTGGGGAGTGAGTTGTGTCTCCACTCACAGGCTGTGCCGTCGAATGTCAATGGCACTGAGACTGCAGTACCGAGTCTGAGAGACACAGTGGGAGGGTCGGGGTGAAGCCCAGGGTCCCGCCGATGATTTGGAAGTGGAGTGTGAGAGAGGGGACAGTGACTGGTGGCACCTGGATGTGGGCTTGGACAGCCAGAAGTCTGTGGCCCCCTTGTTTCCTGTGATGGAGAAGGTTCTGGAAGAGGTGGGGAGTCTAGGGAAGAAGGGAATCTAGAGTTTGGTTTGGGCCACTTCAGGACTGTTAACCTTAGGGGACGTGCCAAGTTCATGGGCGGCATTGACAGCCTGGAGGCCAAGGAGAGACCAGAATGAGGCCAGGAGTTGGCGTCAGCTGGTGGGTGGTCCTTGAAGTCACGGCTAAATGCTGGGTGTAGATGCAGCAGAGTCCCCCATGGGCCACCCCCATGTGGGGGTCGAGCAGAAGAGGCGGAGCGGCCGGCGCAATGGGAGGATGGCCAGGAGGGAGGGACCCCGCGGAGGCTAAGCGGCCACCTCGAGGGCAAGAGCGGGGTCAGCCAAGTCAAATGCCAAGCAGAGCGGCTGGAAGTGTGTCCCAGATGGAACCCCGTGGGAGGCTGGGAGAGAAGGGTGCGCTCCAGGAGTGTGAAGAACTCAGAAGCAGCTGAAAACTCCAGAAAAGATGGTGCCAAGCCCATCTCCCCGCTCAGGGCTATGGCTCTTGTGGTCAGGAGAGTAGGGGTCTCTGGGATGCTGACCTGGCCCAGGACACCCTGCCCCTCCCGAGCCCCAGCCCCCTCCTGTGTAGCGGGAGGGGAGGCCCCGGTTCTGCTCTCCCTGCCTCCCCTCGGTGTCGGTCCTGCACAGTTTTATGGGTCTGTGGGCTCCAGGAAGGTGGCCTCCCTGTCCTGGGATCCACGGGTAACCCCACATCCACTCAGAGGCACACACTCAGCCTTTACTACCCCTCCCTGGGGTGCAGGAGCTGGAGGCGAGCACCCAGCCAGGAGCACACTGTTCAGCCCCAAGCAGCGTGTGTGCATTGCACCGGGCGGAGATGGTTGCAGCCCCTGAGCGCCGCTTGTCGCAGGAATCCTGCCTGGGCAGTTACACCCGGAATCGATTACTCTGGCCTCCCAGTATCCTGCCCCGTTGGTCGGGTGTGGGCCGTCTGTTCTCCAGAAAGCAGGGCCTTAAAGAAAGAAAGGCCTCTTGGCAGAGCTAGGGCCCCAGGGATGTCGCCAGCCTGGCCTCGGGCTCCCTTGACCTGCCCCCAGATCGGGCTCTCAGAATCCATCTCCCCGGAAAAGAATGCAGGGCCTGGGCTGCAGCAGTGGGCCTGAAACTGCGAGGGTCGAACATCAGCAGCCGGGAAGAGAAGAGGCAGAGGTGGGGAGGGGGCCTCGGGCAGCCTGGGAGGAGACCTGAGCCTGCAGTGCCCTGAGCAGGTGGGAGGAGGCGCCTCCCACCCAGTCCAGCCCCCAGCAGGACTGAGAAGGCCACACTGAGCCTCCGCCTGGAGCCAAGAGCAAGGCCCTCTCCTTTTAAGAGCTCCTAAAAATACACACGTTTCTCATCCCTTCTGAGCCGCGGGCCACCTTGTCCTCTGCCTCGGACACCAGGACTTCCAAGTGGTCTTTGAAGGTCGAAGACTCGTGGCCTCCACTGCAGGGGCCTGCTGAGTGTCTGTCCCAGTGGACTTGGGGTCCTTAGTGCTGGGGGGCGGGGCGCGGTGGGGGTCCTGTGTTCCCTTCCTAGTGGATAGTGGGAGGCGTTGTAAAAACTCAGGGCGGAGTGCAAATCATGTTCCAGAAACAGACACAGTATGTTAGAGAGTTTACAACTTAAAGAGAACTCGGTTGTCAGTAATCCAGCTCTCCCCTCCTGGAAGGAAGGGCAGCCACTTGCCCCGGGGTGGGGCCGCCTCCCGCCTCCTCGGCCAGCATGCCACTGCCCTTCCGTCTTCTTCCCCGTCTCCATCCCACGGCCAAGTTTCCAGAAGCCCCGGAAGCCAGGGCACAGACGAGCCGGCTGGAAGCCCCGGGCCACATGACAGACTGCGATGTCTCTGCCAAGGTCAAGGTTTGCCTCCAGTGTCCTGGCTGAAACAGCAGATGCTGTTCTCTGCATTCACACAGCAAGAGAGGGACAGGACCTGGCTCCTACCCTGTGCTCCATGGCCCTGGTGCCGAGGGACCCATCCTGACATCGGCAGGTGGGGAGGTCCCCACTGGAGGCCCCGTGTGTCTCTTCTCCCTCAGCCTGAGCGTGCAGGGGTGTGACTAGGGAACCCTGTCCCAGCCCCTCACTCCATTAGGTGGTGTTTCTAAGACCTGGGGACACCTCGTGACGCTTGGGTGCATCGACTGGTCCTGAGACACGTGGGAGAGCGAGCAGACTTGTCTCTTCCAGCAAAACCCACCTCCTGGCACAGAGCTGCCCCTCCCCCCCGACAAAGCAGCTGAGACCCAAGTGCTCACCACCTGCAGGCCCTGTCTACCCAGCAACCCATGGGGTCCCCACTGTGCGGACGAGGACCTGGGACACGACTGTGAGCAGGGCGGAGAGCCTGTGCGTGCTGGTCCGACCCCATCGTCTGCTCCTGACACGCACTCCAGGCGCGTCCTCCTCGGGGTCTCGTCTCCCTGTGGCTGGATTCGGTTCAAGTGTCCCAGCACCCCCTCCACACACGCGAGACGCCTTCGTCACGCTCAGCTCTCCCATCATACTTTGCGGATTCCTCCAGCAGCTGTTTTTTTTTTTTTTTTTCCTTTGTAATCATTTATTCAACACCTGGTAACGGAGTGAGGCCCTGCCGAGCCAAAGGCTGGGAATCAGAGTAGACGCCGAGGGCAGGTGCAGTCCATGTGCTCACCAAGGTTACCGTCCAGTGCAGGGAAAATCAGGCCTGACCACCACACCCTTGCACAAACGAGCATTCTGGGAGCTGGCGTTGGCTTTTCTGGGGGACCTGGGAGGGAGTTCTTGAAGAAATGGTGCTTGAACTGACATCTAAAGGATGAGCAGAAGTTACCTCCCCAACAGGGCAGGCACGAATATTCCCAGTGAGGGAACAGTGGTGCCCAGGAGCTCTGTGTGTGGGGAGTAGGGGAGGGACCATCAGGGAGGCCAGTGAGGCTGGGGGAGCCAGAGGGGCCAGGTGAGTGGGCCAAGCTGTATTGGCTTTATACCCTGGGAGAGGGAAGCCACTAAAGGTTTGGAAGCAGTGCCATGGCCAAGAGGTGTACTTGGCTGCTGTGTAGGGAACAGACTGAAAGAAGGGGGAGTCAGTAAGAGTAGACCAGCTACCTGCCAGGCCAGAGACCATGGTGGACGTGGTGGCTCGAAGGAGAGGGGGACAGAGTCGAGAGACATCAAGGAAATGACACGGGAGGGCTTGTGGGTTAGCTGTGTAGGTTCCGTGCCATTCACCTTGAAGAGGACCAGTGGTGAGCAGGGCTGGCCACAAGGGGCTTGTACATCCATGTGCAAGGTCAATGGCAAGTGGATGTGGGCTCCAGAGTTCAGAGATGCAAACAGGAAGGAGAACAGTCTGTGGAATGCTGCATGGAGGTGGTACTGGTTGCAATGGGGCAGTGGAAATGGGTGAAATGGACACGGTGGAGACGACAGCTGAGCCCGGAGGCCAAAGGCTTTTCCTTAACCATCTGTATTCCCCACGGTCTACCAGAGAGGTCAGGAACACAGCGGGCTCTCCATGAGCCTTCCATCCAGGGACGGGTGGCTGACCGGCCAGCCCAGTGGTGTCTGCGAGCATTGCTCTCACTGCTGACCGGCTTCAGCGTCAGGCTGCGGGGGCCCTGATGTCCTCCCTGACATCAGAGGCAGGCTGGGGAGGGGGTCCAGAACTGACCAGGCACTGCCACCCCTGTCCAGTCTCCTTGTCACTGGACGAGCTTCAGCAGTGACCCAGGTCGAGATGCGGGAGCCCCACCCTAAGCCACTCGAGAACCATGCAGGTCCCCAAGAGCACCCCCAGGCCTGGTGGTTCTCCAGGCAGGCAGTGACAGCCCCTTCCCTCCAGAGGCCACTGCTCCAAATCAGCTATGGGGAGAAGACAAAGGACAGGGGCCGGGGTGGGGGCGAAGGACAGGGGCCGGGGTGGGGGCGAAGGACAGGGGCCGGGGTGGGGGTGCTGGAACAGGGAGCTCTGTGCTGCTCTGCCTGTGGCGTCACAATGGCGTCACTGTCCAGGCGCTGATGTGTGGCAGCACACACGGAGAACTGGAGAATTGCAAACCCAAGGAGCTCATGCACCCCTCAGGGCCCAGAGTGTCCACTGGGGCTCCATCAGGTAGCTGTGAGCGATCGCCCACGTGACCAAGTGACCAGGCTCAGTCCCAGCCCTTCCAGAGGCAGCTGGGACCAGGTGTATGACCCAAAGCCTCTCATCTAAATCACTCTGTTGGTGGTTACAGCCTGCTCAGTCCCCACCCTCAGCCTCACTGTTAGACGGTCCTGTGACCCAGGCATAACTCTCTCATCGCGCATGGCCTTCCAGGGAGCTCAGCAGCCACCTCCCAGAACGGAGGGACAAAGACGGGACCTTTGCTTTGCAACATGGCGCCTCCCCACTGTTGCCCGCCCTGCTCCTCGGTCCAGACACCAGACTCCCTTTGCTGTCTCTCTGGAGGAAGCAGCCCGTCTCATGCACCCAAGGTGCTTTGGGTCCCTGCTGTGTTCGAGCGCTGCCCAACACAGGTCCGGGGTGGTGGTGGCAGTTCTCTGGGGCCCAGGGATACAGCGTATCTTGAGACAAGTGTGGGTAAAGACTTCTGTCTTCTGCGGAAAATACCGTTTGAAGCTCAAGTTTCCAGGGCAGAGATGCGAAAGCAGCTAGACTGTACATCCGTCGGCCTAAATGTGAAATGAGATGAGAACTTGCAGGAGCCTTCCGGCGCGAAGGTTGCTGTTCTTATGCGTTCTCAGTCGCGTCTTTAAATGACTCACCTGCACCATGGCCCGCGCTGCCTCCCGTCTCCGCTGCAGACAGC
This sequence comes from Lepus europaeus, assembly GCF_033115175.1. Classification (NCBI taxonomy): domain Eukaryota; kingdom Metazoa; phylum Chordata; class Mammalia; order Lagomorpha; family Leporidae; genus Lepus; species Lepus europaeus. The sequence continues at coordinate 4,611,041 of NC_084831.1, forward strand.
GCCCCCGGCCCCAGCGATGCCCCCGTGACTCCGTATTCTCCACATTGGGTCTGTGTGGCGGCTGCAGGGCTGTGTGCAGCTCCCTCCCGCCGCTCTCCCCATCGCTGTCTCCCATGCTGGGAGGAGGCCCTAGGCCAGTGTCCCCTCTGCTGTGACTGTCCCCCTCTCCCCCAACACGGATGGGAGTGGACCTGACCTTTCAAATGGTGCCTGGCTGGGTGCGGCCAGGGGTGGAGCCTTCCTACTCAATAATTCACCAGTAAGGGAAAAGGAGCCGTGGATGCAGCCTTCGGCCATCTTCCAGGACGCTAGCAATTCAGTGTGACCCTTGAGGACTAGAAGGTTCCTCACTGCTGTCGTTTCTAAGTGTGGCGATGTCTGTTGTGACAACGGAAGACCTGGTCCCAGGTCACCTGGGAACAGCTACAGCTGGCAGAAGCAGGTGTGCAGCTGTGAAGGCAGCCCCCTTGGAGGGTCGAGGACACAGCGCCCGAGGTCAGGCCCGATGCACTGGAAGCCCCCAGTGCCCTGGGATTGGAAAACGCCAGATGCATTTATTGGGGGTCTGTCCATCCTCTGGGAAAGCCACAGGAGAGGGCGAGCTCTGAGCAGGGGGCAGAGGCTGCAGCTGGAAATCTGGAACTCCAGGGCCTTCTGGGGCCCTGGAAGACACCCTCCCTCCCATTTTCTCTTCCCGGTAGGAAAGTGAGTGGGTGCTCCTTCTCTATTGGGTGAGAGGCCCTGGCACTGTTGCAAGTCCCTTGAAAGCCGCTTGAAGCTGGAGGCTGGCTGGGTGGGGCTGTGTCCCCTGTCCCCTGTCCGGAGACATAGACGCAGGGGCAGCAGAGCCAGGCTGGACTCTGACTCCACTTCATGGGTCCCAAGGCCAGGAGGGGCCAGCCTGTGTCAGGTGTGGCTGCAGTAGGAGGGGCCGCTGAAGGAAGGCGACCGGTGGTGCTGAGGAGTGACCCCCAGGGGCTCACAGGTACTTGAGACACCTGTGCTTTCTCCCGGCTGGCGCTGGTTTTCTCCATCGGGGACTTCAGCATCTGGGGTGTGTGCAGCTCTGCCCAAACTGAATGGCTGCTTCCCCAGCGCCCGAGGCGGCTGTCCCTCCCAGTGCAATGCACACTCGTGGTCTTCCTTGTCGAGTGCTCCTTTTCCTCTTGGTAGCACAGCGTGTCTAGTCCTCTCGTGCTTACCATCTCAGGGAACGGCTGAGCTGCTCCCCGCGAGGGGAACTCAGCAGCTGACCGTGGCCGTGAGGACGGTGATTGTGAGGTGGTTTCCCCACATGTCCAGATCTTTGAACTCCCTCGAAACCAACAACAAAACAGAATGAGTGGTATCAATTAGCGAGACAGCACGCCAGGGCAGTGTTACTGCACGCGTCTTTTGAGTCTACTTCTCTGATCAAAATGCCTGTTCACGGTTGTGACTCCACTGCGCTCTGGGGTGCGTGGCTTCCTGTTTGAGGGCTCTGCTGGGTTTTCTTGCCTCTTGGCAGGGCTGGACAGCAGCCCCAGGGCACCTGCGGAGCTGGCTCAGGCCTCAGGAGTTCTCCTGACCTCCTCTCCAGGAGTATTGTGGGAAGTTCGAGCTGGGGGGAGGCTGTGGAGTGCACAGGCTCTGCCAGGAGAGGCCTCGAGCCCCTCGCCAGGGCAAGGAAGCTCGGAAGTGTGGGGATTCGTGCTGAGAAGGAGGAGCTCATCTTAGTCCACAGGTGCAAGCTGGGCTGGCTGGGACCCCTGAGTTAAACCAGCACGTGCTGGGCCTAGGTCCCCTCTCCCACCCCAGCTTCTCTTGGATGGCTACCGAATCGGGTGCAGTCAGGGCACTTGTGCCCGTCTGTGTGAGATCACCACCCACCCGTCAGGCACCCCTGCCAGCTCCTGTGCACGCAGGAAGGCAGGCTTCTCTTAACAGCACAAGAAGCAAACCGTGGTGGGAGAGGATCTGCCCCCAAAAGAGCCCAGAGCACGTCACAAAGACCCTTCCTGGGTCTGTCCCCCCAGCCCTCCCTTGAGCGACCCCAGGACCTGGGCCGTCCACTCCCATTCATTATTCAGTGTCGCCCCGGCTGTGTTTCCAGGAGACACTTCCGTCCCCATTCTGCTGCATCTCAGAGGGGCCAGTGGCCTGGTCCGCGTCACACAGCTGGGGGCGCACCCTCAGGGCTGTCCCCTGCTCCAGCTCGCTGGCTGCTTTATCACCACCCCTTCCCACCCCAGAGGCTCTGTACTCCCTCAGCACCCTGCTGCCTCCACATCCCATCCGCCATCCCCTTCAGTAGAGACCCCGTCCGTCTTGTCATCACTGTGTGTGCCTAGTGCAGGGCGCTGGGGGCGCCTGCGTCAGCCACCAGAACGAGATGAGGGGGTTTGCACCAGCCTCTTCCTGCGGCACGCCCCGTAAGAGACAACTGTAGGTTCCCAGGCTGAGGACCCAGGCGTCTCCTCCTCCCTCCGGCTTCGTGCTGCCAGCCTTCCCGGCCTGAAGCTGTGGCGTGCCTTGGTGGCAAACGCCGGGCTTTCTGACTGCCCGCCGTCACTGGCTGCGCTAAATACCCACTGCCGCACAACAGCCCCGGAAGCTGGGGGCCCCGGCCGCAGGACGTTACCTTCTGTGATGCTGGGCTTGGCCAGGCTCATTCACGCGGCTGCAGCCACGCGCCTGGTCCTCTCACATCTCCAGGCACCGGACCCCCTGAGTGTGGCCTTAGGCTGTGCTGGACTTAGATTAAACTGGACTTCTAGGAGAGTTGTGTTGGAGTGCAAGTCCGTTCCCATTTCCCACAGGAGAAAACCGAGGCTTGCCGCATGGGGAGTCAATGACAGGACTAGAACCGGAGCCCAGGCCGCTGACCCCAGGCTGGGACCCCCTCTGCCCACCCTCTGCCCCTCCCTCACATCGGGCAGCCCCGGGGCCCAACCAGGGACGTCGGCCACCCAGCTGGAGATGCGTGAGGCTCTCGGCTGAGCTCACCCTCCCACCCAGGCAGCCAGCCACTGCCAGCTTGCAGGGAACCAGGTCAGGGGTGCCATTCTCTCCGGGGTCTCTGGCAGCAGGAATCTGGCTGACTCAGCCCTGGCCAGAGAAGCACCATTAGGGCCATCTTCTGACCTCCTCCTGCTCTGGGAGTCACCGTCCACATGAGTAGTCCTGGGGCAGGAGCCGTCTACCACGTGCTCCCCTGCCACCGTTCCCCACACAGGGCTGGCACACTCGCAGTGAGGGTCGGCCATCGGGCCCTCTGACCTGTGCCCATTCTCTTCAGCCCGGTCCGCCCTCCATTCTTCACTCTTGTCTTCTCTCTCTTCTCCTGTGTGTGGTGATGGTGGAGGAGGAGGGGCACAGCTTTGTTGAGATGTAATTAACGTTCCGTACAATTTACTGTGTGAAGTGTACAGTGTAAAGGTTTTTAGGGGCAGTGTTTAGCCTAGCAGGTAAGATTCCCATATCCCACACTGGAGCAGCTGGGCTTAACACCTGGCTCCAGCTCCTGGCTCCAGCCCTCTGCTAAGGCAGACCCGGAGAGGCAGTGGTGATGGCTCAAGGAATTGGGTTCCTATCACCCTTGTGGGAGACACAGACTGGGTTCTGGGCTCCTGGCTTTGGCTCCAGCCCAGCCCCAGCCATGGTGGGCATTTGGAGTCTTTCACATCAATCAATCGATCAATCAAAGTGTTTTGGTACATTAACAGGGCTGTAGAATCATACCACAAATGAGTCGTCGAACATTTTCATCCCCCAAAAAGAAATAAAGAAATCCTTAGCCCCTTAACACTCACTTCCCAGTCCTCTGCAGGTCCTCCCTCTCCCCACTACTATTAATCCACTTCCTGTCTCTAGAAACTGGACCATTCCAGACGTTTCCTGTAAAGGGATCGTCCAGTGTGTGGTCTTCTGGCATGACGATTCCAGGGTTCACCCGTGTTAGCGCGTGTCAGCCCCTCATTGCTTTTTGCTGCCTAACGGTCGTCCCTGTGTGCCTGGCCATCTGCTCTGGGGCGCACAGCTGGGAGCAGAGTTGCTCGGTCACGTGGTAACTGTGCGATTAACCTTCTGAGGAGCCGCCAGCCTGTTTTCCAAAGTGGCTGTGCCGTTTTACTTTCCCAGCAGCAGTGTGTGAGGACTCCAGTTTCTCCACTCCCCTGCGGCACTTGTTCTTGTCCATACTCTGGATCACAGTTGCCGGGGCGGGCGGGTGTGAAGCTCTCACTGAGGGCCGGATTTGCATTTCCTCGGGAGGTTGCTGTCCTCAGAGGCTGAGCAGCTTTTCCTGTCCTTACTGGCCATCTGCAGATCTGCTTTGGAGCATAATCCCAGTCTTCTGCCCATTTTAAAAATTGGGCTATTTTACTTTTCACTTTGGAACTGTCAGAATTGTATTTCTATTCCAAATGCAAGTCCCTTATCAGATATGTGATGTGCAAGTATTTTTCGCCCAATGATTGCCTTTTTCACTTCTTGATGGTGTTCTTTGAAGCAGAAGAAATTTTAATTTTCATAGACTTCAATTTATCTATTTTTTTCATTGGTTGCTTGTGCTTTTGGTATCATATTTAAGAAAGTGTTGTCAAATCCAAGGTCACAAGGATTTGCCACTGTGTCTTTTGCTGAAAGTTTTGTCATTTTAGCTCCTATGTTTAGACTTTTGTTCTACTGTGAGTTGATTTTTACATGTGGTGTAGGGTGGGGGTGGGGATTCAACTTTCTTCTCTCTCTCTCTTTTAAGACTTATTTATTTGAGAGAGAGAGAGGGGAAGAGGCCAAGAGAAACATCGAATCCACTGATTCACTCCCGAAATGGCCGCAATGGCCATAGTTGGGCTGAACTGAAGCCAGGAGCCAGGAGCTTCTTCCTGGTCTCCCACACAGGTGCAGGGGCCCAAGGACTTGGGCCATCTTCCACTGCTTTCCCAGGCCATCAGCAGGGAGCTGGATCGGAAGTGGAGCAGCAGCACCCATGTGGGATGCTGGCACCACAGGAGGACGCTTAACCCACTACGCTACAGTGCTGGCCCCTCTACTTTATTCTTTCACATGGGGCTATCCAGTTGTCCCAGCCCTACTTGTTGAAGAGACTGGTCTTTCTCCATTGAATTGCCTTCACACTGTACCTGTGGCTTTAATGTTTTTTACTTCTTATTACCTAAAAGCTACAGCGGGTATTCATCTCCCACTCATTTTTAGATTGTCACTCAGTTTGAGCAGAATCCTATTTGATTATTTTTTGCTTTTATGGGAAGTCAGTATCTGCAGACAGACCCTCTATTTCTTCCCAGACGAGAGGTTAGACCACGCCACCGTGACAAACGTTTCAGTCAACGGTTGGTTTCTCCCTCGGGCCACACGTCCACTGCCAAGGGGTAGGGACAGCGCTGTGCATTGTGGCCACTCAAGGACCTAGGGTGGTGGAGGAGATCTCTTTACAAAATCAGGCTTTCACAGTCGCCAGGCCCGGGGGAAAGAACGTGGCGGACAGCTTCCGTCTGTAAGGATGCTGCGACTTTTACTCCGAGTTCATTGGCTAAGGGAATCCCACGGTCACCTCTCACTTCAGAGGACCCAGGCTGGGGGAGGGACCCCCACGGATGGCAGCTGAACACTTGGTGTATGGTAGTAACGACTGTTATTCCCCGGCGTGCGGTGAACGAAATCAGCTGATGCGGGCTCTCCATTGTGTGTCTCACACCATAAACACTCTTTGTAGGAAAATCCTTTGTAGAAATTTCCGGACTCTTCCCTTGAATGCTGTCTAAATGCTGGTGTGATGTTTGCAGGTGTTTGGAGTGGGGTAGAGCGAGTGCAGGCTGGCGACCTGCAGCCCAGGTCCGCTGCTTCCCAGCCGTGCGGGCTCTGACCTCCTGAAGCCTTTGTCCCATGTCCTACCGGCGGGAACTTTAACAGCAGCCTGTGGGAGCGCCTAGCTAAAGAGCAGGCACATCACGGCACCCACCCCATCAGGAGACCCTCGGCACAGTTAGGCCTGGAAGAATGGCTTTCCACACCTGCTTCAGGGGATAGAAATCACACTTAGTCTGGCTGCTGCCCTGAGGACTCCCAGCAGTCGTTTTCCTTTTCTCTATTTAAAAAAAAATGACCTGGGCAGCCTCAAAGCCTCATAAAAGCCCAGTGTCATCTTGAATCACCAGCACGCCACGCTCTTTCATTTTCTGCCTTGGAAGAGAGGCGGGGCCCGCGTGGAGCCGCCACCTGTGGGCGCCGGGTCCCAGCACGTCCTCGCTCTGAGCTCGCTGCAGAAGCATTCAGCTCACCCCACCCTGCCCTGTCTTGACTCCCCGTGCACCGGCGTGGCTTCTGGGGTCTGTGGGGACTCAGAGGGGGGCAGGACCTTCCAGGAGAGTGAGCACCGCTGAGGAGCAGGGGACATAACCCGCCGCAGAAATGTCACTCAGGCTGCCGGCCCCAATCAGCAGCCTTCTGTGCTGCTTGGCCTGGGCCCACCTGTGTCACACGCCCTGTGGGCACCGGGCTGAGGGGTGGGGAGGGTGGGGGAGTGGGGAAGGGTGGGGAGGGGGAGGGCACCGGGGTTCCCCTGAGGCTCCTGCTACAGCAGCTGGGCTGCTTGTGGCTGAACCCTGCCTTTGTTTACAAATGAAAGAACTTCCCCAGCGGAGGGGGAGACTGGGGATTCCTCCTCCTTAGCGAGGCCCAGGTGGCTGAAGGAGGCTCAGGCTACAGTTCTCTGGCACTGGGAGGAAGCCGGCAGGTGTTGCCCCGTATGCTGTCCCCTGTGCCTCTGCTGCTCGCAATCCACTCTGAGCAGGTGCACTGTGCCCAGCTCACACCGTGCAAGGTGCCAGCATGGGTGAGTTTGTTCCCGTTCTCAAGGTTTGGGCTTCTTGCTGCTAGCTGGTAGCTTTCACGTTAAACGCTACTTTTTCCTTCCTGTGTGGCTGCATAGGGAGGAGTGCGCATCTGACAAGGACGAGGCACTGTGGGTGCTCCTCACCTGAAGCTGGGAGTGTCAGACTCACGGGCGGAGGCCAGGCCTTCCTGGACAGCGCTGGCAAAGGGCCAGGGTCCTGTGTGGCCACAGTGGGGTCAAAGTGGACAGACTCAGCAGGACCGAGTGTCCTCTGGAACGTGTCTGTGCAGGCTCCCAAGTGAAACCACACAGACGCCCTGCCTCTGCCTGCTGACAGGTGTGGGTGCGGCCGGGGGCCCAGCCTCCCCGGACGCCCGCCCTCCGCCTGGCCGCTCACTGCCCATTCCCACTCGGCTCTGCGGCCTCGGGGGCTGTGCAGAACGCTGTGGTTGTTTTGCGTGTTTTGGGGGGCTGGGGGGTCAAAAGAGAGACTGACCCAGATGGCAGAAAGGAGCCGGACAGATTTGTAAAGATGATGGACAACAGGAAGCAACAAAAGGACGGCTCGTGGGTGGGTGGCAACTGAGAAGCAGTGGACACAGAGGTTAGAGGACAGGAAAGGGACCAGGCTGTGCACTGGATACCCCCGGGAAGGCTGCTGGGGGTGGTGAGGATCCAGGGCGCAGGGTCTCCAAGGGAACACAGCCAGGGCTTGTGGACGTGGAGGTCTGACCGAGGAGTGGACACGGGGATCCGGGGGCCCTGGGGGCTCCTGAACTCCGCGGGGAACGCCCGGCACCGCCTCCGGCCCCACCCGAGCCGACGCCCTGGCCAAGCCCTGTGTCCGCTCGGCCTCCAGGGCGCTGTCCGCTCCCCGGGCCGAGGCGCCACCGCGCCCCTCCCTCCTGCCCGCCCAGCCGGCCGCGCTCCCCGCTCAATGCGCTCAATGCGCAGCGCCCGCCCCTCCCGGGGCTGCATTGCAGACGCCGCCGCCGCCGCAGGGCGCGCCGGGGCTGAGCAGGCTGCCCTGGCCAGGGACGCGGGGCCCCTGGGCGCACCCGACGGCGCCGCGGGGCCAGGAGTCGGGTGGGGAGGCCCCGCGGGGAGCAAACCCCTCGGCTCGAGCCAGCCCCCGAGGGCTCCGGAGGCCGTCGGCCCGGGGAAGCGGGCGCGGCCGTCGGTCTCGGAACCGCCGTGCCCTCGAGCGCACCGTGGCCGCCCCTTCACCCCCCCACCCCGGCGGCCCTCCCTCGATCCGAGCGGGCAGGGCTGAGCCGGCGGCGGCGCGAGGTGCCGCGACCCACCCGGCCTCGCGCGAGGGGGCGCCGGGAGCCGCACTGCGCCCGCACCCTCCGGGCCCCGCCGCCGCCGTCGTCCAGCGCCGCGCCGCGCGGCCAGGGCGCAGTTCCGGCGCAGTCCGCGCGCCGCGCCGAGCGGCTCCGCGCCCCACACCTGCCTCTGCCCGGCTCCGGGTGACGTCCGTCCCCGCGACTGGCCCGCACGGCCGGGGGGGCGGCGCCGGGGCCGGTGAGCTCACCGCCGCGCCCCGCCATTGGCCCGCGCGGCGCTCGCGGGCTGTGGCGGGGAGACGGCGGTACCCGGAGCCCAGCGAGTCCGTTCCAGCTGCGGCGCGGAGCGGAGCGGGCTCGGGGCCGGGCCGGGCGGGGCCGGGCGGGGCCGGGCGGGGCGGAGGGGCAGGAGAGCGGCGACTCGGGGCGAGCCTGACCGAGCGGTGGCCGTGCTCCGCGAGTCCGAGTGAGTGTGCGAGCGGCGGAGGGGCGAGGCGGCCCGCGCGTGCGGGGCGAGGGCGGCGGCCGGCGGGGGCGCGCGGGGGCGGGGGCGGGGCTGGCGGGGGCGCGCTGGGCGGGGGCGTGGGGGAGCACGCGCGCCTGTGGCGCGGGTGGGGAAGCGCGTTTGGATAGCGGCTTGCGGCCGCGCGCGTTTCTGGCGCCAGTGGGCAGCGGGGCGGCGCGGGAAGGTGGCGGGGGCGACTGCGTGTGCGGCGCGGCTTGGAGCGCGAGTGGGGAGGGGCGTGAGTTTATGCGGGGGAGTGGGTGCAAGACACGCGTGTGTGCGAGGGCGTGAGAGGCGAGTGTCTCGTTGCCCAGGGGCGCATGGGGCGCAGAGTTCGCGAGGCGCGCGTTTACCCGAGGGGCGTGCGTGGGGGGCCGGACGGGGCGGGACACGCGGGTCCGCGGGCGGGTGGGGCGTGTCTCGGTGCGCGCGCGCGCGGGAGGGGCGGGCCTCGCGTCAGATGTGGGTGGAGCGGGTGTGGGGCGCGCGCGTCCCGGGCGCCAGGGCGCGCGGGCTTCAGGGGTCGGGGCCAGCCCCGCGCCACAGCCGTGGCTTGCCCTCGCGTGCGGCGTGGGCGCGCACAGCGGGGTCGGGAAAGTTGGGAGGAAAGGTTTTGGGAACTTGCGGAGCCGCGCTCACCTGCGCACCTGCCTGCCATGGCTGGCGCTGCAGGTGGCGCTGGTGGCAGCCGCTGTCGAATATTCTGCAGCTCCCTGTGGAGCGCACAGACCCCGCCACCAGGTTCCCTGCAAACGAATTGCCAGCGTTTTTTGCAAATCATCTGTCTGATCGTTTGCCTCACTGAGCACTGCCGATCACCTTAAAGTCTCTGCTGTGCACCGTCCCTAGCCTCGGGTGTCAATGCAGGGCGATTCCCGCACAGGTGCCCCGCGCGTGTGCTTGCTTCTTGCACCAGCGAGGCCGAACCCTGACGTCTCAGAGTCGCGCTGAAAGTTTTGTCTCGCGGGCAGCGACGCCGGCTCTGCCGCGGGAAGCAGAGTCCTTTTCCTGCAGACGCCGTGGTTCCCAGACGCCCGCCCGCCCGAGAGAGAGAAATAACTTGGGCTTCCAGCCGAGCCTTTCCTGGTGCGGTTGTGGGAAAACGTTACTGTTCAGGGCCAGTCTTGGTCTTAAGCTTCTGTTTCTCCTTGTGTTAGACTTAGCGAGTGGTAGCGTTTCATGTTGTCAGGAACAGTGGGATGTGCATGTCCCAAATAAATTGAGCTTTGCGGTGAAAACAGAGGACTTCTGTGAATCCCTTCAAAGCCTTGCCCAGGTCGTCCTCATTCATGGCTGTGAATGCTCCGGCTGGAAACGCGGAGTTGAGTGCAGGAGTTAACCACACTGCGCTCGGGCTATCTCGGGCTCCACCGTGGTCCTCTGTGTGGGGCTGAGCCCGGCCTTGTGGAGCCGCTCCAGAGTACACGCGGAGCAGGTGGGACTGAGCTCTCCTTGGTAGCCAGGAAATGTAAACAGGGGTGGGGAGGGGGGTGGTCTCAGCTTGCTTTGGGAACTATTCTGGTTTTTCTGTTACTTTGATCGTTTTTGTGAACTTTGGGAGTTGCAGAGCCAGGGGTGTAGGCTTATGTTTTAATGTTTCTATAAGACACAGAGTTCAGTGCAGACTGTCACCTCCCCAGCCTTGATGCCGGTGGACAGGGCTCGGCTCTCTCTGGTTTGAAGTGGTTTAACATTTGCATCCCGTCCATCTTCTGAGGAGAAGGGATTTTGGGTGGCGCCTAGCCTGCCGTGTTAGCCACCAGCTGTGCCTCCTGCCTGGCACTTGGGGTCTCACTTCGGTTACGTGCGCCTCTGCCGGAAAGCCCTTGTTACCCACACGCGATAGAGTTTATTTGTGTGCACCTCACCTTCATCCAAAAAGGGACTTGAGGGAGCTGGCCGAGAGACAGATTGCACAGGGGACAGCAAGAAGGGAGGGTCAGGCACGAGGAGAGGGAAGGTGCGGGAAGGTGAACCGGGCCCTGATGGAGCTGGTGCTCAGTGTGGGTCTGGGGGGACCTGGCACCACCCAGGCTCCCTGACAGCCCTGGAGTGTGCAGTGTGGTTCCTTAGTCTTCCTTAACCCTTTCTGGGCAGGGGATTTTCTTCTGTTTCATGTGAGCTGTGACAGCTGCCAGGTAACCGTGATGATGGGAGAGGTACAGCTGACGCGTGTCGGATTACATGCACGAGCGCACGTGAATGTTAGTCACGTTGAACGTGTAGGAGGTATGGATCGGTCGCTTCCTGTCACAAAGATACCAACACTGGGATCGTGAAGAGCCAGGTGCTTGTCCCGTCCTCAACGATGGACCTGCGTTTGGGTTCACCCAGGGCAGGCAGAGCTGCAGGGAGTGGTTCCTCTCCAGCCCCACGGAGAGGAAAACCATGGGACTACACCTTATCAGTTGTGGTTTTAAAAAGTGGCCTGGGGGCGGGGTGCCAGTATGTTGTTGGGTGCTGTATTTCCAGGGTGTTCTTTCCGTGCAATACTTTTGTTTGTTTTGCAAGTGCCCAGTTCCCGGATTTGCTTCCTTGTACAGTATCTTGTAAGCTGGAAATAGAGCAGGACATTAGACCTGGGTCGCGCGAGACCAGTGCACACGTTGAGAAGCACCTGTTGTGTGTCAGCTGTTCAGAAAGTTGTGACTAATGATTAAATATTACTTTGCAGTAGGCGACGTTTGAGAGGAGTTCAGCCAGGGTAGGGGTCTGTAGGTGCTGAAGTGCCTGACACTTTTGTAACATGGAGAGTGATGGCTATGATGTCGCCAAGTCCCAGCTTTATATTGCACTCAGGTTCAGCTTCTGTTCAGGTTAACCAGTTAGGCTCTGTGTGTTCTAATCCCCTCTCTTCTTCCACCTGACCTTCACCACCCCCCAAAATCACATCCCTCCCTTTCGCCCGCCTCCCTCACACCCCAAATACTCAGCATGGTGTACTGGCCCCTGCCCCCACACTCCATATTAAATTCTGTTCTCTCTCTTTTAAAAATGTATTTATTTATTCTTGAAAGGCAGAGTGACAGGGAGGCCTTCCCAGGTGCATTAGCAGGGAGGCGGATCGGAAGTGAAGCGGCTGGGACTCCAGGTGAGTGCCGGTGTCGCAAGCAACAGCCTCATCCCGCGTGCCAGAGTGTCCACCGCCCCCCTCTGTGTTCTCTGAGCCTGTTTCCTCGGTTGGCCACTCTTGGTGGTGGGGAGTGGGTGCAACCCCTCCACTGTATGTTCCCCCAGGACCAGGACGCCTGGTGTGATCTGGGAGTTGGAGTTCGTGAACACTGTTAGTGGACAGAGCACGTAGGACACAGTGCTACTTGCTGGAGGGCGGGAGCGGAACGGGGTGAGAACGGGCTCCACTGAGCCTGGCCCTTCCTCATGTCCTCGGTTCAGTCTTGTCTGTCGGTATTTGGGGTGCAGACTCTACACAACCCCCGGTTCAAATCAGTAGAAGGTCCCAAGTGGACTTGAATTTTCTCTTAAATGGTCTTGAGTTGGCCCTGAAAACCTTGCACCCTGTGCCAGGGTGGACGAGCCCGGTCTGACAGCTGCGTCGTCCACCCCAGGGCTGGAAGCTTGCTGGCTGGGAGACACATCCGTCCCTGCTGTTTCCGTTCATGGACAGCGGTAGGCTGGATCCTGGCTTTTGTTTTAGCCCTGCCACTTGCTAAACAAGAGCCTTAGGCAGATCACCTCACCCTCAGCTGCTCGCCACACCTGTCAGTGGTGCAGGAAGTGTCTAGTGGATCGCATCATCAGTTTTTGCAGAGTGCATTACACACGAATTTGGGAGGTTTTTGTTTCGTGTGCACGTGTGGGTGTGGGGGGTGCTCTTTCTTTCTGTAAGGCCCTGGTCAAAAGTAAGGTGAGAAATCACTGGACTGGGTAATTTCTCGCTGCCGTAACCCCAGTTCGTATGGTGGTTCTGTGGCATGTGTCTGTTGTCACGGCACCGCGGTGGCACTAAGGTAGAGTTGAGATCCCCGCATGTACAAGTCTGTAACACAGTCAGCTACGCGGGTCCTCCAGCTCGGCCAGAGCGCAGCATACCTTTCCCAGCCTTTCCCAGCCTCCGATTTCTGTGGCTGATCAACGTGAATCATTGTCTCAACAGGCAGGACAGCTTATTTCTGCTACAGCCCGCGTTTCACAGGGGAGTTCTGCCGACACCAGTGCACCACTGCTAGGTACATGTAATGTTAAATGTGTTGAAATTTGTGTGTGGGAACAGAAATCTTAGATTTATCCAGCAAAGGGGTCCACATTTCAGTTAACAGAGTCGCTGTCGACCCCACTTCCAGCCACGCCTGCCCTGGAACGCAGGCTGGCTCACGTAAAAGGAATGTGTTGGCTCGGACTGGATGTCGTCTTCAGGTGCAGCTGGCTCTAGCTGCTTAGAGGAAACTCTGTCCCTCCCATGGCTCTGTGTTGATTGTGTTCTCAGGGGTCCCTGAAGGCAGCCAGATGTCCCTCTCCAAGCTCCAGGCTTTAGTTCTGGGGGTGTAGCCAGTGTCTCTGGAAGCAGGGTTCCGGGGACACATCCTGTCTCTTACTGGCTCTGCGTGCCCCACGTGTCCCGGTGCCTGCACAGGGGCCGGCCTCCTGCGTGCACCCCAGCCCTGGTGGCAGGAGTTGGGGTCAGCACCAACCCAACTGTGGCCAGGGCAAGAGCAGCTCCCTGCCTCAACTACGGCTTCCTGGCGGTTGTGGTGCCTGCAAGCCTGCAGCCAGGGGCTGGCGTGAGCTCTGGGGAGGGCCCCTCCCGCATTGCAGACGGTGGCTTCTCAGAGCACCCCACGAGGGGGAGAGCGCAGGGCTGCTGTCTGAGGTCCGCTCACCTGGGATCCATCTTCTCTTCCTGGTTACCTCCCAGCCCCCTCACACTGAGGGTTAGGATTCGGGGGGCAGGGAGGCCGCCCCAACCTTAGTGCATTGTACATCCCAGAAGACAAGGGCAGGGAGGGACTGCCAGGCAGGTGTGCGTCAGGGAGCCCTGGAGACCTCCCGTCCTCGGGCTTCCAGTCACCATGGACTGATTGTCCCGCTGGCAGAGGAGGGGCACTCCGGCAGAAACCACACGGGCACGGACGCCTTATTCTGTTCTCTGGCCCCATGCTAAGCTGGGAGACCCCAGAGCCCAGCTCCCTCTAGCGCATCTGTAAATGGGTGCTGACGAGTCATTCCTGGACCATTTTCAGACAATGGGATTTGGTCCCTCAGTGTCGCAGGCTGTGGTCTGCATTCATCGACAAAGGATTTATTTAAATATCCTTTTCTGTCTCCTCTGAGGGAAGGAACCCATTCATTCCGCTCAAGCCAGAATCAGTGCCCCTGGCATTCATGTGTGTGAGAAAGATGTTTTAGCCAACAGGAAGGACCCAGCCTCATACTGGGGACGTCTGAAAGCTCGTATGGACGTCAGCCCCGTGCTGCTTCCCAGATGAACACTACGGTAATGGTGACCTGAGAAGAAAGACATTTTCAGATCACGCAATAATTAAAGTGATCTGAGTGCATGCGTGTGTGGCGTGTGTTGTCAGACATTGAGTTACTTAATGTGCACCATCTATCAATACATGACACATAGCAAAGTAAGTGCAGATAGTGAAGTTCACATTTATGAGATGATGTTGCGTGAATAAAAAGTGAACATAAATGATTTCCGTGAGTGGGCGTATTCTTGGTGAAGATTCTTAGTCTATGTGGTAGAAGTCGCGGTTCTGTGGAAAAAGAAAGCCCAGCTCTACAGTTGTTTAGAGTAAATCCAAAGAAAATCGGCAAAGTCCTTAACAGTATAACCCTGGCATTGTTGTTTTCCGTTAAAATTACAATCTTTTTTTTTCCCCCCAGAAGGAACGACAACAACAAAAAATGAGATCAATGCATTTTAGGATTCTTGAGGGAATGAGCAATGGTGGGGGTTGAGGGAGGACGTGTGGGCTAGGATGCTCACTGGGTCAGCCCCTGGGTCCACCGTTCATCCATGGGACTTTGGGCTGGGGTGCACCCAAGCCCAGCCTGATGAGAAGAGGAAGAGCATGGACCAGGAATTTCCTAACTCGGAGACTCTGCATCAGAAAAAGTCGGTTTAGAACTGGTTTCAGCTCCCAGCGGCTCCTTGGGAACATTAGCACTGGAGATGCGTGTAAGGGCGCCCCACGCAGGAAGGTTCAGGGAATGCGTGTAAGGGCCCCACACAGGAAGATTTAGATAATCTTGGAAAGACAGCCGCTGCTCACTTACTGGCAGTCAGCAGGTCTGGTGCCTGGGAAGGCGGGGGAGAGGCCTAGGCTAGTGAGCTACGCATGGCAGTCGGCAGGTCTGGTGCCTGGGAAGGCGCGGGAGAGGCCTAGGCAGTGAGCTACGTGTGTGCTCTGTTGCCAGAGCGCAGCATGGTCTCATGGAGAATGTGTGAGGTGACATGTGGTGTGAGTCCTCTGAAATTGAGCAAAAGTTTTTACTTGCATTTGGTGTGTTTTTTAAGGAGAGAAGTCACAGCTTTTATTGTTGTCCAAGAGCCCATGACAAAAAGGCTAAGTGCCATTGCAATGGTTTCTTCTCTAACAAGTGAATCAGGTTTCTCTTGCATTTCTCCCATCTGTGAGATTTTTTATTTTGAAGGGCAGAGAGAGAGAGAGAGAGAGAGAGAGAGAGAGGTTGTCCATCCACTGGTTCACTCCCAAATTGGCTGCAGTGGTCTGGCCAAAGGCCAAAGCCAGAGCCAGGAGCTTCTTCTAGGTCTCCCACATGGGTGCAGGGGCCCAATCACTTGGGCCATCTCCACTCCACCGTGCTGGCTGTTACCACCCAGCGTCCTCATCGGGGCCTGTGGGAGAACTCGCTTCCAGACCTCAGGGCCAGCAGAAGTCGTGCCGCCCAGAGCAGCGGTCATCTGGAATAGACCGCCTCCTTTTCTGCTCGGGTCCTCAGTGCAGCCAGATTTGGGATGGCGTTTAACCGGCCCAGTGGGAGGGTTCCGTGGGTGTTCTGTGTGTCCCGGCTTTTCCTCAGCTCACGCTTCGTCCTGTCTTCCACGAATCTTGAGTTTTATGTAATCTGTCGTTAATTCTGAGTGTTCCTGGCGGCCACGTCCAACCACCAGGGTCCACGGTGGTCGACCAGATGCATGGGAGCAGGGCAGGAAACAGGTAGAGGGGGCCTGGAGGGGGTGGGGGGAGGTGGTCAGGGAAGGGAGGGGGCTGCAAGGAGGGGCTGTGGACAGGTGCCCCCTTTCGCCCCGTTGGTTAAGGGCCTGGCAGACCCTGGGCTCTGAGTGGGCTGACTTGGTGAGGAGGGCAGGACCCGATCGCCAGCCGGTTTGGTGAGAGCCACGGTGAGGAGTCAGCTCTTCTGCCCAGCGCTGGCCTCAGTGGAACCCTTGTTGTAGTCTCACCGATTGATCTGGAATGTGCAGAAATTGGAAGATTTCCCCCCACACCGACTCCGGGGAGGCATGATTTGGAACGTGCAGAAACTGGAAGATCCCCCCACCGCCGACTGCGGGGAGGCGTGGTGCTGGCGTTCCCTCCAGCGGGGACCCTTCTGCACTGTCACAGGGCGGAGGCCAGGAGACGGCGTGGCCCTCACAGGGGTCTGTTGCCACAGGAAAGAGGGCCTAGAACTTTCCCACACCCCGAGGGGTCCCCTGAGGAAGTATTTTATTAAAGTGCCACACTGAACGTCTTCAGCTGTCCGTCCCCTGTTACCAGAAAGGCCTGTGCCGAAGCGTGAAGTGGTGTCCAGTGTCGTGTGTAAAGTGGTGTCCAGTGTCCTGTTACGTCCAGCTCTTCCTTTTGGGACGCGTAGGCCGCGGTCCATCCGCTTGAGCGGGACTTCTGCGCCTGCTTGTCTAGTTTTGCAGTTTTACAGTAGAATTAATAAATTTTGGAGTTCCGGCACCGGAATCTACGAAGGAGCCAGTGCTTCACGGAGATAAGTGTGTGTGGAGCATCTTGGACTACAACACGGTGGTGCCTGATGGACGTCTGTGCAGATGGGGTCCCCAGCGCCAGTGAGCAGGGCCCCCCCCCCGAAGCCGTATGGTGCTGGCAGCTGCCACACCCAAGGCACCCGCTGTCCCCGCGGTACGGTGAACACCTCCAGGAACTCTGGCACAAACAGTACGGCTGTGGCTGGAAGGGTGAGCTCGAAGCAGCCAGGAGCACGGAGCATCACTCGCCGCTCCTAGGACCACCCTGCCCTGCGGTGAAGCTCACGTCCCAGGGGGAGGCTGCCGAGGAGGGGCCATCCTGAGCCGGTTCCAGTGCCCAGCGGCTGGTGTGCCTGCGTGATGTCCGCGCTTCTGCACGTGTGTTGTTGGAGAGAGTCGGCTGCAAGACAGCCGCGGGAGAAAGGAAGGGGCTGCTCAGTGACGTGGCTGGAGAAAGAGCCTGGTGGCGTCCTCCACTCCCCCTTGTCCTCAGAGTTGACCCTTCGTGTTTCAGATCAATGTCCTCCCATCATGTGCCCAGCGTGTGTGGGCGCAGCAGAGGGCCGTGAGCACGCCGAATGTCGTCCCTGGCCTCTTGGAGCTAACGGGTTCTCTGCATTTACAGGGGGCTCAGTTTCTGGAAGGAGATTGGAGGTTCTGGGGCTTGGGGATGCTTGGTGGTGACGGCAGCTTGCGTCGCCTTGTTCGTCCTGTGTCCCTGGAGCCTCCTGGCCCTGGCTCTCCCCGAGGGATCGGAGCGGGTGCATTGGAAGCACTGGGTGCCACACGTCAGCCTGCTGGTGCTTAGCGCACGAGCTCACGCCTCCTGCCAATCCCTGGGCCTTGTGTGGCTTTAGGCTTTGCGGGTTTTCACTTAAGTTCCGGTCCACCCTCCTGTGAGGTCGGTGTTCATGTCCAGGTCTCATCTACAGACCCCATCACTGTCACCGTAAAGTGCTGTCCCTGTCCCTCTACGCCCGTCTCCTTGTCACCTGCTCTGGAACATCTCACTCTGTGCTTAAAGTAGTTCTTGTTTGCTCTGTGGCCGAAACCACGGAGGCCGCACCCTCCAGACGGGTCCCTTTGGGAAAATATAGCGGCCTCACGAGGTCCAGGGGCTGCCTCAGCGTGCCTCAGCGTGCCTCAGCTGTGTGCACTGTGTCGGCTGCAGCGTCCTGCCTTTCTCTCCAGGTGGATGTGCGACTCTGTCCACAGCAGAGGCTACTGCTGCCCACTGTGCACCCCCCCCCCCCCCGCCTCGTGCTGCGTTGTGACTGTCGAGCGCCTGGGCACCCCGGGGTCTGGGTCTTGCCCTCGTGCCCACCCAGGCTTTGGCACATGGAGCTTTCAGACAGGAAGTGATGGCGAATGTGCTCGGCGCCTGGGGTGGCCTTCTCTTTGCAAGTGCTTCCTGGTTTTAGCAGCGTCCCAAGTGGCTTTTCTAGATTTATGCGATTCAGAATCACCGCGGATGAAGACCTCCAAGGGCTGCCCACCTCCCTTCTGCTGTCCGGTGCCTCGAGTTGGGGAGTTTTTAAAAAGTGGCGTGTGTACGTCTTTTCTGAGGCTAAATTTAGCCATTGCTTTGGAAAATCGGAGTGGGACAGCTTGTGCCTTATCTCCGTCTGGCCCTCACCCTCTCCTCTGCACTTGGACGTCTTACACGGCGTTGCCCGGGAGGAGCGGTTGGCGCACCCTTTCGGCCCCGCTGTTCTGGGAGGGAGTCGAGGGCCTTCCTTCCCCGGGCCTTCCGAGCGTCCCGAAGAATGCAGACTTCCTAGGCAGCAGCTCCAGTCCCCTACAGAAATAGCCCGGGTCTGCCCGCTCGCGCCTCACCAGCCCTTCCTGCCAGCACGGCCACGGGCCGTAAATGGAACAAGAGATGGCCTCTCATGCCCAGTCCAAATAGCAACAGGAGGGCACATGTGCACTTGAGCCACAAATAACGCGTTCTAAAATAGCAGGTGGTATCTGATGGCTGCCCCTTCATTCATTCACCTGCCAAGGCCGAACCTCCCCTCCTGCTCTGGCACTGGGACCTGAGGTGGCTCTGCTCAAGCCGTTGGAATAACAAGATGCCATCCGCTGGCCTGTTCCCCAGTGCTCGGGTCCACACACCTGCCCAGCCCCTTCTAGAGCATGGCTCTTTTGTTGAGCCTGATTAGAATTCCCAGTTTGTGCATCAGCCTGTTGGATGCCTTCATCACCAGCAGTAGGCACTGTCTCATCACCCCGTGCCACCAGTCGTCTAGGAAAAGCGGGCAGAGCTTGGGGCGTCTACTGAGGCCCAGTAGTGCAAGGAAGGGGACACGGCCGTGACGTTCCGGCCTGCGACTGGCGAAGCCAGAGCTTCCTGAGTCTTGCCCCTGGAACCTGACCCCAGCACCCTGTGGTGACACCGCCTCCTTACCTGAGCTGGAAGGCAGTGGTGGCTGGCCAGGCACTCGGCTTTCTCCCACGCGTCCCAGGTCAGCAGCACCGGGCAGGATCATGCGCAGTCTCCCCACCGCTGCAGATAGCTGACGAAGCAGCTGGTGGCGCGTGGCCACCTGGGGCCCACCCGAGAGTGGAGGCTGCTCAGATCCATGAACTGCCTTCTGGAAGCTCCAGTTGGAGAGCCACCACTGGTCAGCACCAGTGAGGCCCACAGGGCCATCAGATGCCCACTGGGTTACACCTGAGAGTTTGAAACCCATGTGTGAGTCCCGGGACGGGATTAGCTCCCCTGGAACCGGCGTCGGGAGCTGCCTTGCGTTGCGTGGCTCAGCACAGCTAACGGAGGCTATGGAGGTTCCAGGGTTTACAGGGAGGAGGTGGAGTGAGGCTGGGTGCTGGGAGCCTGCCCGGCTGGGCTCGGAATTGCTTCCTGAGGTAGACACGTCCTCACGGCAGGCGCCCAGACATGCGGGGTGCCCCGCGCTGCAGCAGCATGTCTCAGGGTGTCTGATGTCATGTGCCCTTCTGTCTTTAAAACTTCAATATTGCTTAGGGATTTTTTTTTTTTAAACTTTTCTTGATTTAAAAGACAGTGACCAGAGAGAGAGAGTGATATTTCATCCACTGGTTCACTCCCCAAATGGCTGCAACAGCCAAGGAGCCTGGAACTCCATCTGGGCCTCCCGTGTTGGTGTATCTTCTGCCTTCCCAGGCGGGAGCTGGACTAGCAGTGAGCAGCTGGGACTTGACCTGGTGCCGCTGCTCAGCTTAGCTGGGGTGGGGGCGGGGTCAGGGCGGCCCCTGTGTAGCAGTGTTAACCATCTAAGTGAATACTAATTTGGAGCATTTGAGAAGGAGTCCAGTGAGAGTTTAGGAATCACAGACAAAGAGCGGACTGCAGGGTGGTGGGGGGAGGCACCCTGTTCTTATCAGCCCAGGGGAGGGAGGGAGTCAGGGACCTCCTGAGGGCTCAGAAATGTGGTTTCATCTTTCCTGCGTCTCCATGTCACTCAAAGCCGTGCTGGGATTATGACCCTGAGTACTTGAGGAGTCTTCAAAAGTGCATGGAAGTGCATATTGTGGAAAAAACCAGGCATGGGTTTCAGGTGGCTTTGTACCCCAGGAAACAATTCCACTTGCCCACAGGCTTCCTGAAGACCCTCAGTTCTGTGTGGCTTGTGTTTCCTCGTGTTGTTGCACTGCTGCAGGGTAACAAGGTAGCTGGATACAGCACCCCACCCCCACCCTGACCCTGCCTGCTTTCTTACAAAGATCTATTTACTTGAAAGGCAATTACAGAGGTCACTCCCCAAGTATCTGCAATGGCCCAGGCTGGTCCGAGCCAGGAGCCAGGAACTGCATCAGGGTCTCTCACATGGGTGGCGAGGGCCCAAAGCACCTACCTAGTGCATCGTCCACTGCCCTCTGAGGCGCGTGAGTGGGGAGCTGGAGTGGAAGCCGCGTGGTGGGCAGTGGCTGACCTGTGCACAATGTCCCGCTGTGTACTTGTGAGATACAATATTAGATGTATAGGTTTCCTTTTTTTGTGTAGTTCAATGCACCGATGGGATTTTAGCATCCTGTATGTTGGTTTGTCACATCTAAGCCGCACGTAGATTTTGCCATCATTTTGGCCATGTTTAGAAAGCCCCAGAAGGCCAGAATGAAGACTGCGGTGCTGTTTCACAGTCAGACATGGGAGTGAATCATCTTTCTCTTAATATATACACAGATAGAAACAGAAATGGCTCTAGCTGTGTGTGCACACACGGGTAATTACTCATGTCTACACGGGATCTTCTACAAGTTCATGGAAAATATATTATTGGAAAAAGCCTTGCATAGATTTCAAAACTTTTTGTAGCAAAATATGCTTGCCATCTAATTGCGTTTTCCGTAAGGTTTTAAAAGCATCCTCATAGATTTTTTAGCTCTGCCCACTGACAGGGCTAGAGCAGCAGTAAGCACACCCAGCCCAGATCTTGGTAGCTAAACACCATTCTTAATAAAAGGAACCAGGACTCTACTCCTTGGAGAAAGTGTTGGTTTTAGGAAGAACCAGGAGCAGCTTGTCATGCCAAAAAGTCAGGAGGTGCTCAGAGCAGGAGGCAAAGACAGGCAGCTACACGTCCAGGGAGACAGAGGAGCCCAGAGCAGCTCCTTGGCCACAGCTGGAGCAGTGAGAGCAAACTAAACATCGTAGTGTTCTGTTGTGACCCCAAGGGTACAGCAAATACAGCCGAGACCACACTGAGAGGAGTGAGTGAGAGGACAGGATCTTCCTCCTGGGAGAGCTCCAGATACCTGTGTCAGCCCCTTGCCACCCAGCCCAAGTATGAGCCAGACTTAATGACTTCCTTCCAAAGCCTGGAAGAGAGAAGAGCAACTTTGCAGTAGAGAAATCTGGCAGGTACAACCTCCCCCAGATGGGCAGGTGAGCCTCACCCAAACATCCCTCCCCGTGAGGTGTGAGATGGGCAGGTGAGCCTCACCTGACCCCCCCCCCACAGTGATGTGTGTGATGGGCAGGTGAGCCTCACCCGAACACCCCCCCCCCCCAGTGATGTGTGTGATGGGCAGGTGAGCCTCACCCGAACACCCCCCCCAGTGATGTGTGTGATGGGCAGGTGAGCCTCACTGGAACACCCCCCCCCCCAGTGATGTGTGTGATGGGCAGGTGAGCCTCACTGGAACACCCCCCCCCCCCAGTGATGTGTTAGATGTGCAGGTGAGCCTCACTGGAACACACCCCCCCAGTGATGTGTGTGATGGGCAGGTGAGCCTCACTGGAACACCCCCCCCCCAGTGATGTGTGTGATGGGCAGGTGAGCCTCACTGGAACACCCCCCCCCCCAGTGATGTGTTAGATGTGCAGGTGAGCCTCACTGGAACACACCCCCCCAGTGATGTGTGTGATGGGCAGGTGAGCCTCACTGGAACACCCCCCCCCAGTGATGTGTGTGATGGGCAGGTGAGCCTCACTGGAACACACCCCCCCCAGTGATGTGTGTGATGGGCAGGTGAGCCTCACCCGAACACCCCCCCTCCCCAGTGATGTGAGATGGGCAAGTGTGAGATGGGCAGGTGAGCCTCACACAAACATCCCTCCCCGTGAGGTGTGAGATGGGAAGGTGAGCCTCACTGGAACACCCCCCCCCCAGTGATGTGAGATGGGCAGGTGAGCCTCACCCGAACACCCCCCCTCCCCAGTGATGTGAGATGGGCAAGTGTGAGATGGGCAGGTGAGCCTCACACAAACATCCCTCCCCGTGAGGTGTGAGATGGGAAGGTGAGCCTCACTGGAACACACCCCCCCCCCCCAGTGATGTGAGATGGGCAGGTGAGCCTCACCCGAACACCCCCCCTCCCCAGTGATGTGAGATGGGCAAGTGTGAGATGGGCAGGTGAGCCTCACCAGAACAGCAACACCCCCTAAGATGTGTGTGATGGGCAGGTGAGCCTCACCTGAACCCCCCCCCCCAGTGATGTGTGTGATGGGCAGGTGAGCCTCACTGGAACCCCCCCCCACCCAGTGATGTGAGATGGGCAAGTGTGAGATGGGCAGGTGAGCCTCACCGGACCAGCAACACCCCCAGTGATGTGTGTGATGGGCAGGGATGTCACCTTCATCATTCCTCCTGGAGACCCCAAACCCGTGCCAATCCCAAGAAAATAGCAGACAAACCCTCAACCTTGTAGCTACAAAACACCTGGCCAGGATTCTTCAAAACTGCTAAAGTCGTGAAAAATACAGGAACACTGAGAAATCAGGTCAGAGGAGACCTCAGCGCTGGGTGTGCCGTGGTGTCCTGTGTCGCATCCGGAGCAGCAGTGAGAGAACAGGAAAAGCGGTGGAGCTGCCTGAGGTCTTTAATTGACAGCGGTTGTATACCGGTGTGCGGTTGTATACCGGTGTGCGTTTCCTACCAGTGTGCCGTGGTCACCTAAGAAGCTGGTATTAGGAGAAATTGCGGGCGTGTGGGGACCCTGCTCTGCGTGCAGCTTGGCGAGAGGGCATTTTCTGTCCCTTTGGCTGCTGGAGAGGGGCGGCGGACTCACCACGGAGCTGGGGAAACCTGGCCCTGGCACGCCTCCCTGGCAGCCTGGGTGCCAAGCCCGCGAGCTCGGGCAGGGCCTGTGTGACGTGTGCTCACTCCTCTCCTGCTCTGCCCTAGACAACCAGTTCAGGATGTCCATCCTGGAGCGCCTGGAGCAGATGGAGAGGAGGATGGCCGAGATGACGGGGTCCCAGCCGCACAAGCAGGCGAGCGGAGGAGCTGGTGGCGGAGGCAGCAACGGGAGCGGGAACGGAGGAAGCCAAGCGCAGGTACCAGTCTCCGGGTTGATGGGGGCGGGGGCTCAACTCCAGCTCCCTTCTCCGCTGCTGCTCTCATTCCCGGATGTGGGCAGAGGCGTACTTGAAGCACCTGTGCTCCTACGCATTCCCGTCACTCGCCTCCCCCCACCTTGGAGTCACCTTGACGGATCTTGGAGATTCCGCAGTTCCCGGGCAGTGCAGGTAGAGGGCATCCAGGCCCCTGAAGCCTGAGGGCCACTGCGCGGCTTGGGGCTCCCAGGGCTCAAAACCAAGTTGGAATCTCTGTGGACAGCATTCTGCATTTCACCCCGTCTTCAGACGGTGTGATCCAGTTCAATAATCACATGCCCGTTTATGAACCCCACAAGATGAACACGAAGGGGGCCCAGAGAAGCTTCACGGAGCTGCTGAAGGTGGAACAGCGCATGCTATGCCCCGCACCCCAGGCTTTCTCGTACATTCCACGAGAACAGGGTGCCCTTACCAGGCGCGGGAAGCGGCCAGATACTGTTTGAGTGGCACTGGTCTCGAAGGCTCCCTGTGAACTTCATCGAGGAGCTACATTTGGTGAAACCGTCCTGGGCAGAAATCCTTCCTTTTCTCTTTCCTTTCCTCTCCTCTCTCCTCTTTCTTCTCTCTTCTCCCCTCCCCTCCCCTCCCCTCCCTTCCCCTCTCCTCTCTTTGATTTTATTTATTTATTTGAGAGGAAGAGTTACACACACACGGAGAGAAGGAAAAAGAGAGAAAGTCTTCCATCTGCTGGTTCACTCCTCAAATGGCTACAACAGACAGCTGGGCTCACCCAAAGCCAGGAGCCAGGAGCTTCTTCCGGGTTTTCTACATGGGTGCAGGGGCCCAAGGACTTGGGCCATCTTCCACTGCCTTTCCAGGCCATAGCAGAGAGCTGGATCGGAAGTGGAGCAGCCGGGACTCGAACCAGCGCCCAAATGGGATGCAGGCACTACAGGTGGCAGCTTTACCTGCTATGCCACTGCACTGGCACTGAAGAAATCATTTCTTACGAGACACTCCAGGGTCTGGCCATATTTCTTAACCCCACTGCTGAGTTGGGGGCCTACAAACCTCAAACACTACCCACTCTTTCTTTTCAAGATGAATGGTGATTTCCTTTGAACATTTTAGGTTTTAAGTAAAACTTTATTTCATGATTCTTCTAAATATCCTATGTTGGAAATAATTTTAATAATAACAGATGAAGACACAGCAACCAGTAGCACGCCTGCAAACGTCAGGCTCCCTCCTCGGTCTTCAGACATCGAAAAGAAAAGCACTGGTGCCCACGCAGTGCTCACCAAGCTAAGATCGGCCGAGCTGTCACCCGGCACTGCTAAGGGTTATAGAAGTAACCGCTGCTTAGAAGTAGAACGCGTCACTTGCAGGGTCTCCAAGCTACCACCAGTATCACTTTTCCTTCACGTGAAGTAGGTGGGCGCTTGTTAGATCGCTTTAGAAAACCCCGTGGCTGAAACACGAAATCCCCACGGACCCTTGTTCCTTCTCCAGCAAAGGGTGCATCAGTGTCGTTTCAAAGCTCAGCCTTTGAGCAAGGGCCTGTCGTGAGCGGACCCCACGTCAACTGCTGTTGGATGCGCTCTTGCAAGTCTGCTTCCGTCAATACCTGGGTCCGATGCCGGTGCCAGAGACGTGGCTGGAGGCTTCGTGTGCCGGTGTGCAGAGCTCCGCCTGCCTGAGGCGGGGATGCCCCGCTGTGCTCCGAGAGGTTCCCACGTGACACCACGCAGGCATTATCTTCCTGTCACAAGGAGACGCGACAGTGTTTCTGTAGTAATTGAATTCTATGGGGTGTGTTGCCAGGAAAAGTGCTCTGGATGCAGCTTGGGCTGGAAGTGCCGCCGGTTCGGGGGAGTGTGAAACAGGACTGTGCCGGGGCCCCGGGGAGCTGCGAGCGTGCTGACTCACAGCCGATTCACAGCGAGCGAGGGAGGAGGCCGGGCCCCTGAGAGCGGGGTTCCTGTGTCCTGCGTGCTTTCGTTGTCACGAACAGCGCGTCACTTGCAGGGTCCCCGAGGCTCCCGGCAGCATCACTTTTACTCTCTATGAAGTTTGCCTGGGTGATGGTTAGATTGTTTTAAATGTTTTGCTGGGGCAAACCCCCACCTCGCGGTGACTTGATTCTCCCTGAGATGCAGCAGGCGGCCAGAGGCCATCCATCTGGCCCCAGGGGAACTCGCCGGCCCTTGGCCCCCATGGCTGCGCCCCATTTGTCCGTCCGTTCAGCAGCACGTGTGGAGCTCGTCACCACAGCGTCAGCAGCCGCAGGGATGACCTTGCCACACACTCCATCCCCTGCTGCCAGTTTGTCCCCGCTGGGAGTCAGTGCCCGGAGTGACACATGGCTTTCCCGCGACAGTGTGTTTCCGGGCCGGGGACCCTGGGGAGCTGCTTCGAGAGTCGTGTGGTGGTCGTGTGCGAGAAGATGATGAGCCGAGCCTGCTGGGCCAAGTCTAAGCACCTGATCCACTCTAAGACCTTCCGCGGGATGACCCTCCTGCACCTGGCTGCCGCCCAAGGCTACGCCACCCTCATCCAGACCCTCATCAAGTGGCGGTAAGGCTGAGCTACGGGTGTGCATCAACACGCAGCCCCCTTCCCCCAGCTCCTCCAGGGGAGAGCACGCTGGCCTCCCACCAGGCTCCACGGCTGGGGAGCCGAAGGCCGTCCCTGGGGGCCTTTCCCGGGGGTTTATGAGCTGTGCCCAGGAGGCGCCGAGCGAGACACTGAGCGTCAGGCTTCTTATTGCCTTTGGCTCCTGGCCAGACGGAGAGCCTGAGCCTCCTAGGAGCCAGGCACGCGGTATTTCTTCGAGCCAGGGCTGCTCCTTGCCCAGGTTGCCTTCTTCGTGGGGCTTCGCACTGCTCTGTTGTTTCCCATTAACCTTTGTTGCCCTGCGGGGTCCCTTACAGCACAAAGCACGCAGACAGCATTGATCTGGAGCTGGAAGTCGACCCCCTGAACGTGGACCACTTCTCCTGTACGCCTCTGGTAAGGAGGGCGCACCTGGGTTCTGTCGCCGATGCCCGTTGCTCGGGGCCGCTCTGTCGGGGTGGGGCGTGTAAGGACCAGTTCCCAGCATCCCTGAGAAAGCGTGTCCCATCCTGTCCTGCTCTGTTGTAGATGTGGGCGTGCGCCCTGGGACACCTGGAAGCCGCCGTCGTGCTGTACAAGTGGGACCGGCGGGCCATCTCCATCCCTGACTCTCTGGGGAGGCTGCCTCTGGGAATCGCCAGGTCACGGGGTCACGTGAAATTAGCAGAGTGTCTGGAGCATCTGCAGAGAGACGAGCAGGCGCAGCTGGGCCAGAACCCCAGGATCCACTGTGCTCCCAGCGAAGAGCCAGACACGGACAGCTGGGTGTCCCAATGGCACAGCGAGGCTGTGACCTCTCCGGAAACACCCAAAGGAGTCACCGTGATCGCCAGCACCAACCCAGGTGAGAAGCGGCGACAGCCCGTCTCGTCCTCACCACCGCCCTCAGCAGAGTCCCTAGCGCAGTCACGTCCACCCCGGGCTTGCCTTTGTTGTTGTTTCTGACTTCCTGTTAAGAACGCCTGGTGCTCCTCCCACCCCCACCCCACTCCCCCGCCAAGGCCACCCTGGAGGTAGCAGACCCTGTGTTTGTGCAGGCAGTGCACTCCTGGGGGAGCACCCGCGCACCGTGCCCCGGGGAATGGACGCGTCCTGGGTCCCGGCCTCGTGACCCTCAGGCGTGGGAAGTGTTGGTTCTGCGGGTTCTCACTCTGTCACCTGTGCTGACTCTCCTTTCTACTGTACTTTTCAGAGCTGAGAAGACCTCGGTCTGAACCCTCTAATTACTACAGCAGTGAGAGCCACAAAGATTGTCCGGCTCCCAAAAAGCATAAATTGAACCCCGAGTCCTTCCAGGCGAGGCAGAAGCTGCTTCCCACTGCACTGAGTCTGGAACAGCCAAATATCAGGAAGCAGAGCCCTAGCTCTAAGCAGGCTGTCCCCGAGGCAGTCAGCCCCAGGGACGGGGTGAGGGACTGCAGCCGGGAGCCCTCCCCTCCCTCTCCAGAGCCTGCAGGACTCCACGCCTCTGCGTCCCAGCCGGTAGTGACGTGGAATTCCAAAGATCTTTCCATTGGTGTGTCTACAGTGCAGGTGACTGGGAATCCGAAGGGGACCAGTATAGGAAAGGAGGCAGCACCTTCCCAGGTGCGACCACGGGAACCAATGAGTGTCCTGATGATGGCTAACAGAGAGGTGGTGGATCCAGACATGGGGTCCTACCGGGACAGTGCAGCAAGCGAGGAGTGCTCACAGCCCATGGACGACATCCAGGTGAGCACTGGTCAGGTAAGCCCGCAGAGGCCGGCCAGGGCGCCAGAGTCCTCGGTCGGTCGGTGCAGTCCTTTTGTCAAGATCATGTAGCGTCCTCCCCGGACAAGGGCTGGAGGCCCGGGCGTCAGAGTGTCGGACGGTCATCTGCCCTCTGACTTGCGCTTCTGTTTGCGGACGCGGGTCTCGGCAATCTTCGCTCTTGGCTCCCCAGAACTCACACTGGGCCTCCAGTGGGTTCCTGCCGCCTCTTTCCTCCAGGATGACTGATCTCGCTGCCCTCAGCTCCAGTTATGATAGAATCCGGGCCCTCAGGACAGTGAGAACAGGAAGTGCTGGACAGAACATGAATTATCTGCATGACTTTGACGGGCATGGCCATCGTGTGGCCACTGCAAAGGGCGCGTGTGGCGTGAGGCTGTCACGAGGTGCACTGAGATAGCCCTAAAGCTGACCAGTGACAGCCTTAGGAAACATCTAGAAAATCCAGAATTCGTTTCAGGCACCAACTTGTTATGGATCAGGAGGGTACATACATATGCAAGTAACCTTGCTAGGCTACTAAACAAATCTCATTAATTATGACGTATAGGAGGCCGGCACCATGGCTCACTTGGCTAATCCTCCACCTGCGGTGCTGGCACTCCGGGTTCTAGTCCTGGTCGGGGCGCCGGATTCTGTCCCAGTTGCTCCTTTTCCAGTCCAGCTCTCTGCTTGGCCCGGGAGTGCAGTAGAGGATGGCCCAAGTGCTTGGGCCCTGCACCGCATGGGAGACCAGGAGGAAGCACCTGGCTCCTGGCTTCGGATCGGCGCAGTGCACTGGCCGTAGCAGCCATTTGGGGGGTGAACCAACGGAAAAGGAAGACCTTTCTCTCTCACTGTCCAACTCTGCCTGTCAAAAAAAAAAAAAAGATGTATAGGGGAGGGCCACGGGGGGTGACCTAAGAACACATTAGCCTCCCTCTCTTTCCCTTGCCCCTGATCTAACCAGAAATAATCGTAAAAGGAGAAAATGCCCACGGAATTTGACAGGACACGTGCACCTGCAGAAGTGATGCGAGGAGAAGGAGGGGCCTGCAAGAGCTCCTGGGTCCTGGCTGACCCACCTAGGGCAGGGTCCCTGGGTCCCAGGCCAGCACAGTTAGGGAGCCACTGCTGGTCAGCACACCTCAGGGGCCCCTTCCTGCCAGCCGCATGCTGTGTGGTGCAGAGAGAGAAGCCTGGCTGCTTGCTAACGGCTCCCACGGCCTCTCCCGGAAAGCCAGATGCCGTCCTACACAAGAGGCTGGCTGATACTTTCTGATTCCATCGGGGCTATTAACTGTGATCTGGCAGCACAGAATCGGCCTTGAGGGAGGGAGTGTGGCTGTGTTCCAATAAAACTTTATTCTCAGCAATAGGTGCTGGCTGGATCTAGCCTACCATAGGTCGCTGAGCCCTGTTTCAGACAGTTCCCCTGGGGACCCATACAGATGTCAATACTAAGCCATCCAGCACCATGCTTGTGAAATCAAACAACCACAAATGAGAGCGCTGAGGGAGGCAAGGGGGCACCCAGAACCAGGCCCCCCAGAGCTGTCTGGGCGCTGGAGACACGGTGTGCCCCTGCTGTCCACAGCTGCAAGCCGCCCGCGTTGCTGAGCTCCAGAGTCCTGGCTGGTGCAGCCCAGGAACCAACCTCCTAATTTTATCTACACTTAATTAATTTAGGTGTAGATCACCACCAGGTACAGAGCTTCATGCCAGCTGGCCTCTG
The DNA here is from genome assembly GCF_033115175.1 of Lepus europaeus. NCBI lineage: Eukaryota > Metazoa > Chordata > Mammalia > Lagomorpha > Leporidae > Lepus > Lepus europaeus. The sequence goes on from NC_084831.1 coordinate 4,640,448, forward strand.
AAACCACTGATGCATGAAACGGAAAATAACCTAAAAAAGCTATTCCACGTTTTCAGAGTCTTGAGAGGATATTTTACTAAGTTAAGAGCACATACCCATGAAAAAAAAAACAGTTTAAAGAACTGAAATGAAAAATTAACAATTAGAAATAAGAAATGACGGAACAGTTCCCAGAAGAGGAGCAGTGAAGCCGATAAAGCTGCCGTGGCCGAGTCGCTGTGTAGAGGCCTCATCTTCAAACAGCGCCCAGAACCCACAGCCTATCACTTATTTATTTATTTAATCGTATTGGAAAGGCAGAGAGAGATCGGTGCTGAGAATTCTTCACAGAGGAGAGGAATGATCTTAAACAGTAACCCAGAACTGAAATTCTAAATTGTTTATTTTTATTTGAAAGGCAAAGAGAAAGATCCATAGATCGATCTTTCATTTGCTGATTTACTCTCCAAATGCCTGCAATAGCCAGGGCTGGGCCAGGCCAAAGCCAGGAGCCCAGAACTCCAGAGTCTTCCATGTGGGTGTCAGGGACCCCGCGATGTGGGCCATCACATGGTGCCTCCCAGCATCTGCATTAGCCGGAAGCCAGCGTCAGGAGCGTTGCCCAGGCCTGAACCCAGGCACGTATGTGAGTGTCCCACATGGCTTCTTAACTGCTGGCCCACTGCCTGCTCCCCAACATGCTGAAGTGTTTCTCTTTTAAAGATTTATTTTTGCTTATTTATTCGAAAGAGTTACAGAGAAGGAAAGGCAGAGAGAGAGAGATGTTCCATCTGCTGGTTCACTCCCCAGATGGCCAAACGGTTGGAGCTGGGCCAATCCAGAGCCAGGAGCTTCTTCTGGGTCTCCTATATGGGTGCGAGGGCCCAAGCACTTGGGCCATCTTCTGCTGCTTTCCCAGGTACATGAGCAGGGAGCCGGATCGGAAGTGAAGCAGCCGGGACTCGAACCAGCAGCCTTTTGGGATGCCAGCACTGCAAGCAGTGGCTTTACCTGCTGTGCTTGGTGCCAGCCTCGCTGACGTGGGGAAGTGGAGACAGTGGGTATCACAGTGGGTAGCACATCCTGTGTTCAGGGGAGGTGGTTGAGTGTTTCCCACGAGAGGATGGGTAAGGACAGGTGGACAGTGCTTGTCGGTAGTGTCAGCGTGCACTGCGGAATTTCTGAGTCACTGAAGGGGAAGACGGACGTCTGGTCCACGAAGAAAAAATTCAGGGACGTAAGGGAGCACAGAATTGCTGCAGAAATAACAAAGGACAGAGAACGTGGGAGGGTTCCCAGACGTGACTCATTCCCACCTTGCTAAGATAAAGGACTCTCAGAACTGATAAAAAAGAAACCAGAATACACTGTACGCTGCTTGTAAGACAAACGAAGATGAAGGAAGAGAAAGGAGACAAAGGGGTGTGTGAAGCCGGGAGGGCAGATGGGTGCAGAAAGCAGGAAACCCCGCAGATGGAGGCAGACAGGAGCCGTGGGATTTGTCAGGAAGACCCAGCAGTGTGACCTGTAAATGCTGCAAACCGGCGGGCGCAGAGAAGCGGAAAACGGTGACCACAGTGGGACGCCGGCACGGCCGTCTCACAGCCTCAGCCGAGGACATACCAAAAGGATGTAAAAATCTTAGCAATACAATTAGCTTCACTTAATATACGCTGTATGTAATAGGACAGGGCTGCTGTAATTAGAGATATAATCAATATCCACGGCACATATAACACTGTTCTCTTAAATTGTTTTATGAAAATTGCCCATACCCTAGGACACAAAGCGTGTTTGAATCAAAACCCAAAGCTGACCACATCCGAGAACTTTGGAAACAAAGGACATAGTGTCTGAGGGCCAACTGCTAAGAAAATCATTGGCTTTAAAGTCGTTTAAATCCCCTCGCTTCTGCCGCTGTTACACTGAACGCTCTGCCTGAGTGGTGGCACTTACTCGGTCACACTGAGGTGTCCTTACCTTGATATCCTGCACGACTGGGAGCAAGTGTGAGTGATAAGTAGAAAAATCTAACTTTGCTCTTAATACAGTGTTTTTGTCCTTTAATAGAAAACAAATAAAGGCGGTCTTTTTATTTACTTTGAAAGTCAGTTACAGAGAGAGAGAGATCTTCCCTCTTCTGGTTCACTCCCCAGTAGGCGCAACAGCCAGCGCTGGGCCAGGAGCTTCATCCAGGTCTCCCACATGGGTGGTGAGGGCCCAAACACCTGGGCCATCCTCCTCTGCCTTCCCAGGCATGTTAGCAGGGAGCTGGATCAGAAGTGGAACAGCTGGGACTCGCACTGGCTCCCATATGGGATGCTGGCACTGCAGGCAGTGCTGTACCTGCTCTGCCCAGTGCCAGCCCCCATAAAGGCAGTCCTACTTTCTTCTTATTCCCATGCAAAACATAATTGTTCTTTGATGAAGATTTAGAAAATTATCCAAGACAAGTGTTTTTAATGGCTGCCTTGCAAGGCAGCTGGGTGGGGCGAGGAGGGGTGACAGGCACCACACCGATACCTCCACCCGGCTGGCGCATCATTGGTTGATCCTGGCTAAGGGTAGAAGTGGGCTCGAGCCAGAAGCTGTGCAAGACTGGAAAAGAAAGGTTCTGGCCAAACTGCGATTGGAGATAATCTGGTCTGCGGATCTCCGTGTACCTGGGCGAATCGTCGAGCAGCTTCACGGATGTTGGAGCTCTTTGGGCTGGGGCATGAGCTTGCCCGCCTGCCCTTGTCTTTCGTCTTTCTGAGGGGCGGGTGGAGGTGGCGCCCAGCTAACCTGAGAGTTCTGTGCCCTGGTTCCAGGTGAACATGATGACCTTAGCGGAACACATTATCGAAGCCACCCCCGACCGAATCAAGCAGGAGAATTTTGTGTCCTTGGAGCCCTCCGTGTTGGAAAGAACGGAGCCTGCCGCCGTTAGCAGCACGATGAGCTGGCTGGCCAGTTACCTCGCTGACGCCGACCGCCTGCCCAGTGCCGCCCATATCCGGTCAGTACAGGTCTAGGGGCTGCCACCCAGGCTCAGTTCCCAGATGTAGCTGGGGGCAGGAGAGGAGAACTGTATTTGCTGAATGCTGTGTAACAGAGGACCTTCCCTCCCCAGGGAAGGAGGAAGCTTTAGGGCAGGTTGCGCTGCTGCTTGGAGGTGCACAGCCTTCCCTCCTCCCATTTCTTGCCGTGGCAGAGCATGTGAGCGCCCCCGGGCGGGGGAGCGTGCCCAGGGCTGTTCCTGTGGAGTGCGGCCCTCAGCTCACAGCAGGTGCTGAGTGCGAACCTGCTCGTGGGTGGGACGGTGGCAGCGCTGGGTGTGTTGGGCAGCCTCCCTCGTGAGTGGAGGCGGCTCCTGGCGGTCACGATCGCCTCTCGCTGGCTGCCCTGGCGTGGGTTGTGAGCTCAGTCACGAGTCCGTCTCTGTTTTCTCTCCTCCTTGCAGAAGTGCATATAGCGAGCCTCTAACCCCGTCCTCTAACACCAGCTTGAGCCCTGTCGGCTCCCCTGGCAGTGAAATAGCCTTGGAGAAAGCTCCCCTCCCCTCGGCGGCAGACTGGTCGGAATTCCTGAGCGCGTCGACCAGCGAGAAGGTAGAGAATGAGTTTGCTCAGCTAACTCTGTCTGACCGTGAGCAGAGAGAACTCTATGAGGCTGCCAGGCTTGTCCAGACAGCTTTCCGGAAATACAAGGTAAAAGAGAACGGACGGACTCTCGGTGTTGTGATGGCTTTGAGATCTGGGACGTTAGCCGGAAGTCCCGGTTGTTGAAACTGAAACCTAGACCGGGCCTTTCGCTGTGTTTCGTTTTCCTCTGAGTTGGCAGAGCTTGCAGTTGAGGCTTTTGTGTTGCATTAAGTGATTTCTCCTTTGCAGAAGCTTTAGTAGAATAAGCGGCGGGGCGGTTGTCACCGTCTCAGCCTAGGAGTGGGCGTGACAGTGGGTGTGGGTGGGAAATTGTGACCTCAGATAGAGGTTTCCAGCTGGAGGCCCAGGAGCTGACTGAGGGGGGCTCCCTTCTCCATGCCCCCATGGAGGCTCCAAGGGGTCTCTGACCCTCTGCCAGAAAGGTGATCCAGGAGAGACCACTGGCGTGTGGAGGGACAGTGCAGCACCCGCTCTACTTCAAAAACGAGCGTTTGTGAGGTCTCCTGCCCCTGCAGATGTCGGGGTTTCATTTAGAAGCAAGGGTAGTCGAGGGGTCCACTCTGCGGGCTCGTTCATCCCAGAGTGTGCTTACCGTCGGTGCGCGTGGGGAAATGCGGGCGCTCGTTTCTGAGCGAGCTGAATTACCTGGGTGATGATTCTCTTTCAGTTTTAAGAAAGTTGACATTTCTCACAGGAAATCCTCGCTGATCTGTGCCTCTCACTTTATGCTTTCAGGGCCGACCGCTGCGGGAACAGCAAGAGGTGGCTGCAGCTGTCATTCAGCGCTGTTACAGAAAATACAAACAGGTGAGCCCCGGCTCTGGTGTCGCTGGCCATGGCGTGGCACTTGGCCAGAGGCCACCACGTCTGGCACCTGATGACAGAGACTTCCTGTGAATTGGCTCGATTGAAAACCAGAGTGAAACATAACAAAACCACCTGCACTTAAACCTATGCGAGAAAAGAATAATGGTCCAAGCTTGTGGCCTTTTAGCATCTTGTCACCTCCCGGAGCTGCCCCCACCCCGTTGGTCTGGGCTGACAGCTCGTGTTTGAGTTGCGAAGCCGTGCTCCCATGATCACGTAACTGCAGTAATTCGGGAGCTCCAGGAAGTTCCCTAGGTGCCTGAAGAAGGTCAACGCCGCTCCTGCCGTGGACGTCGGATTACATAAGTGATGTCGTCTCTGGCCACTTTGCTTTCAGCTCCTTACCCATTTTCAAAGGAAGAATTGTAAAAATCTTGGAGGATCAGAAGCTCGGAACATCTTAAATTGCTTTTGCCTTCCCTCCCTAGGAGGCACAAGAATCACTAAGTAATCTTCCCTGGGTTTGTTCCCCGGACAACGTGCAGGGTCCCATAGACTGGCAGTTAGCAAAGGGACCCGGCAGGCATCTGTGGGGTCCCCAGTAGGGACTGGGTCTCGGGGCACACCCCCTGGTGCACCCCTACAGTTCTCCCACATGAACCGTTCTGCTTCTGCTTCTAGCTGAAGAAGCCGAGGTGAAGAGGCATTTGATAAACATTAAGACTTTTTGAAATCACCGAGGCAGCTATAAAATATTAAAAACCTGAATTTTGACAATAAAATTCAGTCTTGTCAGTATATTTCTGAACCTCTTACTGGGCCGTGCTCTAGGTCAGTTTTCAATTTTTATTTAAAAAATAAGAAGTGTCAAGACGTACACAGGGGTCTTCAGGAGGCCCACGGGAGACGCACATCATCTTTGACCACAGTTTCCCCACAGGCTTTTGAAGTGTCCGATATCAGTCTCACAGAAACCCGGGGTTACGTTCTGTTACAGTCCAGGGCTCGCTTCTGTTTCTGACCAGGGCTGCTGTTTCCTCCGGTTTCTCTTGGATGATGCCCGGGGCGGCGCAGAGGCGTCTCCAGCTTGTAGCCGGTTGAGTTCACGATCCCAGAAAATGAAGGTTTATTGTGCAAACGCTGACACCACAGTACCATAGGCCTGTGGCAGGGGCCGCACAGGCTCCTGTCTGGCGAGCAGGCGCAACCTGAGCACAGATAGCCACAGCGTCAGGGTTTCCAGTCTGTGATGAGCACAGTGTTTGTTCTAAAACGTGACTTCGGGTTGTTTTCTTTAACCTCCTTTCAAAGAAGTCGTTATTTTTGGAAGTAACGGCAGCTGTCAGAGGAGTGTTTTGGAAGATGGAAGGCATGACTGTAGCCACTTTGTTTAGTGTTTTTTCGGACGGGAGTTTTATTAGTTCTGGTTTTTTATTCCATTATAAGCAGCAATCTAACATTAATCTTGTATTTTCTGTTTCTCCCCCAAGCTGACATGGATAGCCTTGAAGGTAATGACACACCCAAGCCCTCTCACAAGCCATCCCACCCGAGTCACAAACCACACACATCGCCAGCCCCCAGCAGGGCGGGCCCCTGTCCTGAGATGGGCATGTGGTCATCAGTGAGAGGGGTCTGGCAGGATAGTCTCGGGACGTCCTCTCGGCTCACGTCCACCCTTCCAAGCCAGTTGCCTGCAGCTCGGAGGCCGCCAACTAGGCGTCCCCTTTTCCCGGCGGGCTCCACGGTGGCCCCTGGGGGCCTGAGTGTGCCGTGGGCACAGATGAGGGTGACAAAAGCCCCACTTGGGCCACGGCGTTCTTGTTGTACAAGACTGTCAAGCCCGTGGGTGAGAGGGCAGATCCTGGCGTGGGCCCTCATTCCCCTCACACATCCCAAGGTGCAGGGAGGTGGAGACAGGGACTTTCCGAGGGGCATGTTCCTGCAGAGAGGAAGTTGCCGTAGTTGTCACTCCTTGTCCCCAGAGTCACGGGTGCTTTGCTGCGCCCCTGCTGCCTGGGGCCTCTCGGCGAGGAGGAAGCCAGCTCTGTGGCTCCGTGCTGCTCCCAAGCAGCCCCCGGGTCTCCTCACTCTGCCACGTAGCTCTCGCGAGTGCTAATCTCTCACAGGTTAAACTGGCTTAAAGGTGTCAGCGTTTCATGATAAGCCTCGTATTTGGGACCTTGTAACTCAGTCAGAGACTTGTCACCCGGATGACAGTTAGAAGTCAGCTGCTGGCGGCTGCGCAGCTCTCGGTGTGGGGGCGGGGCCGGGGGTACAAGGAAGGACACACGGGTCAGACCTGGATAGGAGACCTCAGGCTTAGAGCAGATACTGAAATTTTACTGCCTGAGTATGTTTTCAGACCCATCAGAGTCTAAGTTTGTTATGGTTAAAACTCCTTTCCAAGAAGGGGAACTATTTTGAGGGAAAAGCATAGATAAAGCAGTTTTTTTTTTTTTTTTTTTTAATCTGAAGGCAACCCTTCTAGTAGTACTTCACACTTTGGAAAGGTAGGTGAGGAGATTCCTGTTCTGCCTCTCGTGATTAAACCAAAGCAGAGGCAGTGGTGGGGGGAGCGGGCCCGGGGCGGGCGAGCTGCTGCAGCTCCGCTTGTCATGGCCTGGCCTGTTCTCTCCCACGCAGTACGCACTTTATAAGAAGATGACCCAGGCGGCCATCCTCATCCAGAGCAAGTTCCGCAGCTACTACGAACAGAAGAAGTTCCAGCAGAGCCGCCGCGCCGCCGTGCTCATCCAGAAATACTACCGGAGCTACCGCAAGTGCGGCAAGAGACGGCAGGCCCGCCGGACGGCCGTGATCGTCCAGCAGAAGCTCAGGTGGGTCCCGGGGCAGCCCTTCGCCGAGGGCAGGAGACGGCCTGTGCGGGGCCTGTGCGGGGCACTGGCAGCCTCTGTCTTCTCCATGCACTGCAGCTCCGGCACGTCCCATGGTTAACTCCTGCGCTGCTGGTCTCTGTGTGCTTAGCTCCAGGTATCTTGATGTCACCACCGAATGTCAACTTACCTCGAAATGGGGAGGGCCAGAATTTCCACTCAGAAAAGTCTTACTCTATTTAGGAAGTCTAAGTGGCAGTTGTCTAAGATGCAGAGTTGCTGCTACGTGGAAAGCCTTCCAGAGTAGCCAGGCTTAGAGTGTCATAAAAGCTTGCATCAAAGTGAAGGAACGCTGACTTAGAAAGATCAGAGGGGTGAGCGTCTGATGCAGCGCAGCCCACATCCGAGAGCCTGAGAGCCGGGGTTCAGGTCCTGCCTCCGCTGTCCATCGCGGCTTCTTGCTCAGCTCGCTCACCCTGGGAGGCGGGAGGCGACGGCTCAAGTACTTGGGGCTCCACCACCCACGGGGGAGACCTGGATGGAGTTCTCACCTCCCAGCTTTAGCCTGGCTTAGTCCTGGCTGGTGTTGGCATTTGGGCAGTGAGCCAGTGGGTGGGGGAGGGGGCAGAGTGGAGAAGGTTTTCTCTCTCTCAAATAAATTAAATATTCTTTTAAAAATGGAGAAAATAACAGCCCAAAGAGAGTATCAGACTCAGGCGAGTCAGCTTCTACACTAAGAATGCCCGTGTGGTGCCGGGCAGAGTGAGTTCGTAAGGAGCTGTGATGGGGCTTTGAGAGGGGGCTTACTTTCAGTCTTTATATGGCCTCCCTGAAAGTGAGGGGAAGGGCCCAACCCCCCGTTTTCGTCCAGTGATGCGCAGACTTACTGCCCTGACAGCCACACGTGCCTGTGTTGTTGGGTTTGCCCCGTGAACCGTTGAAGTAAGTCCTCGGTTACCAGGAGTCGGCCTCCGGTTTTCGCACGTCAGGCTTCACAGCGCCCTCCTTGTGACAACAGCTTTCCAACTTTTTCAGGAGCAGTTTGCTAACCAAAAAGCAGGACCAAGCTGCTCGAAAAATAATGAGGTTTCTACGCCGTTGTCGCCACAGGTAGGTGAATCCCAGTCTGTGCGTGTCAGTCGCCGAGAGCGAGGCGGCGGCCCTGACTGCCTTCACCGCCCACTGGCTCCGGTGGAAAGCTAATCCCTGGCAGGCAGGCAGGGGCAGCACCCCGGACTACGGCGGGGCAGTGGAGCCCCTGAAGCAGCCAGGAAGTTGCCGCTGGCGGTGCTCTGGGAACTGGCCCAGACCCCGCGGTGCCTGTCGGGCCAGGGGCTCAGGCCTCGGACGTGAGGACGGCGTGCCGCATGCCGCTCAGCTCCAAGTTTCCCCTTACCCTGTGACTTGCGGGCCGCATTGCAGTGTTCTTGTAATCCCTTCCTGTGCCAGTGTCTGTCCAAACTGAAACCACGCGGAGTGTTCTCTGCCCCAGCAAAGGAAGGCGAACTGTCAAGGCCACCCAGGTTCTGTGATGCAGAATTTCCACTAAGCAGGTGGTGCCCTCTGCTGGATGTGGGGTGGCTAACAGGAAATGGCCCGGCAAAGCTGTGCAGGGTCAGAAGGCCGCTGACATCCTGGGGGCCGTGCACTTAGTGGGAGGTGGGCTCCGCGGCCCCTCCCTACAGGTCCCTCCCCTCGCACGGGCGCTTTCTTGCTGAAGTCGGGGTCTTCACTCACACCCGGGGGCTGGAGAACAGCATTTTGCTTCCTCTAAGTTTCAGTCCAGCCCGACCTCTGTCACAGTGGCCACGTCTGCCATGCGGAGGGGGCCTCCCCAGTGGTTTGGCTGTGTATTCCCTGGGCAGCAGCCGCCTCTGTGTCTTAACACCTCCTGGAATTTGATCCTCAGAGGTCTTGTGTTACTGCCATTTGTATTTTTTCTAACTCCTAAAACCATTGGGTTGCTAACTTTGAAACGTTTGACCTTTGAGACTTCATAGGGTTTAACTGGTCCCTTGTACCTTTCCCTAAATCAACAAAAGAATTCACTTAGATGGCTGTGGAGGGAAACACGCGTTGCCCCTATGTTAGCAACAGGGAAAACAGGAAGAGGGTTTCCTGGCCCCACGGGCTCTATCCAGCGCGGAGGCTATGACGAGCAGGTGCACCTTCCCTGGGCCTCCGAGGCTCCTCGTGTATCCGAGGTGCAGGACTGGGGGCTCCTCATTGCACACGGCAACTACCAAACGATACTGCTACCAAGACTCAGAAGTAGGAAGTCCTGTTCGGAAACACATATGAAGCGTGGGACTCGGCTGTCACATAGTGAACTTGATCTCCAAGCTCGCCGTTCTCCTGCCTTGCCACTTTGTCAGATACTCACCTGGCATCAGAGCGCCGGGGACCAACACCAGCAGCTGGCGTCTCCCGTCGGGCTAGCAGCCCGACGTCTCCCGTGTGCACTCTGCCTCCTTCCCCGTCTCTCTTGCCAGGAAACTTTGACCACCGGGAGCAGAGTCTCGTGGACGCTCTGCAGACGGGTTGCGTTTTCAAGAACATTGCTGTGGCATAGTCCCCCTGTTTCCAGAATGTTCACAAGTGAACTTGGACTCCACGAGCTCCCTCATTTCTTCGAGTCTTATCTTCAGACACTGAATATAGGTGGAGGTAATGCGATCCTCTGGATTTTGAGCAAAGCACATGACGTTCTACACTTTTTTTTCTCTTTTTTTTTTTTCCCAAAGCCACGCCCTGTTTGTACACTGGGTGGGTTGAGAGTGGAATGCTTCAACAGGACATAAACTCCCCGAAGACTCCTACAAAGGAACCTCTTCCTGCTTGCTCTCTGTGGGCTCCAGCAGCTGGGAGAGACTTCACGGAAGACTTGTAGCTTCCTTCGGCTATCACCTCCGAGGAATGCCTCCCGGAAGGCTCGGTGTGAGGAGAACACGAGGTTCTGGGCCCTGAATCCCCGTTCATGATTTGGAAACAAGTAAAGATCGTTGCTGGCCCTTGACCTCGTGTTGACCAGACATTAGATGTTAGAAAGCAGCCCAGGGTTTCCTGTGACCGGTGTGTGTGGCCTGCAGGACTGGTGTTCACCTCCCACTCACTCCTTCGTGTTCCACCGGGGAATGTGAAAAGATGCAGAAAAGCTGTGCGGGCGCTGCCGTCAGACTCAGATTTCCCTGGGGCTTATGTCACCCTGGTGTCATCCTGGGCCGTCTGATACTGTTTTAAGGGAAACTGTCGATGTCTGTTGTCCCTTAGAAGCACGGAAGTCCATATTAAAGAAAACCTCGTGTGGCCCCTCTCAGAAGGGCAGGTAGACAGGGGCTTCAGGAATCAGTGAGAAGTGGAGACCCCGGCCCTGCTGTAAGACTTAAAAGTCGGTGAATTTTCCACCTGCTCATTCCACATACCCCACTATCACGCGCCTTTTCTTTCTCCCCGAAAAAGAAACCACTTTGTATTCCCTTTGGTTGAAAAGCAGCTGTTTGTCGATCCTGCCCTGGCCCTGTGCTAATAGCTCTCTGGTGTTGTTTTGCTGTCTGAAGCCCCCTGGTGGACCATAGGCTGTGCAGAAGGGTGAGTGCAGCTGCCTGCTAGCCAGTTCCTCTTCCTCTCCCATTCTCGGTATTTTGCTTTTTGCTTGCTTGCATGGGGCTGCAGCCTAGGTATGCCAGTAAGTTCCACCTCCATTTTGAATGAAATGAAATTAAATAAGAACTAACCCCGATTACTAACACTGCCGTCTCGCACAACAGGAGAGCAGTCGTGTACGGTAGACGTACAAGTGCATGAGCGAGGGGAGAGGGGGGCCCTCTCGGGCACCGCAGGGCATGTGTAGGCTCGGTGGAAGAGGCCTCCCCTGTAAAACAGTGGCTGCAGCACGAGTTGAACCCTAGTCAAGGCTGCGTTATGAGAAATAACTCGGCTTTTGCCGACATTGCCAGAGCAAGAAGGCACAGAGCCAGTCAGTGTCTTGTTTAGGACAACTCCTGGCCGAGTGCACTGCCCCTGTAGTTGGCTTTCTGAGTCTCCCTCTGCCTATGTGAGGAGGTAAGTCAGACAGCATAGGCGTCCTTGCCAGACCCGCCCAGGACATGCGGTGTCACGCAGCTTCCAGGGCCAGGCTGGACAGAAAACGGGGGTGGGGGCGGGTGTGACGTCTCCCGGACCTGCGCCCTCTCTGCCACGGTGCAGAGTGGCTGTTCCAGTGGGGTCCGTGGTTTAAAGAAGCGGCAGTGAGTCGGTGCTCCACAGTGGGCGCTGCTGGTTTTCCTGAGATTTTGGAAGACGTGCTGATTTGTCAGGCCAGAGGCAGAAGACGCCGCCAGGTGACTGGAACACACCTCAAGGTACAGTGAAGACTGAGCGGCAGAAACCTGTTAAAAAGAAGAGACAGAATGCACTAGAATTGGACTTGAGTTCAGATGGATTTGTTAGCTTTTTTTCTTAGGAATTTGAAATACGGGCCTTATCTCAATCAAGTACGTTCAGCACCCACCCTAACTGCACATTGGCACTTTATTCAGTCCTTTTTAAAGATTTCTCAGAGAAGACCGTAGCTCAGATCTTAGAACCTCTGACCTCTGGAGATGTGAATTATGTCCCAGTAACCACAATTCGATGCTGGTGTTTATCTACTATACTCTAAGCCAGGGGTTGGCAAACTTCTTATAAATATCATAGATTTTATATTTTCAGTCAGGGGCTTAAAAACTTTTTCTTTTTTTTTAAAGATTTATTTTATTTATTTGAAAGACAGAGTTTCAGAGAGAGGTAGAGACAGAGAGGTCTTCCATCCCCTGGTTCACTCCCCAGATGGCCGCAATAGCCAGAGCTGAGCCAATCCAAAGCCAGGAGCCAGGAGCCTCCTCCGGGTCTCCCACGTGGGCACAGGGGCCCAAGGACTTGGGCCATCTTCCACTGCTATCCCAGGCCACAGCAGAGAGCTTGTTTGGAAGAGGAGCAGCCAGGACTAGAACCGGTGCCCGTATGGGATGCCAGCATTTCAGGCCAGGGCTTTATTTAACCCGCTACGCCACAGTGCCGGCCCCTTGAAAACTTATTCTGAATGGGCCAGAGAGTCAATACCGTAGGCTTTGAGGCCACACAGTCTGTCCTGCCGCTCTCCCAGAGGAACAGCTGTGGCCACGTTCTAATAAAACTATTTATGAGAATGGACGCCGGGTGGGTCCCACCTGGGTCTCACCCAGGGGCCGCAGCTTGCTGGCTTCTTGTGTCACGGCCCTGTCTTTATGGAAGACTAAACCCATGAGTAGTCACTGCAGAAATTTGTGTTGAGAAAAGGAAAACAGAGCAAAACCCAGCTCCACGTGTTTACGGTTACCTGGTTGAGGCTTTTCAGCGTCCGGCAGCGGTTTTCAGCAGAGGTGCCTCAGGTCCAGAAGTAGAGCAGGCTCAGAGATGTCCTTGTTGGAAATGCACGAGAAACGGGGGACACTGATGGCCGCCTCTGCCGCCGCCTCCCACCCTGGCAGACACAGATGATTTTTCTATTTAAAACAAAACAAAAACAAAAACAACTCCTCCAGGAGAGGAGATGCATGCCCTCATAGCGGTGCAGCCGGCAGCTGCAGCGGGTTGCATGTCACACGCAGGGAAGCGGCGTCCTGGTAGAAGGTTGCTCCTGCACTCGGGAAGCTTGGGCGTCTCGAGTTTGCTAACGGCACTCTGCAGAGGCGCTCACTGCCAGCACAGCCCCTGCCTCCACCTCTCCAGTGCCTGCTGCATCTTGTCGGGAGCTCCCGAAACTCCTACTCATGCATGGGACACTGGAACCTCATCACCGCCCTTACGCCCGCCCACCCCTGCCCACCCAGTCTTTAGGGAGTTTGAGTGACAGGAGCTGAGCAGCTGTCTGAATGGACACGGCACTTCCTACAGCTTTGCCTAATTGCCCATGACACCTCTCCTGGTTCTCACAGCAGCTCTGCCCCCACCAACCCCAAGTTGGAGTCACCCTGGGGAGGCAGAGCCTTCTCTGAGGAGTCTCTTTCTGGAATGTCACAGAAGATAACGTGCTCATTTTTTTTGTTAATTTACAAAGCACTCCTATCTGAGGTCCTTTAGGGTGTTTGCATCAACAAGCATTTGAAAGCTTAGATTTGGGGCCCTGTTTGTGGTATTTGTGTTTGCGGGTCTCCATCATTGACCTGATCTGGGAGGAGAGGTGAGCAGAGGGGCCGTGTACTTTGTCAGAATTAAGACCCTGTGGGCTCCCAGCAGCCCAGCAATCAGAAAATACCATTGTGTCTGGAAATGAGTGGGGAAGAAGCACCAAGCTGCCTCAGCTGAGCCCAGTTCCTGTCCCTTCAGGTTTAGCCCCAGGTCACCCACTCACTTCAGCACTACAGTTACCAACTTGTGGATGCTCCCCTAAGGGACTTGACTTCTTTTTTTTTTTTTTTTTCTTTGTCTTGGATGTGAATTGTCCACTTAGGAGGGAACTTCAGAGACAGATGTTTAAATCAGTTTTAATTGTTTCTCAGGTAGTTTAGGTATTACACCAACTTAAGCAAATAACCAAAGGACTTCTGTGATGATGTAAGAAACTTTTTTTTTAGTGAGATCCAGATTTTTTTAAAGATTTGCTTATTTATTTGAGAGGCACTAAGTTACACAGGGAGGGAGAGGAAGGGAGAGAGAGAGAAAGAGATCTCTTTCATACGCTGGTTCACTCCCCAAATGGCTGCAGTGACTAAAGCTGGGCTGATCTGAAGCCAGGAGCTTATTCTGGGTCTCCCACGTGGGTGCAGGGGCCCAAGCACTTGGGCCATCTTCCACTGCTTTCCCAGGTCATTAGTAGGGAGCTGGATTGGAAGTGGAGCGGCCGGATGCCCATATGGGATGTCAGTGCCGCAGTTGGAGGTTTAACCGCTACTCCTCAGCACCGGCCCCATAAGAAACTTTTAAAGTGCACTGAAAACACCTGCTTCCAGTTGAGTGAGTGTGAGGATGTTAACAGGAAAAACCAGGACAGTGCACGTATAGAGGAGGTAGCCGATGACAGGCTGTGGAACGGACTCCATCTGCCTTAAACACAAATGCCCTTTTTAAGACAGAAAATGGCTTTCCGCTTCTCTCCATGACTTTTCTGTAGCAGAAAATGATCTTTGGCTTTGAGAGACGTCCCTCCCTGGAAAGCAGCTCTAGGCAGATCCCTGCTTGCTTTGGGAGTCAGACCCCTGGGAGCAGCATTTTGTTACCATGAGCAGGGGCAATTCTGCTATGTAAATAGCCAGTTGGTAATCGCCCACCCAGTTGTCCATGTTCAGTAAAGGTGGGTACACGTGTCCTAGTGGACTAAAAGGAAAAACACTTATTGGTTGCACTTCTCCCCCCCCCCCTTTTTTTTTTTTAGTATTTATTAATTTGAAAGAGAAGGAGAGGCAGAGAAAGAGATATCTTCCATCTACTGGCCAAAGCCAGGAGCCAGGAGCTTCTTCCAAGTCTCCCATGTAGGTGTAGGGGCCCAGGTACTTGGGCCATCTTCCACTGCTTTTCCAGCTATTAGCAGGGAGCTGGATTGGAAGTGGAGCAGCTGGGACTTGAACCGGTGCCCACATGCATTGCAGGTAGAAGGCTCTCCCCTCTGTGCACATCGCCAGCCCCTTGGTTGCACATTTTAAACAACAGATTTTCTCTGTATTTGAGAACGGAGTTTTCTAAACACTTCCCTCGCCGGAAGCGCCGGCCACTTTGGTAAGTAGTGATTTCAGGGACGCGGCTCTGCCTTATGCTTCTGACAGCTGCGCTGTGACGTGGGTCCCCTCCACAGGGCTTTCCCGGTTCTGGAAGTCACACGTACACTCCCAGCTCGTGGGAACAGCACCTGGAGGTCTGTCCCTCGGGGGAACGGAGCCAAGGCCCTGGCAGCCCCCGCGGTGTCCCAGCCCTTCAACTAGATTTGCCGTGAGGTGTAGTTACCACGTGGCCCAGTCTGTTGGCTGAGCAGTAAGACATGAATGTGGGATGTGTCATCGTGGGTGTATTTGGACTCTCCGAAGTAACTTTGTCTCACTTGCCTCTTTTAGGAAATGGATGTTTTTGGAAGACAGTGGTGTGCGTTAAATCGCAGACAGCAGGCTCTGTGTCGTTCTTACCGGGCCTCTCTGTCTTTTTTGTTTTGCAATCCCAATGAGATTTCTGGAAAATGGCGAGATCTCCCTTTCCCTAAATTCCCCACGAGCCTTTGCAGCTCTCAGAGCAACAGGTAACTCATCAGAAAGTCACCCTGGCTGCCCCGATCTCTGACGCGCAGCCTTGCGGGAAGACACCTGCTGGCCTCCACTGACTCATGAAACATTCTGGCTGAGCATTCCCAAGCAGATGGAACGAAGCAGCTGTGGCCCTGTGCTTCCCCACGCAGCCGTTGTTTGCTCTGGGTTTCCTAAGTTGTCACCGGACGTCTGCTGGAAACAGACCCCGTGGCTTCTGCTGGCTTTCGGTGCTGCTGCTTCCTCCATCACTCCAGTCACCCCAGTACATTACGATGCAACCACTTTTTTTGCGGGGGGGATCTGGTTGAGACTACAGTGGTATCCCAAGGAAGGTGATGAGTCTCCTTAGCCTAGACCTGGGAAGACCCTGGGATTGTCCTCCAATTTAGTCGATGGTCACAGGCGAGGGTGTTGCGGGCCTCACTGCCCCAGCTCCAGGTTACTGGTGGGAGATTCAGAGATGCCCATGGAGCTCTCCAGAGGGTACAGCAGCTCTGGTTCCCATCCCGTTAATTGTCTTTACAACCTCAGGAGAGAGAAACTGCTTGTACGTGTCTTCCACGTAATGGGATTCAGACAGAAGTGAAATTGCAGTGAGGTTTTTTAAAGTGACCTGGACATTTTTAGGTTCATTTTAGCCCCCAAAGTGTCTCACAGTTACATTCCCTCAAGAGAACCAAAATCCCAGGTCCCCGTAAGAAGGGGCGGGGACTGCCGAGCACCTGTGTTCTGAGTAATAGATGTATAGTGGCAGGCACCAGATCCTCAGACTTACTTCCAACTTGAAAGGCTCGGGTCTGTGTTTACCGAGCTGACACTGAAAACACACCTACAACACAGGGAATACCAGGCAACTGATCTTGGTTTCTAGTTTACAATTTTTTTCCTCCCCTATGTTTTTCAGCTATTTGTATGTCACATGAACACATTTGTGAGGTGTAGGTAGATAGAAAAACATCAGTTTTCAAAGGATGATGAGTAGGCCTTAAGCCGACAAAAGCTTTGGAAACAGCCCAGAGCCTCTTGGGGATCGTTCACTTTGTTGACCGTAACAAGGCAAAGACAGATTCCTGTGGTAACAGGAAGCACTCTGATTCTACATCGTATCAGAGAGAGGATTGTTCTGTTTCATTGCGGGCAATGTAGTGTTCTGACATTTTTTCCAGTTGACACTTAATTTAAAACAATAAAAATCACCCCTCCCATCCTGAGTCTCATCCAAATGACACAAAACTCTGGTGTTTCAGGAGGGTAGGGAGAAGCCGCCCAGCTTCCTGTGCCTTTGGGGGCCGGTCAGCACCTGCCTGGTCTGTAAGATGCGAGTTGGAGAATGGGGCTTGGGTTCTTGCTGCGTGGTTTTGGATTTAAAATCCGATTGCCTTGTAAGATCAAGATGCACATCTTATGCAGAGGCCTCCCCCAACCAAAACCTTGTAGTGAGACCAGCGCAGTGTCTTGACAAAGGGGGCATCCTGGCATTGAGAAAGCAGAGCTGTCAGTCTCCTTTCCTATGTGGAACTTTCCAAATGGCTTCGATTTTTTTTTTTTTTTAGTAAATTCTTTTGGAAAAAAACAATGAAATATGAATATTAAGATTTTTTTTTTCTGTTAGCCTGAGATTACTAGAAGCAGTTGAAGTCAAACAAACCTGGGTTCAGATCCCTGCTGTGCTGTTTATTAACTGATCTGGGGCAAGATGCTTCCTTCCTGTAAGTCTCAGGTTCGCCATTGACCTCTGGAGATGACTGCAGGAGGTAACGAGTCCCAGCAACCTGCACAGCAGCTGCAAGGTCGTCCATGCTTCTTCCTCTTTCTCCTTTCTACCTTTTCATCTAATTCCTCCTTTAATGACTTCCTGTAGAGAAATGTCTGTGCCATGTCCGTCATTCTAGCATCATGTGAAACACTAGCACGCTGCGGCAACTTCATGACAAAACCAAGAATGAAATTCTCCATCACTCAGGAGTTACAAGAACCTAGCATGTGTCTGTGATGATTGGGGTGTCCTCATTTGTCCCAGGCAGACATTCTCTGTTCGTGGACATGTACCCCTTCTCAACTTGGTGATCTGTGAGGCCATCACTAATTTTATAGCAGTTTTTACACAATAACTCTAAAACCTTATGAAAACTTAATTGGTTTTCTAATTAGTTATGAGAGAAACTGAAAAAAAAATCATTGAAGAAACCAATGTGACCATTTAACTAAAAGAAAAATGCTTTCTTTTTGTACATACCCTAACCAGCTGATACCAGGTTCTTTGGTAGAAACTGTAGGAAACATCTCAGCCTTATCATTCACACTCTTTTGTAGTTCATCTCAGTGATGGACTTCACATTTTTGAGGCACTCCTCTTCACTCTAGGAAAATTGAGAATGGATAGAAACCTCATCAGCGATGGAGTCTGTTGCATATCTGTGAATGGGTTCTGTGCTAGTGCAGAGATCAAATACGGCAGCGGTAGCATGCGTCTTTGGCAGTGACCGACAAATGGGTCTGCACAAGTGCAGAGATTGCATGTCCAGAAGGGAAGGTGGCATCGGCGCATGCCTTGCATTTTTCCAGCCAAAGGGATGTTAGCATAGATATGCATGTTTAAAAATTGAACACAGACTGTAGCATGTTTCAATTTTTAAAGGCCATTTATTAACTATGCATGTCCAAAAGGAGGGACCTAGAATGATGCACTGTCCTGTGCTGTGATAGGACCCAAACCACCTTAAAAAGGTATTCATCCATGGTTTACTTGATTATAAAATGTAAAACCAGATAACATCTGGCTCTAGTTGTAAGCCTAGCAGTGTATTCCACATGTGCCTGTTAAAAGAATCCGAGATTTAGGAGCTAACTGCTTGTCAGTGTCACATGTACGTGTCATGCGAGGAGGCCCAGGCTGGGCTTGGTATAGGTGCAGAGTAAATCAAACAAACGAGTTTTTAAACACAGTAGCTCTGTTGAGTGTCGCTGATGGAAACGTGCTGCAGCATTGCTTCTGGGGGCCTCCTCTGAAGAGGCCGTGTCAGCCTTGCAGAATTCCCAGAAACCCTCTGTGTCGAGGGGGGGACCACAATCACCTTCTCTCGTTGCTGGGACAGCGTCTCGTCCTGTTGTTTCTGACCTGGGCAGCACGGGAATGACTCCTCTTTTTAAAAGCATTTTCTTCCTGCTCAAGGATCTGTTTAGAAAGTAAACTAGCATTTGTTTTAAAATGAAATTTTAGTTTTACTGGTGCAACTTAAGGTAACAGAAAAGACCTTACTCTTTGAGAACTGGAAACTTATTTGAAATTATTGACCCCTGTGTAGGTCCAGAACAAGTCAGACTTCTTGTCTTGCCACCGAGGGAGAGAAACTAATGCTTCTCTTGTACCAAAATCAGGCGCTCATTCCCTTTCTGGAGAAACAAATGCTACTGTATAGCACGCTGTACTACAAAGCCTGACTTCATGGCGTGCACTGACTTCATCTGGTTAATCAGCTGTTAGGTGAACTCATAATTCCTTGTCAGTATAGAGGAATATTCTCACAGTTTACAGGTGCTTGCCTGCCACCCAGTCTATTCAAAAAAATGGGCAAATTTTTAAATGAAAAATACAGATTGGAGATGATAATTAATGATTTGCTGATGTGGCTTTTCCATCAGTCTGTAACAGTTCCATTTAAATTTGCTCACAACCATATATTTGATAAGCAGAACAGAGTGTGTTATCAGTGTTACACACTTGCTGTCCATCTGGGGGCTCTAGAGAGAGAAACCTCAATGTGTTTTAAAAAAAGTCACATGTGGATTGAAAGAGAAAATCAAAGACTCCACAGCACCCGAAGGCAAGAGTGAATTGTGCAGATGTACTCAGGTTCAAGATAGCCAAGAGTTCAATTCCTCAGTACACTGGGAGCTATAATGAATGTATGTGCACTTCCCCCTGTGGAGCTCTAGGGCTTAGTGGTGCTCCAACGGGCCCAAAAGTCATTTGAATAGGTAGCCTTTCCTAAGTGGGCCCTGTTGTTACACTCAGTACAAGAGACTGATTTTGCTATTCTTAGAGCACTTGATGGTACAGCACATTTTAGAGCAGACATTTTTAATCACCCTGAGAAGGGTCATTCTTCCCTTCCGGGTGTTTTTCTGGCAACTTCCCAGAAGTTTCTTTTGCCATCAATCCTGAAGAGGGTTGCTGTCCTGGCTTCTCAGTCCAGAGCGAGTGGTAACACCCCTCCTTTATTCAGTCACAGTTTCACTAAATAGTTATCACCTGGTGTTTTCTTTGTTTCTCTTCCAGAGTGAAAGAGTTGAAAAAGGCCAAGGAACTTGAAGACATACAGCAGCATCCCTTAGCAATGTGACGTTGCTTTTTCAGACTGTTTTCATTTCTGTTTTTAGCAGAGACATGCAACAACACAACTCACACACATGCGCACACACACATGCACACACGATCCCTCTGCAGTTTTGGGGAGATCAGCTGCAGGATTTTAACAGGAATGTTTTGGTCATTGCATTTGCACTTTCATGGACAACTTTTAATTTGATCAGCAAGACATCTTGGAACTCAATCTTCTGTTGGATCACAGGAAAACCAGACACCGGGAGGAACTGAAGAGGCTTCGTCTTCAGAAGAAGCCGTTTTCCTTCTCATACAGGGCTGCATTCAAACATCGTGTGGAACTGTACAAATATTTATACCAAAAATACAGCTAAGGAAAGGTGGGGCTGCCTGAGCAGCAGCAAGGACGCCGAGCCTGCGCCTGTCGGTCATCGCCAAGAAGCTGGGTCTCTGGGATCGGTTCTCAGTGGAGGGCTCAGATCAGACAGTCTGTATCGGGTCCGTGTGTTCTCATTTCCTTCACTGTTTCTTTGTTCGTTTGTCTTGTTTGTTTTAATCTCTACAGCACACTTAATGCAACTTTTAAAATCTGCAGGTTTTTAATGTCTTGTGGAAATTTGCAGAGGGGCGGGTGTGTGGCAAACGGGTAATGCATGGGAAATAACAAGAAACAGCTTCACAGAGTTTAAATTTATTTTCTTGTCCCCACCACCTCCCAGAAGCCCTGCGAGTAACCGTCTTGTCCCTTCTCTCATGTTCAGCACTTTAATTTTTTTGCCTTACTTTCATGTGCAATGAGAATTACTTAAGAATTGGGAAAGCATGTAGCCTTTTTTAGTAACCTTGGAAACTAGCACTTCTAAGGAATCATAAACCTTGCCTGGACATTTGCCACCTAAACGATCAGTGTGGTGCTGCGTTCTGGCCAGTAAATTCCATGTTTTTGGCTCTATCTCATCCAGCGGAGCGGTGTCTGTGTATATATAGAAGGTAGAAATGAAAAGTGAGAAAATATTTGAAAGGGATTATATTAATTGCTAAATATTTTATTCACAAAGGTCAATAACATGGCAAGATAAAATTATTTGTATAGTTTTGTCTGAATGAGCGAGAAAAATGTGGATGTATTGTTTGTATATATTGTATATATTAAAACAAAGAGATATGTGCATGAAATCAAGAAAAAAGAAATGAACAAAAGCAAAGCATTAGTGGCTATGGTCTGTAAAATGAAACAAAAAATCCTTTATTTCACTATAAGAGTACTTTATTTTAAATGTTCTTTAGAAGAACATTTTGCTAAAGCATGACTAAACTGCAAAAAAAAAAAAAGAGCTACTGTATTTAGACTTAGGAAAAAAGGCAGAGTAACATTACTTAAAAAAAAAAAAAGGATATGTTTACATTTAATTTTGGCTACCAGGAGTTTAGTTTATTTTATTTAAAATTTTTTTGCCAATGGTGCCAAGTAATGTGAATGCTAATATTGCTTAAGAAAATTAATTTAATTTTGCAAAACAGATAATCATAAGAGAAATCAGTATATAGCCTAACACCATCCACTCCAACAAAGAACACTCAGAACGATCAAAACCTGACAAAAAGAAACGGAATGCAAAGTAGGGAAATGTCACATTTTCATATCTCCTGCTGGAAACCAGAAAGTGAAGTGAAAATTGCACACACACAAATAACTCAAAAGTGAAAAAGATGCAGACTGGCCCTGTAAGGGACATCATGGTATTTAACTCTTTCCACATACGAGGAGCCAAAGAAATCTGATATTACAAATTAAACTACCAAGGTTGAGAGAATGAAGTTGGCGTTGCTGACGCCAGTTTAAAATGCCCAGGCGAGGCCGAGCATCAGCTGGCAGAGGTTTTTTTCGGTTCCAGTTGCCAACTGTGAGTTGAGAACTCGAGGCTTGTTGTGAAGCCTATCAGAATTCGCGAATGAGCTTTTAAACTGGTGTCTTCAGAAGGAAGGTGGACACAAAAAGATTGTGGTAAAAACTGGGGTCAGTGCTCTTGGTGCCTTTTCTATAGTTGTACTTGTTTTTTAATTCCTTTCACTGCCAACCTCGAATTACTGTACAGTACACGTCTTTCTGCTTTGTGACTGGCTTTGACAACAGTGACCGCCCCACAACGAGTAGCCACCTGTACATTTGTAAACGACCTGACTCCATTTTGTTTTTAAATGTGTGGGTTACGTCGCAGCTGTGCGGTCCCCCAGATACCCGTTGTTTGACACAGTCTGACCTAGAGGAGGACGCTGCGTATTCCAGGAACACACAGTCGCATTCATAAACGGGGAATGTGAAAGCCAGCTCTTCCGGGATCCCTATACCAACACTAGATCTGGATGTTCAGTCCATTGATTACGGTACAAGTAACTGATCTTTTGACCAGAGTAATGACCTCAGTGGATTTGCTTTAACCCTCACACTATTTTTTTTTTTTAAAGATGTTTCACATGCTACATTATTAGCTGAGTAAGTTAGAAAATTCCAGATTAGAGACACAGAATCGGGAGGGCTCTTACGGAGGGGATGGGAAGTAGGTTCCGACCTACCAGTCCAACTGTGAATCCTCGGTGAGGGACAAACGCACTTCCACTGAAACGAAGCTTTTCCGACCGCTTTCTCTTGGTTGTGAACCTTAATTTCGAATATAAGATGATAGGTAAGCGCAGCTTTCTTGGATAATCTGAATTCCCAAGTGCCAGGAGTAGGATTTCATTATAAAATTAATAGCTAATCTTATTCTGTCTCCTGAAGATTTAATTGCTATTCTCGTTACCCATTCGAAATCAGCTGTACTGTGTGAACGAAATAAAAGACAATAACACGAACCCCCTCTCTGGCTGCACGGTCGCTTCTGGCAGTTCCACACAGTAGTTGGCGCCCAACGGGGGGTCCCTGAGACTTGCATGTAAAACTAGTCTAGATGTCTTCTTTTTTGTAAGTTTTATTTTTGTAATTGTGCATGTAAAGCATCATTGAATCAATGGATCTGTTGAAGAACTCAGCTGCTGGAAACCATGCAAAATGTTTTGAATTGCCCTTAAAATATGGAAAATGTTTTCTGAATGCTTTATATTCTTTCTGCTGTAAATTAAAAATGAAGAAAATTTCCCCATACTATCCGTGTTTTGCTTTAACTTGACCCGTTCCCGGAATCCAAGGGGATGGGCACGTGTCGGTTCCCAATACCAACCCGTGACCCGGGAACAGCGCTGGGCGGACGCCTTCCTGAGCGAGAGCCGTCTCTGCCCCGGCACCGCCCAGCTTTGCAGTCACAACCCCGAGTCCGGGGCCGGCGTTCGGCCAGCGGCCGTCCGCGCCGCGCAGGACTCCGCCGGCGCCGTCCCTCCCCCTCCGCGGCCAGCGCGCGGCTCCTCAAGGCCGCCGGCGCCGTCCGCCCGCGGGCGCCCCCGGCCCCGCCGGCTGCCGCGTGCCCGCGGCGCCCACCGCCGGGCCTGCACGGCCCGTCCCGGGGCGCGCGCTCGCTCCCTCCTCACGTGAGGCGGCCAAGGCGGCCCTGCGCTCCCCACTGCCCACCTCACGCTCCGCCTCAGCGCGGCCGGCGGCAAGCGCTGACAGACACCTGTCACAAACGAAAACACCAGAACGTAGAGCCCGGCCCTCGCCCAAGCAGTCCCTTTCCCGTGCCGCCCGCGCCCCCAATCGCGTCCCCAGCGGCCAGGCCCACCCACGCCGCCACTGCTAGCGGCCCGGGGCGGCCGCCACAGGTCCCGGCGACGGCGTCAGGACAGCAGACGGCGCCTCGCGCTGGCCCCGCCCACGAGGGCGCCCACTTCCGGCGCGCCCCGGCCGCGCCCGATGACGTCATCGCCGCCGCGCCACCCCACCCATCCCCAAGCCTAGGTCCCGGGCTACGCGGCTCGGAGGACTCTCGCCCCGCCGCCCGCGCCTCCGCCGCTGCCGAAATGTGAGTGACGCGACGGGACGCGGGGCGGCTTCGGGGCCCGCAGGCGGCGGCCCGCGGCTGGAGCGGTCGCACGGCCCGGTAGCTGCCTGCCGGTCGCCCCTCCGCCGCGGGCCGCGGCCGTGAGGGCGTTGCGTGCGGTTCCCGAGGCCTGCGGCGGGCGACGACCGCGGGAGTGCGGGCTGCGGGAGGGCCCAGCTGTCGCCGCGGCGCCGCCGGCCGTTCCCAGGGCCCTGCCGCCGGCGGGCTTCCGGGAGGAAGCGGCTGCGCCCAGCCCTGCAGCCGGGCCCTCGCCCCTTCCCTCCCGGCCCTGTCCCCCGAGGTCCCCAAGAGCAGCGCGGCGACCGCGGGACCCGGGAGTGGCCCGGGAGGGCGCGGCCGGGAGCGGCAGCCTCGGGACACGGCGGCCTGGCCGGGGCCTTGCTGCTGCTGAGCGAAGGCGCTCCTGGGGCTGCGGCCTGGAGACCGGTGTTTCCAGCTTTGACAGATGCGGTTGTCGAGCATCGCCGGGGCCCGGCAGTCTCGCCTCCAGCCCGCTCGATGCAGCCCCTGCGGAGAAAACCAGCCCAGGGTCCCGGGGGCGCGCCCGGGGGACGTCCCTGGGGAGGCCGCTGTGCTGGTCGGCAGAGCCCCGCGGCTCCACCGTCTCTGGGGAGGCCGCTGTGCTGGTCGGCAGAGCCCCGCGGCTCCACCGTCCCTGGGGAGGCCGCTGTGCTGGTCGGCAGAGCCCCGCGGCTCCACCGTCCCTGGGGAGGCCGCTGTGCTGGTCGGCAGAGCCCCGCGGCTCCACCGTCCCTGGGGAGGCCGCTGTGCTGGTCTGCAGAGCCCCGCGGCTCCACGGAGCTGGTGAACGCCCCCCTGGAGTGACTTGCTCAGCTGTGAGTGAGGGCGTCGGCAGTGTCCCCCCCCAAAAGAGTTAGGGTCCAAGGGCAGCAGCGCAGCCCCGGGGCGTGGGCCCTGCCCGTGCTCTCGCGGACACTCCACGCAGAACAGCGTGGGATCTGCCCTATTCCCCGGCTCCTGACGTGGCAGATTTTAAATAACTGATGTTGTGTGGCGAGGCAGGTGCTCCACGCATTCTTGAACATGGAGGAGAGAATTCTGGGACCCAGGAGCCCGTGGTCTGTCAGGAGAGAGGTGACTGGTGACTGTCCGGCGCCAGCCAAGCCCTGCGGGAGCTCCGGGCCACAGTGGCTAAGAAAGGGAGACTTGGAGCATGAGTCGGTCGCTGAGAGGATGCGATGCTTCCTCACCGTTCTCGAACATTCCACGCCATCCCCCCCAGCCCGGTGTTCCTACCCTGTGTCTGTAAATGAGTCTCTATTAGAAGACGACCACCGTACCTGCTTATTCCTGTGAAAGCATTGTGGCCGCAGTGGAAGGGCCAGGGGAGTCCCGAGTGCAGCTGGGCCAGTGTGTGGCTGAGAGCGGACGCAGGTGGAGTCTGCCTGGCCTGGGGTCGCTGTTGTAAACTAGATTCTGCTGAGCCTTCGACTTGGACTCTGGGCTCTCGGGTGTGTGGGCAAATTGAAATTTGGAGGGACTGTTCAGGCCTACAGGCAGGGTTGCTCTTTCGCTTTGGTTGTGACGTGAGAGTTGTCAGCACTGGAGTCCTGGGAGAACGGGAGAACTCCTAAAGCTGACAGTGCTGTGTTTGGACCCCTGACCGACTCATGCTGTGTCTGTCCGCGTTCCAGGTCTACAGGTGCAGCTGCAGGTTCGAGCGCTGCTGCCGGCAGCAGAAGACTTCAGCAGACACAGAACCAAGTAGATGAGGTATCGCTCGGAATGCTGGGAACGTAGATTTAAACAAACATGGCAGCGCGCTGAAGATAATTCTGTTTAGAAACACTCTCATAAAGGTGTGAATGGAACATCAATTTTGAGTTACCATAAAGGTAGTAAATCTGCCCTAATCTAAGCCAAAGTCAGACTCTCCTGGATCCTACATAGAATCATATACATAAAACAGTCTGAGGACATGCCGCAAAAGTGTCTTATTAAAAAAAGTAATAGAGCTTTAAGGATTAGGTCTCAGATTGCTCGTGCCAGGACCAGTCCTTCTGATGGATATCTGTGTATTTGTAAATCAGAACGCTCTGTCCTTTAGCCTGACTTACAAATTACCCAGTCTGAGCAAGTCTGTAGAATTCATCTGTGACAGTTGCCCATTGACACACAGAAGGCAGTCTCTGGCAAACTGCAACTCAACACGTCCGTATTTATAGAATTATACAATTCTTTTTTTTTAAAAGATTTATTTATTTGAAAGTCAGAGTTATACACAGAGAAGACGAGGCAGAGAGAGAGAGACAGGAGCCAGGAGCTTCTTCCAGGTCTCCCACATGGGTGCAGAGGCCCAAGCACTTGAGCCATTTTCTGCTGCTTTCCCAGGCCATAGCAGGGAGCTGGATCGGAAGTGGAGCTGCCAGGATACAAACTGGTGCCCTTGTGGGATGTCGGCACTGCAGACGGCAGCTTTACCCTTAGGCCGCAGTGCCAGCTCCCTAGAATTCTTGAGCTGTAGAGATGTTCACAGAATCTTTTTTATTTAGATATTTATTTATTTGAAAGGCAGAGTTACAGAGAGGCAGAGGCAGAAAGAAGTCTTCTATCTGCTGGTTCACTCCCCAAATAGCCATGACAGCTGGAGCTGAGCCAATCTGAAGCTGGGAACCAAGAGGTTCTCTCCGGTCTCCCGTGTGAGTGCAGGGGCCCAAGGCCTTGAGCCACCTTCTACTGCTTTTCCCAGGCCATAGCAGAGAGCTGGATCAGAAGAGCAGCCGGGACTCCTACGGTGCCCATAAGGGATGCCGGCGCTACAGGCACTGGCTTTACCATCCACGCTACGGCACTGGCCCCTGTTCACAGAATCTTACAGATGCGGTAGTGCAACACAAGATTGTTTCAGATATTCAGACCAAGATTTCCTTGCTCCAAAAGTTATAACTAAGCAACAAAGATATTTTGGTCTTTCTGTGTGTTGCTACCCTACAAAACAGAGTTAAAACTATGTTAGATACCATCATTAAATCATATAGTAATGTTTGATGGTTTTGTTTATGAACTTAATTCTCAACATTTTGCATTTTAGAGACCCCTTCTAACTCTGTGCTGCCTTTAACTTTGGCTTCCTAATGAAATCAAATTAGAGCCCTTTTTAAGCAACTTTAAGGAGAGCTGTTTCCTTTTTTAGTGGAGGTGGAATTCACATAACTAACTATTTCAAAGTGTACAATTTATTAGTATTTAGTATATTCACAATATTGTGCAACTATTACCTCTTTCTAGTTTCAAAACTTTTTCTTTACCCCAGAAAAGCACCCTGTACCCATACAGTAGTCCTGTTTACTTATCTGTTCCTCATTCCCATCTCTGGGTACCTAACCAGGTTCTGTGTAAGTGGATGGGCCTGCTTCAGGCATATCGGGGACCACGAGACCTTTCGTTTCTGGCTTCTTTTACTCAGCGTTATGTGTCAGTGTTCATCTGAACAGTGGCGAGACCAGCACGTCGTTCCTTTTTATGGCTGAGTAATATTCCGTGTGTGTGAGACCATGGTGTGTCTGTCCAGGCATGCAGGAATGGATGTTTGAGTTGTTACACATAATCCTGCCGTGAACATTCACGAACAAGATTTTGTTTAGACTTCTGTTTCATTTCTCTTGAGCACATACCTGGGAGTAACGTTGCCGGGTCCTGAGGCCCTCTCTGTTCGCTTTGTGAGAACCCACCGCACCGTTTGCCATGGTAGCTCCACCATTCCATGTCCCCAGCAGCAGCACCCAAGGGTTTCTCACCTCTTCACCAGGACCTGTGCTGCGTGTTTTGGATGCTGGCCGGCCCAGGCAGCCTGAAGTGGTATCTGGTCCTGGCTTGGCTTTGCGTTTGTGAATGGTTGTGACGTTGATCATCTTTTCTTGTGCTTATTGGCCTTTGTGTGTGTCTTTTTGAAAGCAATGCTATTCAAGGCCTTTGTCCAGTTTTTAATTGGATTTGTCTTGGTTGATGTGTCAGTGTTCTTTATGTTTTCTGCTTGTTAAACCTTCATCAGATACATGATTTTCAAATATTTTCTGCTGTGCTGTGGATTGTCTTACATTCTTCATACAGTCCCTTGAGGTACAAAAGTTAATTCTTACAAAATCCAGGTTATCTGTTTTTTCCTTTTGTTGCCCTTGATTTTTGTTTCAGGTCTTACAGGAACAAACCCTAGATTATACTCACTCTTGTTTTTGCTTCTTTTGTACTTTTAGCTTTTACACTTGGGTGGTTGATCTATTTTGAGTTAATTTTTATATGTGAGGTGAGGTAGGGGTCCAGATTTATCATTTTACATGTGACTGTCCAGTTGTCCCAGCACCATTTGTTGAAGATACTACTCTATTTTTTAAGACTTACTTATTTATTTATTTGAAAGAGTACAGAGGGAGGAAGAGAGGGGGAGAGAGATCTTCCATCTGCTGGTTCACTCCCCAGATGGCCACAACAGTCAGGACTGGGCGAGGCTGAAGTCAGGAGCTTCTTCCATGTCTTCCATATGAGTGGAGGGACCCAAACAATTAGGTCATCTTCCACTGCTTTTCCACTGGAAAGGAGCTGGCTCAGAAGTGGAGCAGCTGGGACACAAACCAGAGCCCATATGAGATGTTGACGACTGCAGGCAACAGCTTTACCCCCTACTCCAAAATGCCGGCCCCTGTAGATACTGTTCTTGCCCCCACTGCATGGTCATGTCAGAAATCAGTTTGCCATAAATGCTTGGACTGATTTCTAGACTCTAGGTCTGTCCCATTATCTGTGTGTTGTCTATTCTTTGGCCAATACCACACTGTTTGGATTATCGTGGCTTTGCAGTAAATTTTGAAATTGCAAAGTGTGAACCTTCCAGCTTCGCTTCACCTTTTCAGTTCTGCAATTCCATACGATTTGGTTATTGGCTTTCCAGTTTCTCAAGAAAAAAAAATATTGAATTTGATAGAGATTGCATTGAGCTTGCACAGCACTTTGGGACTGTTGCCATCTTAGCAATATTGTATTAAGTTCCAGTGTATGATCAAAGGATGCCTTGTTTAATTGGATTTTCTTTCATTTCTTTCAGCAATGTTTTGTGGTTTTCATTGTGCAAGTCTTGTACCTACTTGGTTAATTCCTAGGATTTTTGATTTTTTGGATGATGTTGTCAATGTAATTGTTTTACTGTTCGTTGCCAGTGTGTAGAAATGACTGATTTATGTGTGTTGATCTTGTACCTTGCAGGTTTACTAAATTTGTTAGTTGTACTTTTGTACTTTTTTTTTTTTTTTTAACTTTTATTTAATGAATATAAATTTCCAGTGTACAGCTTATGGATTACAATGGCTTCCCCCCCCCAATAACTTCCCTCCCACCCACAACCCTCCCCCCTCCCGCTCCCTCTCCCCTTCCATTTGCATCAAGATTCATTTTCAATTCTCTTTATATACAGAAGATCAATTTAGTATAAAGATTTCAACAGTTTGCACCCACATAGAAACACAAAGTGAAACATACTGTTTGAGTACTAGTTATAGCATTAAATCACAATGTACAGCACATTAAGGACAGAGATCCCACATGAGGAGCAAGTGCACAGTGGCTCCTGTTGTTGACCCAACAAATTGACACTCTAGTTTATGGCGCCAGTAACCATCCTAGGCTGTCGTCATGAGTTGCCAAGGCTATGGAAGCCTTCCAAGTTCACTGACTCTGATCATATTTAGACAAGGTCATAAAAGACAGAGTGAGGATAGTAACCAATGATCCTAAGAGTGGCATTTACCAGGTTTGAACAATTATACAGCATTAAGTGGGGAAGAGGACCATCAGTACACACAGGTTGGGAGTAGAGCCATTGGTGGTAGAGTAGAGGTTATGATTACAAAGAAATGAGGCCCAAGTGCACTAGACAGGGCCTAGAACAAAGGACAGAGCCTAGACACAAAGGACAGGGCCTAGAACAAAGGACAGATTAGAGGAGCTAAGAAAGGTGCTGTCTAAGCTACAATTAAGTTTTCTGATTGAGAGGCAAATAGAACCTGATAGAAGGGGCTTGATAATAGTTGTACTTTTGTTGTAGATTCTTCAGGAATCTGCAGATAGAGTGAAGTTTTACTTTTCCTTTCCAATGTGAATGCCTTTTCTTTATCTTTACGGACTGCTCCGCCAGAGCTTCCAATAGAGAGTAGAGCAGCACCAGGGAAAGTGAAGTGCCTGTCTCCGTCCCCATCTCAGGGGCCCGTCCGGCTTTCACCAGAGTGTGACGCTGGTGAGAGTGTCCCCATGAATGTCCTTTACCTTGTTAAGGACATTCCCTTAGTTTTCTGAGTGTTTTCATCATGAAAGGGTGGGCCCAATTTGTTTTGTTTTGTTTTTTGTTTGGTGGAAGTCAGATTCAGAATAATAAAGGGCTGATGTGAAGAAATGTGCCAGCACATCACAGCTGCAATTCTGGTCCTCCACTCCATGAGGCATGGCGAACTTGCTGTGCCTGTGTTCCCGTAGGTGGTGGACATAATGAGAGTCAACGTGGACAAGGTGTTAGAAAGAGACCAGAAGCTCTCCGAGCTAGATGACCGTGCGGACGCACTGCAGGCTGGAGCCTCTCAGTTTGAAACCAGTGCTGCGAAGTTGAAGAGGAAATATTGGTGGAAGAATTGCAAGGTAATTCTCTTCCAACCGCCTGCTGCCTTGAGCCTCCTGCCCCTGCTCAGTGGATCAGCAGAGGCTGGAACACCAGACTCATGAGCGGGGAGGTGGCTTTGACCCTCTACATGTAGGAATCTGAGTCAGCCGTGTTCTGCCCTCCACCCCTGCAGAGCCCTGACCAGACTGCCGGGAGAGGGCTGGAAGTGATGGGCACATTGCCTGTGGCTCTGCGGACAGCCCCGAGGTCAAGGGAAGGGAATATGAGGCGGTCACAGTGTGCACAATGGAAGAGTAGAGAGCAGGCGTGCGAGGAGCGTGGCCCCCCAAGACGTGCTGCAGCCAGGCCCCGGGCACCCTACCCTCTGCCTTGTTTAGCAGTGACACGACCAGATATGTGGGGTGCATCCGCAGCCTCCTTGTGTGGAAGCCTGTCCGTTCCTAGGGGCCATAAATCCTTTGCATGTATTTTTGTTTAAGATTTATTTATTTGAAAGGCAGAGTTGTTTTTTGTTTTGTTTTGTTTTGTTTTAGTTTGACAAGTAGAGTTATAGACAGAGAGAGAGACAGAGAGAAAGGTCTTCCTTCCGCTGGTTCACTCCCCAAATGGCCGCTATGGCCGGAGCTATGCCAATCCAAAGCCAGGAGCCAGGTGCTTCTTCCTGGTCTCCCATGCGGGTGCAGGACCCAAGCGCTTGGGCCATCCTCCACTGCGTTCCCAGGCCATAGCAGAGAGCTGGACTGGAAGAGAAGCAACCAGGACTAGAGCGTGGCACCCATATGGGATGCCAGCGCTGCAGGCCGGAGGATTAACCACGTGAGCCATGGCACTGGCCCCCTGTTTTGTTTTGTTTGACAGGCAGAGTGGATAGAGAGAGAGAGAGAGAAAGGTCTTCCTTTGCCGTTGGTTCACCCTCCAATGGCTGCTGCGGCCAGCGCATCTTGCTGATCCGAAGCCAGGAGCCAGGTGCTTCTCCTGGTCTCCCATGCGGGTGCAGGGCCCAAGGACTTGGGCCATCCTCCACTGCACTCCCAGGCCTTAGCAGAGAGCTGGCCTGGAAGAGGGGCAACCGGGACAGAATCCGGCGCCCCAACCGGGGACTAGAACCCAGTGTGCTGGCACCACAAGGCGGAGGATTAGCCTGTTAAGCCATGGCACCGGCCTCTCTTTTGTTTTTTAAATTTACTCCCATGTATGACACATTGTGGGCTTTCTGTGCCTGAGATAGCAAAGCATACCTGCGACACAGGTTTTTTGTTTTTTGTTTTTTTTTTTTAAGATTTATTTATTAATCTGAAAGAGTTACACAGAGAAGGAGAGGCAGAGAGAGTGAGTGAGTCAGGTCTTCCATCCACTGGTTCACTCTCCAGTCGGCCACAATGGCCAGAACAACGCCGATCCGAAGCCAGGAGTTTCTTCCAGGTCTCCCACGCTGGTGCAGGGGCCCAAGCACTTGGGCTGTCTTCTACTACTTTCCCAGGCCATAGCAGACAGCCGGATTGGAAGTGAGCAGCCAAGACTCCATCCATTGCCCATATGGGATGCCAGCACTGCGGGCGGCAGCTTGATCTGCTATGCCGTGGTGGAAGGCAGAGTTACAGGGAGAGAGATATCAATATTCTATCTGCTGGTTCACTCCCCAGGTGATCACAATGGCCATGGCTGGGCCGGGCCAAAGCCAGGTGCTTGGAACTGCATCTGGGTCTCCCATTTGTCCAAGGAGTCCAAACACTTGGGCCATCTTCCACAGCTCTCCCAGGAGCATTAGCAGGGAGCTGGATTGGAATTGGAGCACCAGGGGCTGGTGTCTGTATGGGATGCTGGCATTGCAGGCAGTGAGGTGGCTTAACCTGTGCCACAGCTCTGGTCCCTGAAATTTTTTTTTTTTAGGTATTTTTCTACACTCTTTTTTTTTTTTTTTTAAGGTTTATTCATGCATTTATTTAAAAGTCAGAGTTACAGAGAGGCAGAGGCCAGAGAAAGAGAAAGAGCCTCCATCCACTTGTTCATTCCCCTAATGGCCACAATAGCCAGAGCTGGGCTTATCCAAAGCTGGGAGCCAGGAACTTCTTTTGGGTCTCCTACATGGGTGCAGGGGCCCAAGGACTCGGACCATCTTCTGCTGCTTTCCCAGGCACATTAGCAGGGAGCTGGATCAGAAGTGGAGCGGCTAGGAGTTGAACCGATCACCCACATGGGATGCTGGTACTGCAGGTGGTAGCTTTACCTGCAATGCCACAGCACCGGCCTCCTGAATATACTTTTAATAGCACATAAGTAACCTTCAGGCCCTAACTGGGAAGATTAAGTTTAGGCTTTAGTTGTTCAGATTGTGGACACCTTCGTTTCTCTCTCGGTGACTGGAATTGTGAGATCCTCTCCAGTAAGCCTGTGATGTCTGTTCCAGATGTGGGCGATAGGGATCAGCGTTCTGGTCTTCATCATCATCATCATCATTGGTGAGTTACCCTGTGTTCAACTCTGGGAAGATCTGTGTTCTCAGTTGGTTGTGTGTGCAAGAACTCAGGATAAAGTTCCCTCTGAAATATCTGCTTATTTTGAATAATTTTAATTTGCCTAAGCAAATATTTTAAATACTTGAGTTTTGTATGAGTAAAGTCTGAGTTTTTTTATATAAGCATTAATCCTTGAGGTTATAGATAATTTGTCCATTTCTACTGACTGATGAGTTTTCTCTCTGTATTCTTCAGCAAGTGTTTCCTTCTCTGTAGTGCAGTGACTCCAAGTGTGGCCACATACAATCCATCCTGGCTCCACCGCTGTCCTGCTCTGGCCTTGAGCAAGCAGTTCAAAATCTGTGTTCCTGGGTTCCCTCCCTTTTACAGTGGGGATAATAATAGAGCCTACCTTGTTTGTTACGGGGACAAATCTGGTTATGACATAAAACAAGCTTAGGGTGGCACTTGGCATATAATCACAACATTTATGGATTTTAAAAGATTTGTTTGGAAGGCAGAGTTACATGGGGATGGCGAGTTCCCATCCACTGGTTCACTTCCCAAATGGCCAGGGCTGGGCCACGCTGAGACCAAGAGCCTCAAACTCCATCCAGGTCTCCTGCATGGATGGCAGGGGCCCAAGGACCTGGGCCATCTTCCACTGCTACCCAGGCACACTAGCAGGGAGCTGGAACAGAAATGGAGCATCTGGGACGGACCTGAACTGGCACGTAGGTGGGAGGCGGCTTAGCATGCTACGCCACGCCACGCCAGCAGCCCCGATAAATCATTTACAAATAAATGTATCTGTTATATAAAACACACACCCCGTTACTGTTAGTATTCAAAGTGCGGTCTCCTGACTCAGGCCTCCCGTGCTCTCTGTAGCCTGTAGAGAAGCTGTTAGGAGAAAATCAGCCAAGTGCACGCTGTGCACATTAGGCTGCAGCGTTCACTGCGTGTTCTGGGCTCGCACTAAAAGACTAAACTGTGTCTCCCCCGTGTGTGACTCTCCCCGCTCAACAGTGTGGATCGTCAGTTCCTGAAGGGCCGGCGAGCCCGAAGCCGCTCTTCAGGAGAACTCTTCGAGACTTTGGACTTAGAACTTGCTGTATTATGAAGCCTCCCTACTGTTTTTTATCTAAAATAATTATTTTTTGTTCGTGTAAAGTTCAATTTCTAGGAAATGTGCCTTTGGTCTCTAATACGCACTCCAAGCTAGAAGTGGGCCAGCCCACCTGCATTTTACATAGCGGCCTCACAGGTCTAAGCTGATAAAGACCTCCCAAGCCCCAGAGGCTACTCCTCTAGACCCAACTTTGTCACTAATTCACGGCCCCTGGCTCTCACTAAGGGAACTTGTGTGAAGTTGGCTATCCCTGTCATATGGCACTATCCTTAGGTCTACCTTTTCAACCTTGAGTAATCACACTTCCAGTTTGTACCTTCAGAAAGAACACTACCGCCTAACACAAACCTGTGACAGTAACAGGTGTGCCTT
Organism: Lepus europaeus; assembly: GCF_033115175.1. Taxonomy (NCBI): domain Eukaryota; kingdom Metazoa; phylum Chordata; class Mammalia; order Lagomorpha; family Leporidae; genus Lepus; species Lepus europaeus. The sequence continues at coordinate 4,674,862 of NC_084831.1, forward strand.
ACTTTGATACTTTTCTGGTTGCCTATAAGAAACCTCTACTTTTTGTAAGCAAGACTGACTCTTCTGCTGTGTCTAAAGACATGCTAAGAGCTTGGCTCTTCCTGAGGCGTGAAGATATTTCCTTGTTACTGTTAAGTGCCACTTGCTACAGTTACCAGTCAGAATAGTAGCCATTTAACAAAGCTTTTATAGTGCTGACGCTAAGACCAAAGTTTATTTTGCCAAAATGTTAAAAATGAATAAAATTGCCTTAAGTCTGTTCCTGACAGATAAATTCAGGAAAGTGCCAAGTGGACCGTAAAGTGCCCTTCAGAACTCAAATGGTCATTCGGTGTGCGCGCCTCCTGCAGCCTGGCGAGCCTGTCCTGCCTTGGAAGGCACAGATGTGCGGCTCCCCTCTGATGCCACCTCCCCCCGGGTCGAAGGGTTGAGCTGGATTCTGGCGTGCTAGCGACAGATGTCAGCGTGGGCTCTGATGTGTTTCTAGTGATTACGGGAGCAGCAGTTTGTAGCCTTCAAGGCCATCTGTGCATTGACCTCATAGATGACAGCTGTGGGAGTTCGTGTGCCATGTGCATTCGTATTCCACATCCTACAGCAGTCCTGCGAGGTGTGCTTGCACACGGGCTGTGGACAGGTGGAGGGCCCTTGGCACCAGCAGAGCCCACCAGAGCCACTTTGTTTCTTCAGCGTCTTAAGCACAGGATGCTGCTTTGGGTGTAACTGCTGCCACCAAGAGACGTGTGTGTACTGAGACTTCCAGCGCGAGGGCATGTGGCTGAAAGAGGGGAGGAGGCACTGGGGGAGAGACTGGGGCCTTGTCACCCTGCCTGCCACCAGAACGTCCTCCCGTTCTTGGGACTTACAGAGCAACCACAGCTGAGGTTGCCCCGAACACCACTGCAATGCTGCCAAGAAACAAGCAGCTGTGAGGGTCAGGGCGTCCGCCCAGCCTCCGTGGGGGGGCTCAGACCTCGGTGCTGTCCCCCCGGTGTCAGGGTCAGGGCATCCGCCCAGCCTCCACGTGGGGGCTTCTGGCCATGTCTGGCTCAAACCTCGGTGCTCTCTGCCCGGTCCCATGTAACCCACTGGCTCCTGCATTAACCCAGGAATACCTCACTCCTCTCTGCATTTAGCTGGGAACTTGCCCACTATGATGCTCTGAATAAAGTGTTTATAAACATGGTTCTGGCCCCTGTGTTGTTTGGAGAGGGACAGCGCGCCTTGTCCAAGTCATGAAAAGGGCTTTTCTTGCTCTCCTCCTACCTTCCCTTGGCCACTACTCAGTCCCCACCAGCTCTAGTACTCGGGTTGCTCCTAGCTGAGTATCTGGAAGCGAACGACTCCGCTCATGAAAGAACTCCTGAGCACAGACACGAGTGGGACCCTGGCTCTCACAGATGACCAGAGTGTGTTCAGGATTTGGCTTCTGAGTATCTTAAACATAAGGTCTTTCAAAAGTGGGGTACGAGCTGGTGCTGCCAAGGGCAGACCGGCCAGCTGTCCACATGGGATAGCCAAGTGTGGACAGCTGAGGGACGTCTCTCGACACAGGACTGCTGATCTGTGGATCTGTTCCCTTGAATTGGTTTCCACAGCCCTAGGAAACTACAGGGGTGGGTGGAGTTGGCTGCTGGTATTTAGAACTGTTCTGGGCCCCTTGAACTTTGTGTCCTTGGTTTCACCTGGTGCTCTGAGCGCCAGACAGGAAGCTGCCACTCCCGTGTTCAGCAACATTGCTGCGGGGCAGGGCCTCCAGGAGCTGGGCCACGCCTGCTGGGCCGGCTCCTCGGGTTCCAGTCTTCTCTCCTCAGAGGCCGGCCCGTCTCACCTGTCACCCTCCACTGCTGCCCCATTAGCTTGTGCACACTTGTTCACACTTTCTGGACTTATTTTATGGAGTCAGTTGTATGTTACGTCTTTCTCATAAAATGCTGACACCACACCCCACCCCACCCCCGAGCAGGGGCTCTGTCCATTCTCTGCTCCGGGACCACAGTCATCCCCTCCCAAATACAGGCCCAGTAAGCATTTGTCAAATGGGTGCCTTGGAGAGTCACTTAGAAAAATAAGGTGCTCACCCAACACGTCAGGAGGGCACGCACTCCACTTCCTAGTAAGCTCTCGTTCGCCCAGCAGAGGGCTGGGCCCCTGCGCTGGGCGCTCGGAAATGAAACCAGCATCTGCAGCCCAGGGCCACGCTCGTGTCCTGCCCAGACCCTGGTCACTTTCCAGGTGGTCTCAGCCCCACCCCCAAGGGGAGCTCAGCTGGACAGCCCTCTCTCCTCAGCACCCGTGGTCACCTGGTCTGCTAACAGAATAGAACCTCCCCAGGCGGGCACTGCAGGGGAAGGGCCCTGCCCCGTGCCGGGTGCCAGCGCTGAGCTGTAAAGCCGTGGCAGGAACTGTTCCTAGCGCACACGCACCAACCCTCTGTCCTGGGGGAGGGGGAGCCTGGCGCTCCTTTCCCTTTGAAGCCCGGGTCTGACAGCTCTGCTGAGCCACCCCGGCCCGCCAGGCGTGTCCTCTCCGTCTAACCATGTAACCTTGCTTTCCCCGGTCTGAGTGGACACACTGAGCCTGCCCCTTCCGTTCTGACGATGGCCTACCCCAGCAGGCCGTGCTTAGCACTGCTGTCTCGGCCTGAATTCTTTCTTGCGGAATTACCGGACGATGACCTCCGTAACAGGGTGAGCCGAGATGCAACCTACCAGGAGCTTTGACTCATTAAGGGGCTCCCACCTGCCTTCCCAGAATCACGTGTCGCTGACGTGTTTGCTGCACCTGTCTGTCCTCAGCTGCGAAATAAATCCTTAGGAAGACCCTCAACATGTGTTAAGTCCCATCGCCCTACATATAGGACAGCTTTAAAAAACACTTCATAATAAATATACCACCTATGGTAACTTTGAAATAAATGTTGACATGGTCACAGACTTGAAAACCTGGCACTTAGAGGGTTAAGTTCCTGAAAATGGATTGGATTTGATAAGGCTGCGTCCACCCAGCCAGGTTCCCAGCAGGTCCAGGCGCGCGCACAGACGGCCACAGCCCTGCGAGACCCAGGCCCCTCCCCCCGGGAGCCACGCCCCTTCGCCCTCTCCCTCGCCCGCCTCTCGTGCAGGCCGCGCCGGCCCCGCCCACCTGGTGACGGACAGCTCCGGAGCCTTACGACTGCCTCGCTGGCCCAGAGGCCCCGCCCCCTCGGTGGTCACGCCGTTCCCGCCCACGCCCCGGGCCTGCCGGAATCAGCCGAGGATTGGCCGCGCGCCGGCCTCCGTCACGTAACGCTCTGGGGTCTTCGTCCCCGCCCACTTGCCTGCGGTTACGTAACCCGGGTGCTCCGGCTCGGGCCCCGCCCCCGGACCAATGGAATCTCGCGGAGCCGGAGGCGGCGGCCAATCGCGTGGCCGGGTCGGTCGCGGGGTGCGCGGGGGCGCGGCGCCGGCAACTTGCCAGCACGCGGCGGGCCTGGGCACTGCGCGCGGCGTGGCCGCGGGCGGAGGCGCCGGTGCGTGCTGGGGGCCTCCGCTCCGCGCTGATGCCCCCTGAGCTGGCCTCAGCCGGCCCCAGTTCTCGGCGTACGCCCACCTTCCAGGGTGGAGCGTGGGAAAGTGGGGTGGTGGGGCCAGCGCGCCGTTCGGCCTCGAGCGGCCGTCCCCCCGTGGGCCAGGGCGCCGCGAGTGGAGAAGCCGGCTGGGAAATGCGGGGAGCAGAGCCGCCCGCGATGCTGGGAGTGGCGCGGGGCGGGGAGCCGGGGCCCCCAAGTGCCCGCAGCAGGGGCCGCCACAGCTGATGCTTCTGCCCCTGTTGCCGGGGTCCGGGGCTCTAGGAGCGAGAGGCAGGGCGGCCGCAGGACCCCCTCGGCCCCCGCCCCCAGTGTCGTGGGCCTGGGTCGGTCCCCGTGGGGCTGGCGGGCGTCAGCCGCCGAGGACGCGCCTGTCGTGTGTCGCCGCCCAGGGTTCGGGAGAGGCGCGGCGGCCGGGCTGGAGGTCCAGTCAGGCCCTGCTTGGGCAGCGTCCTCGGGGTCCCGGGTGACGGCCGCCGATGGATCCTCGGATCCCCGCGCCAAGCGCACCAAGCAGAGCTGACCAAAATGCAGTGCAGTTCCCGCAGCGAGTCCGTGGTCCTGAGGGGGAAGCCAGGCGGCCGCCGGGCCACGTGCGTCCGTGGCTCAGCCCACGGGGGTTTTCTGGGTTCGCGGGCCGGACGGGGCCCCTGAGGCGGCCCGGGAGCGCGCGGTCCGCAGGAACTGGCCGCCGTGAAGGCAGAACCGCTTCCCGGCAAGCGGCGGGGACGCCCGCGGCCCGCGGCCCGCGGACCTCGGCCACGCTGTGGGGATGGCCACGCTGTGGGGATGGCCACGCGGTGAGAACGCCCGCGGACCTCGGCCACGCCATGGGGACGCCCGTGGACCTCGCCCCGCGCCTCGGCCATGCTGTGGGGCGCCCGCGGCCTTTCCTCTCGGTGCCGGGTTTTTCGGTGGAGGCTGAAGGTTTCAGTGGCCACCGCTGGAGGTGGAAGGCATTTTGTTTCTTTCCCTCCCTTGGCCACGCATCTTCCACGCGTGCGGTGGCCGCAGCACCCTGCCTTCTCTCACATCCAGGGGCGCACATTGCGGAACACCTCCCTCATCTGAGCGCAGCACTCGGGCCATCTTCCATTGCCGTCCCAGGCCACAGCAGAGAGCTGGATCAGAAGTGGAGCAGCCAGGACTCGAACCGGCGCCCATATGGGATCCCAGCGCTGCCACAGCTCCAGCCCCTCCCCACCTTTCAAAAATAGAGATTTCTCTTCCTCCTTCCTCAGCACATGTTTTCAACATTTAATTGTCTCTGTTTCTCTGGTCTCATTAATGGTTTGTTCATCCTGTAGACGTTTATTCCACAGCCAATCACTAAGCATCAGGAGCTGTTGTAGGTGCTGGGATGGCTGTGACGGGGACAGGCGGCTGTGCTAAGTCATGGCAGGACTGACGGGGACAGGTGGCTGTTGTGTCGTGGTGCAACTGACAGGGGACGGTGTTCGCTGGCTCTTTCATGTTCAGCCCTGGTGTTTGGCCTTTAGTATCGCCTCTGTAGGCTCTGCTGTGTCTTTTCAGGCTTCTTGTCTTTGCGGAGTATTTTTTGCCGTGTTTGCCTGTCGTATGAAAGCTTGGTGTTCCCCAGAGTTGGTGTCTTGTGGGCCCTGGTGGTTCACTTATTCCACAGCAATGTGATGTGCATGTACTTTACTCCTCATAAGGCACTCCTGCCTGACAGATCTCGAAGATTCAGACTTCGCCGAGGGCGAGGTTCCTGAGCTGCACGCCTGCTGCGGCCGCCTCCCCTCCCTTTGAGCCCAGCTAGAACACATTTCCCCTTCACCCTGGTGGAGCAAACCCCATGGAAGGGTCTGATCCCTGAGAAGCAGGCATCCCCTGTGCACAGCGAGGCGAGGACGTGAACACTGGGCTCCCATCTGCGTCTGCACTGAGTGGTCTGGCCCAGGTGTTGGGCCTTTGGCGACGACAGTTGGTGCCCAGGCACCTGCGGGGATGTGTGAGTGGAGTAAGTTTGGGTTCCAGTCCTGATTCTTCATGCGCCTTTCCTTAGAGGTGCAAAGACCTGGCCTTCCTCGGGGTTTTGGTTCTGTAGGATTCTCCCTGTGTGCATTTTTGAAAGTTCCTGTAGCTGAAGACTTCACACTCTGGTGCGCAAGTTCCCACAGATACATCATGCGCGGAGCTCTACCACAGTCAGTGCAGTCAGCAAGCACTCGGGGAGGGGCTCAGCCCTCTCACTCGCCCCTGTGATAGGAAGATTGATTTCTGAGTTGCCACCTCATTGGTCAATGAACTTGATACAAAAAGCAGTAAAACTGATACAAACCGTTGACATGAGGGCCGTGAGGAAGTATTAGTGATGGCACTGGGAAGTTGGGACCTGAGGAGACTCGAAGTGATCGTCATTTAATTTAGGAACACAACTTTTGGAAATTTATCCAAGGCAAGAATGTAAAATGAACAAAGAGGTGGAAGATACGTATCATGTAGTGAGAAGCTGAAAATCATCTCAATTCCCAGTGTTTGAGAAACACCCAGGCCGTTAGGATGGAATAGACTGTTCCCACCAAGACAGCCGTAGAGGTCATCACGTGGAGATTGTGGGAACATGGGCAGGACCACAGGAAACCCTGACTGAAGGTTCCTGGTCCGGGTGCCTGGTGCTGGAGATGGTTCAGATTTCATAGGGTTCTCTGAGGGGCGGGGCAGTCTTTGGGGACATACATCAGTTGAGCATCCATAATCCAAAATCCGAAATACTCCAGAATCCGAAGCTTCATTTTGGAACATCTCGGATTTCAGATTTGCGAATGAGAAATTCTCAGTCTATAATCAGGGGAGGATCAATCAGATGCTCTCCCTGTCTCTCCTGAGCTCTCCCGTGGGAACACAGAAGCCCTCAGACAATGCAGGCATGTGACTCGATTTCAAAGGGAGGAAGAAGAGTACTATCTTAAGCAAGAGTACCTCTCTCTCCTAAGAGAGACAGGCGCTGTGATGTGGTGGATTAAGCTGCTTCTGACCCGGCTCCCTGCTCACGCACTGGGAGGCAGCAGAGGGTGGCTCAAGCACTTGGGCCCCTGCCACCCACATGGGAAACCGAGATGGAGTTTGGGCCTCCGGGCTTCTGCCTGGCCCAGACCCAGCTGTTGGGGCCCTTTGGGGAATGAACCAGTCGATGGAATATCTCCCTCTCCCTGTCTCTCTCTGCCTTTGAAATAAATAAATAAATCTTCGCAAAGTAAAAGATGGTTTGTTGGTAACAGTGCAGGATTGTTCCACTGAGCAAGAGCCGGGCGGGGGGCGGGGAGGGGGGTGAGTGACAGTCTGTCTTTGTCTTAGCAGTGTCCCGTCATGAAGATGCTCCCGGGAAACTCCTTTTCTGCAGGATCTGGTACATACAGGGGCTCGTAAAGGCCGGAAACAGTGGGCTATGCTCTGATTTATTTTATTTAATTAATTAATTTTTTTAGTGCTTATTTGTATTCAGCTGGGTTCTGTTTTGGATACAGGAGCACAAGATGATCCTTGCTACAAGGAGTGTGTAGTGCTTTGACTGAGGAGAGCAAAAAAGTTAATGGGACAGGAAAAAGGAACCACAAAGATCCTTCTTAACCGGAGGGCCAGGTCCCGGGCTGGGGATATAAAATGACCATTGTCTGGGCTCCTCTTTTTCAGTCACATGATTGGTTTTTAAATTTCTAAAGAAGGATATTTCTGGGGGGTGGGGAGAGGCGAAAAGGCCTGGAGAGAGTGAACTAGGGGACGGACGAGGGACACAATTTCAACAGTAGTTGGTTTCTGACTGGGGCACTAGAGATGGTTTTTTCATTTTCCGAATTTACTGCAATGTGGTAGTCACTTTCACAGTAAAACGAAAAAAACACTTCTAAGTGAAATCCTTGTTAGTGGTGAAATTACTTGGTGCTCTAGATATTTGGAAAAGAGAGGAATCCTTGTCGTGGGCGAGTTGGGTTCTCCATGGTCGAGGAGACTTGAGCTGATGTTACCCACTGGGGAAGCCAAGCTGGTGGGAGGGCCTGTGCCAGGTCTGGGGCCGTTCAGAGTCCTCATTTGTTAGGGCCTTGGGACAAAGGCTGACGTGTAGGAAGAGAGAGAGAGTGTATGTGTGTGTGTGTGAGAGCGAGCGAGCGAGCGAGCGAGCTGTTGCTAGGCATGGTTTCTGAGCCAGGCATTGTTAGAGTGCTGGAATCAAAACAAAGCCGTTGCCCTCATAGACTTTAACTTCTATGGGAAGGAGCCTGGAGGTATCCACACGTGTGTGTGTGCGCGCGCGCACACACATGCATTTGTTGGTAAAGCAGAGGGAGGGGTGCTGGGCAGGGCAGACTCTGCGGCTGTGTTTGGGGCCGCTCGCCTGCTCTCTGTTGGCTGTGGCAGAGTACCTGAGACGGGGTACTTGGAAGGAAAGCAGGCCATGGACGTCCACAGAGCATGGGGCTGTCGTCTGCTCAGCCTCTGGCGAGTGTCTCATGGCAAAGGTCAAGCAGGCACCTGCAGAGGCAGGAGGGCAGGGGAGGCCTGATGCTCTGTAGCAGCTCTCACGAGAGCGACATCATCTGTCCACGAGGGAGGAGCACTGTGACCCTGACACAGGCCCTGACGGCTGTCCTCTCCCCCGCCCCACGCGCATTGCTGTTCGGTTTCAGCTCAAATCATCACATTTTGATATTGAGGAACTTGTCTCTTAAAAAGCCGAATGGGGCCAGTGGGCGTTTGGATGCCTGCATCCTATATCAGAGTGCTTGGGTTCAAGTTTCAGCTTCACCTCCAATCCAGCTCCCTGTTCATGGGAGGCAGCAGATGGTGGCTTAAGTATTTGGGTCCTTGCCACCCTTGGGGATACCTGGATTGACTTCTCCACTCCTGCCTTTAGCCTGGCCCAGCCCCAGCAGCTGGGGGCATTTGAGAAGTGAACCAGTAGGTAGAAGATCTCTGCCTTTCAAATAAAATAAATTTTTTTAAAAATTTAGTTTTTAAATTATAAATATTTTATAAACCATGAGAACCAGATATTTGAAGGAAGAGAACAAGCCCCACAGGTGTCTGAGAGATAGGCAGTCTCTAAGGAAGTGTGTTGCAGGCCCTGTGGTGGTGGGGGCCTGACTTGGAGGAGTGACAGGACAGCCAGTGTGGGTGGTGGGAAAAGGGGAGGAGGAGGAAGCAGGCACCAGACCATAAGCTTTGCCTCCTGCATGAGATGTTTGTTCAGGTTAATCGCTTTATGTTCAAATTTTTTTACTTTGGGAGCTTTATAACACGTAAGTGCAGCAAATAGTGTAAAGATCCAACATGTTCTTAGCACCCAGCTCTCCTAATTTTAACCCAGCTCTGTCCCGTCACCTGCTCCCCGGCTTCCCTCTCTCAAGTTACTCTGCAGCCAGCTGTAGCTCTCGTGTTACCTCCTCCGCTGCTGTCTCAGACAGAGTTCTCGTTCATCTTCGTACGACAGTCATCCTGGCTGTGGCCAGTGGCAGTGCCTTCGGTCTGTGCCTGTGCTCTCTTGAGTCCCCCAGGGCTTGAGTCCCTCATCTCAGGACTCATCCTCATCTCAGACGTTTCTCTCCCCAGATGTGGAGTCACTGTGTCCCCGAGGGCCCCTGGTTCCTGGAGTGGGAGTCGGTGTTAGCGTTCGGAGACCAAGGCTGGGTGGTCAGCCTAGTTACTGCTGTGAGGTTGTCTGCTTCCGGGAGTTTCCAGTGGGCAGAGATAAAAATTCTCATTTTGTAGAAAGAAAACTTGGTTTTCTTGGAAGGGGCTGTGTTGGCCGCCCCTACTGTAGAGGGATCAGAGGGTGGGCAGGGGCAGCAGTCAGCCATTGGAATGAGACATGTGAGGTATGGTAAGTCTGGACCCGGTGTCTTGGTGGAGGTAGAAATGTTTGGACATTCTGGATCCTTTTAAAGGGACAAAGCATATTAGTGGACTAGACTTGGGCTATGACATGAGTCACAGACAACAGCAGAGCGCGTGGCTGGAGTTGTCATGTGCTGGAGTGAAGGGGAGGGGAAGAGTGAGCATAGTGTTCGCTCAGAGCGGTCAGGTGGGAGCGCAGCTGGAGCTCTGCCTCCAGACTCTGGGCCCGAGGGGGACCTCCAGGGTAGCCTTACTGTTTAGGCCAGCAGGTGTGCTCACAGGAAGAGGAGAGAGGCCAGCAGCATTGTGGCTGCTTCGGGAAGTGCGTAGAAGGCTCCCTTCTCAGTGCCACGGGAAGCGAGCTCACAGCCAGGAAGTGGAGGAGGGGAAGGGCAGGAAGGGAACCGGAGCTGACTAGACACAGCTGGGCCACGTGGGCAGTGCCAGACTCGCCAGGGATCCTTAGTCGTGAATTTAAATGGGGCAGGAGAGTGAAGGCAGGCATGGTGGAAATCGGGAGCCTGAATTCAGGCCTGGACATTCTGACCCCATGGGGACAGTGGCGTACCCACCTGCCTGTGTCCCGTGGGCAGCTGCAGGGAGCATCCTGGGTGGTCAGTCAGGGCTGCCGCGCCCCGAGGTCCTTGTGAAGACCAGAAAGGGGCTCCCAGGGCCGGGGCTGGGAGACTGGATCTCAGCCCTAAGGAGGCAGCGCAGCTGGGGACCAACGCGGTTCCGTGCAGGAGGGGCTGCAGGGAGCTGGTTTGGGGGACCTGCTCGCAAGGGACCCAGTTTTTGTCCTATGGACTTGACACGGACATATGTATTAGTCAAGACAGGCGTGCCTGTCTCTCGTCCAGGCGTCGGGGGGAGTCAGGGAGCGTGGTGCCTGGGCAGCATGGGGGGGGAGTCAGGGAGCGTGGTGCCTGGGCTGTGTGTGGGGGGTGTCAGGGAGCGTGGTGCCTGGGCTGCGTGGGGGGGGTGTCAGGGAGCATGGCGGGGGGGGGAGTCAGGGAGCGTGGTGCCTGGGCAGCGTGGGAGGGAGTCAGGGAGCGTGGTGCCTGGGCAGCGTGGGGGGGTGTCAGGGAGCATCGGGGGGGGGGGGGGAGTCAGGGAGCGTGGTGCCTGGGCAGCGTCGGGGGGAGTCAGGGAGCATCGGTGGGGGGGGAGTCAGGGAGCGTGGTGCTTGGGCAGCGTCGGGGGGAGTCAGGGAGCGTGGTGCCTGGGCAGCGTGGGGGGGAGTCAGGGAGTGTGGTGCCTGGGCAGCGTCGGGGGGAGTCAGGGAGCGTGGTGCCTGGGCAGCGTGGGGGGGAGTCAGGGAGTGTGGTGCCTGTGCAGCGTGGGGGGGAGTCAGGGAGTGTGGTACCTGGGCTGCGTGGGGGGGGAGTCAGGGAGCATGGTGCCTGGGCAGCGTCGGGGGGAGTCAGGGAGCGTGGTGGGGGGAGTCAGGGAGCGTGGTGCCTGGGCAGTGTGTGTGGGGGGGAGTCAGGGAGCGTGGGGGGGAGTCAGGGAGCATGGTGCCTGGGCAGCGTAGGGGGAAGTCAGGGAGCATGGGGGGGGAGTCAGGGAGCGTGGTGCCTGGGCAGCGTGGGGGGAAGTCAGGGAGCGTGGTGCCTGGGCAGCGTGGGGGGAAGTCAGGGAGCGTGGTGCCTGGGCAGCATGGCGGGGGGGGAGTCAGGGAGTGTGGGGGGGAGTCAGGGAGCATGGTACCTGGGCAGCATGGCGGGGGAGGAGTCAGGGAGCGTGGTGCCTGGGCTGCGTGGGGGGGAGTCAGGGAGCGTGGTGCTTGGGCTGTGTGTGGGGGGGAGTCAGGGAGCGTGGTGCCTGGGCCGCAGGTGCGAGTGACCAGTTCTGTCGTGATGGAGCTCACAGTAAGCTGAGCCAGTTGCCCGGTGAGTAAGGAGCGACACAATCTGACGTGTGCGTGTCTTAGATCGATGCCTCTCCCAGAAGTCACCAGCGAGATGATTCCCCAGCCTGTCTGACCAGGGCTTCTGGGACACAGCAGCCCTCCACTGACCATCTCTGGTCTCTGCAGTGGAGGTGCAGGCCGGGTCAGGAGAAGAGTTAGGCCCCGTCCCGGGCAACCCCTGCTCCGTCCACATCCTCAGCTCTGCCCAGCTAGAACCGGAGCCCTGCTGTCTGAGGGTGGTCGAGAAGCATCGCTCTGGGTACATGTGTGGGTCGAGGCCATTGGCTTTAGGCATGACATGGGGTTGTCCACCATCAGAGGGAAACACGGGCGGGCCCGTTCCCTGCACGCGTCGAGCAGAAGAGGGAGCTGGTGTCTCCCGCGTGGCTCTGATGCGCCGCGTGCCGCTAGCTGCTTCTCAGTATGTCCCTGTGTTGGCCTTGACTTCTTGCACAGTCCGTCTCCTTCACAGACAGCATGGCCGCATGGCCGACGTGGCCCGGGAGGCGTTTCTCCATGAGTGGCGTGTCCTGTGGACTTCTGCTTCTGTCTTGAGTGAAATAAGGGCCCTGGAATTGTCTCAGAGAGGGGCCACAAGAATGAGTTTTATTTTTGGAGTGTTTTGAACCCCCCTGAGTGAGAAGTCTTGTTAGACCCTTCTTCTACAAGCATTTCTGTCTCTGAACTCGTGTGTCGAGGCCGTGGCAGCTTCCTCGTGTTCCCAGGAGTTACAGTCAGTGCTGATGGAAAGTGACCGGCTTTCCTACAGCTTGTCTTACACAGAATCGCCCGACAGAAACACAGGGCTTACGGCGAAGGTGAGCTCGGGGACACAGCACTCAGAAACTGAATCTTACCTTGGAAGACAGGAACCCATAAAAAGGAGAGCCCAATTTTACAGGTGATAAAGGACTTAGACGTGCACACTGCCGTCGGTGTGGCTCCTAGCATGGGGTCAACGGACGCAGCAGGCGGGTGTTTGGGATGTGTGTATGGCCGCCTTCAGCTGCGTGCTGTTCTCTGTATTAAGTCTTCTTGCAGATGAAATCGCGTACGAGCAAATGGAATATCGGGGCGGACTACGCTTGGCTCATTGCCTCGCACCCTGAAGACTGCACGTCAGAGCACGCTGAGCATAGCACCGATCGTCCGGCTCATTACAGAAATAAAAACAGCCCATTCAGCACTGACATCTCAAATCCTTTTGTTTGTTGAGTTATACACAACACTAAATATGACCAAACTCTTTAGTTACTGCAGCTTGAAGCTTTTTTGAGGAGAAAATTAGCTGTTCAGTGAACACAGTTTAAAATTGACTTCAGGAGGCATTGCATTTTGACCTAATTAAAATGTAGTTAATAATGAAATTCCAGTCACTTAACTATCACTTTAGCTGCTTGAAGGCCAGACTCCTAGGTGAGATTTCCACCACTTCACATAGAGGTTTTATTCCCTAAGTATGTGAAACAGTTCGTTTTAAGTGGATGATTAATTAGATACTTGCCTTTAAATGGGTCATTCTGCTTTTTCATGGCTCCTCGAATCCCAGTGGACAAAATAATTTTTACCACAACACACACCCCAGGGTGTATTTTTCTTGAAGTAGATGAAAGGTCAGTGCTTCTGTAAGCCTAAAAGAAATTTGTTTTTAGAAACAAAGATATGAAGAGGTTTACGCTACATTCACATACTTGTCCATGTGTAGCTAAGATTATCCATTTGTCCGATTTTTATTATTTACATTGAAATTTATTTGTGTTGTTTAAATTTGTAGCATGTTGCATATTATGCTTCCCAAAGCTATTTGTAAATGGTATTTGATTTCACAGAAGTGTGCTTTCGGGCTCTCAGGGTCAGTTTGCAGAGAGCCTGTGTAGCAGCTGATTGGGCTCAGCCCAGGGCTAAGGTGGGTCCTCCAGCACCTGCTGCATCTGCTGCGGGACTCCCCCGGGCAAGCGCTTCTCAGGAGGACAGCTTTGTCTTCGGTAAGCTCGGTAATCTTAAATTTATTTAGTGTAAAGGATTGCTTTTTATTTTGAACTTATGTCCTTTCTGGTTTTGGGGTAGTCAAAGTAGAGAACAGTTGAAGCTTATTGCTGGTTTTCAGATGTCTTTGTTTGGAAGAGGTAAATGTTACCACCACCTCCGTATTCCCCATTTCTCCCTCCACATTTGTTTTAAAGTTGTGTTGACGCACTAAGGTAGAGGATCCAGGTGGTGGTATGCCATACCACAGATGAGGAGAGGCAGGAGGGTCAGCGTGCAGCCTGTCGGGCCCACTGCCACTCCTCCTGTCCAGCCTCTTCCCCCGGTGCAGGCACTCAGGCGCGGTGTTGCCTTTAGAGGTGCTTTGATGACACATTTGAGTAAAATGGTTTCGTATTTCAAATTCTGTAAAGAAGTATATTAATTCCTGGGTGAGTATACCACGCTTCTGTGTTGTGACTGTCCCCACAGCAGTGCCTTTGCTGGGCCAGCGATCCTCGCACACCACCCAGAGCACTGGCCTCTGATGCTGGCTGTGCACCAGACAGGCGAGGGCCTACGTGTTTGTGGGAGGAAGGTTTTCTTTACTTTAATTTTTCTCACTTTTTGTTCATTTCTCATTCTCTTAGCCAAATAAGTTATGGATCTAAACTGCTGAATAGTTGTTTCTTTTTTCAAAACTTACAAGTGTCTAAAAAGGACACCAGCAACCCAGGTCTGTGTTAACTAAATTCCATGTTTTCTCGTGATTCTCTAGTCTTCGAGTTTGCAGGCCGCCCTCCCTTTGAACGTTCACCCACCAGACTTTATACTCAGAATGGAGACCGCTCACCCTGGATTCCAGCTGCTGGAGCCACCAGGTTGCTTTCGCCATCGGTCAGCATAAGGCTCAAACGTGAGTCTGACCGCTTTCTGTGAAGACGGCTGTTGCTACGTGATGTCCTTAGCCGTTGACCGTCGCTCGAATGAGCGAAGTGCAGGTGTTTCCCAGTGCTTTTGGAACATAGCTGGACGTCTGCATCAAGAGCCTTAAAGGAGGCCAGCACCGTGGCTTAACAGGCTAATCCTCCCCCTTGCGGTGCCTGCACATCAGGTTCTAGTCCCGGCTGGGGCGCCAGATTCTGTCCCGGTTGCCCCTCTTCCAGGCCAGCTCTCTGCTGTGGCCCAGGAATGCAGTGGAGGATGGCCCAAGTGCTTGGGCCCTGAACCACATGGGAGACCAGGAGAAGCACCTGGCTCCTGGCTTCGGATCAGCACGATACGCCGGCCACGGCGGCCATTGGAGGGTGAACCAACGGCAAAAAGGAAGACCTTTCTGTCTCTCTCTCTCACTATCCACTCTGCCTGTTAAAAAAAAAAAAAAAAAAAAAAAAGCCTTAAAGGAAACCATTCCTAAGGTACCTTGAATGCCCATCAGAATTGAGCTCTGGCATATTTGTGGATGTGCTATATCGGTCAATAACATTTTTTTGGAGATTACAAAACATGGGGCAATATTTGACCCATTAGATATAAAGTACAGCATAAAAAATTATTTGTACCCATGATTATAATTGGGTTTAAAACATAAAAACGTAAACTGGGAAATGGAGAAAAGATTGAAAGGAAGTAAAATAGAAATGTTGGTCTGTGTGGGCAGTGGGATTCTTGTGGTGTAGCAGGTTAAATGCTACATGGGATGCCCGCATTCCATTTGGAAGCACCGGGGTTCAGTCCCAGCTACCCCACTTCTGATAGATATGGCTTCCAGCAAATGGGAGGCATTAGTGATGGCCCAAGTGGTTGGGCCCCTTGCACCCGCCCGGGAGACTCAGGTGGAGCTCCCAGCTCTGGCTTCAGCCTGACTCTCCTGGCTGTTGTGGGTGTTATGAGAGTGGACCAGAGTGGGCCCGTGGATGAAAGATCACTCTCCGTGTCTTTCTTTCTGCCTTTCAAGTAAATAATATTGTTTTAAAAATGCAGAAAATGTAGAAATCCAACTACGGGAACTTTCTTCATGGTCCCACTGCCCACGTGGAGCCAACATGTAGATCTTGCTTCCTTCCTGTCTTTTTCCCCATTCCACACTTTACATTTCTGTGTTTTAAACCTCGTTGTAATCATGGGTACAAATAATTATTTATGCTGTATTTTATATCTAATGGGTTCACATTGTCCCATCTTTTGTAATTCCAAATAAGATTTTATTTTATTATTTTTTTTTACAGGCAGAGTGGATAGTGAGAGAGAGAGAGAGACAGAGAGAAAAGTCTTCCTTTTTGCCGTTGGTTCACCCTCCAATGGCCGCTGTGGCCGGCGTATCGTGCTGATCCAAAGCCAGGAGCCAGGTGCTTCTCCTGGTCTCCCATGCGGGTGCAGGGCCCAAGGACTTGGGCATCCTCCACTGCCTTCCCGGGCCACAGCAGAGAGCTGGCCTGGAAGAGGGGCAACCGGGATAGAATCCGGTGCCCCAACCGGAACTAGAACCTGGTGTGCCAGCGCCTCAAGGCGGAGGATTAGCCTGTTAAGCCACAGCGCCGGCCCCCAAATAAGTTTTATTAATCAATGTAATAACACATCCGCAAATATTCCAGAGAAACTTTCCCAGGGATCACTTAGGGAGGAAGTTGAAACTGGAGACTACAACTAGGTTTTCTTGTTTCTTCCTGGTTCTGTTTGCTTTCAAAACAGCCTAATACTTCTCCGTTTTTAATGAAGGCTCCCTCTCTGCTGCCTACAGTTTGATTTCTGTAATTACTGATGTGAAGTACAGTTTTATCTTGGTGGAAATTTTCACAACTAGGAATCAGTAAGCCTCAACTTGAGCTGAAGAACAAAATCCAAATCCTTCTGAAAGTACATGGGATGCATTTATGCTGTGAATGTCTTGTACACATTTATGTGTTCATGGGCTTCTGCCGTGGACCAAGCACTGTGTGCTGAGTGCTTGAGACCCAGAAGTGAACCCTGCAGACAGAAGTGCCGGCTGGAGCGTGTGTGGTGTCGGGAAGCAGGGAAGGACAGGTAACAGGAGAAGCAGTCGGTGAGGTGCACGTGGTGCAGGTTGTGAAGTTACCATCAGCATGGGACGTACCTGGTGCTGCACTGGTGGCACCTGCCTGGGGCCCGGGCTGAGGCGCGATTCCACGGCTTGGCGCCATGCCGTCTCCATAGGGGGAGGTTTATTCCTGACCACTTTTGTGATGCTGCAACATCCTGTGATTCTCTGGTGATCATTTCTGCCTTGAGCTGCAGGCATCCATTGTGAGGAGCAGCAGCTGGCCTAGTGGCTGGAGGAGGCACTGGCTCCGGGGTCAGGCACGTGCTCCCCAGCCTGTCTCTGCAGCCGCTTGCTGGTGGTATACCTCCACAGCTCTCGGATCCCTGCCTCTCTGTGCGGGGGGAATACTGCCTTCAGGTGTGCGGCAGGGGCTCGGGCCCGCGACCTGTCTGACAACACACACCTCCTTATGGGCACTGCTCTGCCAAGGTCCGAGAGGCAGGATGGCCCCAGGCTGAGAGGCCTGGGCCCGGGAACCTCAACTGCGGTCCCTCCGTGAGTGCCAGGTGGGCCACCTGGAGAGGTGCTGGTTCAGGTGAGGGGATGCTGCTTGTAAAGCGCCCCCTGAGTGGCTGGGGAAGGGCAGTTCCTCCTCTCCTCTGTTGTCTTCTCTGTGGCCCGTCTGCCAGTCCCTGTGTCCACGAGTGTAAATGAGACCACGGCATGCTGGCAGCCTCACGTTGGCCGTGAGTGGGTGGGTGCAGAGCCATCCTCACTAGACAGCGTCAGTAATACTGCGCAGTGAATGTTAACTGCAGTTGGGCAAACTTAGGCTCTCTAAGATTCCTGCCATGGGCTGCTCAGTGAGTAAAAACTGGGGCCGGCGCTATGGCGTAGTGGGTAAAGGCACCACCTGCAGTGCTGGCATTCTGTATGGGCACCGGTTCAGGTCCCGGCTGCCCCTCTTCCGATCCAGCTCTCTGCTATGGCCTGGGAAAGCAGTAGAAGATGGCCCAAGTGCTTTGGCCCCTGCACCCACATGGGAGATTGGAGGAAGCTCCTGGCTTCAGATTGGTGCAGTTCTGGCCATTGTGGCCATTTGGGGAGCCAACCAGCAGATGGAATACCTCTCTCTCTCTCTCTCTCTCTCTCTCTCTCTCTCTGCCTCTGCCGCTCTAACTCTGCCTTTCAAATAAATAAATATTAAAAAAAAAAAAGATTCCTGCTGTGGGTTGCTGAGTTATTGAAAACTGGCAGTGGTTGAAGATCCTTTAGCAGCAAAGAGGTTAGCTCTTCGCTGGTTTGGATTTGTAATACCTCAGAGGGAAGAAATAGGAGAGAATTCCTGCCTGGAAACTGAAGAAGCCTGGTAATGTCTCACCTGTTTCCTCAGATCTCCCTCCCCAGGGAATGGGATTTGGTTTCATGTTTTCTATATTGGGATTCAGAGGCTTGCTTTATGAAGGCATAGAGTAATTCCTTTTTTCAAGTTCTTTCAATTGCTATTTATTGTCATGACTTTTTTTTCTTTTTTTTTTTTTTAAAGATTTTAATTTGAGAGGTAGAGTTACAGACAGAGAGAGGGAGAGATAGAGATCTTCTATTTGATGTTCACTCCCCAAATGGCCACAATAGCCAGAGCTGGACCAATCTGAAGCCAGGAGCCAAGAGCTTCTTCTGGGTCTCCCACACAGGTGCAGGGGCCCAACACTTGGGCCATCATCCACTGCTTTCCTAGGCCATAAGCAGAGAGCTGGATGGCAAGAGGAGCAACTGGGACTAGAACCGGTGCCCATACAGGATGCTGGCGCCGCAGGCGGAGACTTAACCTACTACGCCACAGCATCAGCCCCACACGTAGGGTTGTTCTGTGAACAGACTGTCATATCATGTGGGACTTGGTTGTGAATGAATTTTCAACGGCTTGACTTAGGCTGCGTGCAGTGTTTTGTAGGAGTGCAGTGAAAGAGGATGAAGAACTGCACACAACGATGACAAAGACACGATAGAATTACAAGAGCAAACTCGCAGACTTCTGTCGCAGGTAAACTGGGAGGTTTTAAATCAACAAGAGTGAAATTCCTGTAATTATGTGTTTTTAAAAAATATTTATTTATTTGAAAGGCAGAGTTACACAGAGACAGAGAGACAGCGAAGGAGGGGATCTTCCATCCACCTGTTCACTCCCAAATGGCTGCAACAGCCAGAGCTGGGCCAGTAGAAGCCAGGAGCATCTGCTGCTGCTTTCCCAGGCCATAGCAGAGTGCTGGATCAGGAGTGGAGCAGCCAGGACTCGAACTAGTGCCCATATGGGATGCTGGCACTGCAGGCAGTGGCTTTACCTGCTACGCCACAGCACCGGCCCCTGTAATTATGTTTCAACATTCAGTCTTAGGCAAGTCGCTCACAAAAATAAACCATAAGGTATGAGAAATCCTTACCTTCTACATTCTAGAAATTGTTGTCTTTATCTTTAATTTAAATCCTGTTCATTGTTTATCCTTTATCCTGTGTAGAATACACGGAGCACTTCAGTGAGAACACATTGTAAGACAGCAAACAGTCAAAGGGAGTGGCGGCGCAGGTTGCCTGTTCTGTGTGAGGAGACCTGATGGTCCCATGCCGGCAGTGCCCTCAGCATCAGGCTTTTTAAAATCCAGTTTTAAGGATGGGAGAAGGCAGATGGTGGGCCCTGAAGTCTTGATTACCATGAGGAAAGAGCAGTAAACTTAGCTGATGAACAGAAGTACCAGAAATGTTTCCACCCGGGATCCCCAGGGAGTGGCACCACGCGGAACAGCCGTCAGCCCAGGCGCTTGCAGGTCTCTCTCAGACTGCTCCAGCTCATGGACCCTGTGAAGTTCTTGAAAGAAGTATGGTCTGTATTTGATTTGTTCTTTGTATTCTAAAGTCAGCATAAAAAAACTAGTTTTCACGTTTTTAAAAATTAACTATACTGTGGTATTTTTAAAATTTGTCATTCCAGAAATTTCCTCCAAATTGAAAAAACAGGACTTTGCCTTCAGGGTTACTGAGCAGACAGAGGGAATGTCTGCGCTCTGCACATACCTGGCTGAGATTCCTGGGGACTTCAGTCTTGGTTTCTGGTTGTTTTAGATGAACTGTGAGGTGGAGAATGCCACTGTTTGGGTCACTGGCAACTGAAAACCAGCTCATGTGGGTGCTTCCAGCAGGTAGGGCAGCCTCGGGGGCAGTGGGTCTCAGGGGCAGCAGGTCAGCCTTGTGTCCTCCAGTGAGTCCAGCCTCCACAGGAGGGCATGGGTGTGAGCACCGGTGTTCCTGTGCAGGCGTCCTGTTCCCTGTGCGTCCTGCACATGGTCACGTCTCCCTGCGTGCTCCTGATTTGAAGACTTCATCTGAAAGTAGACATTTTAACCTATATATATATATATATATATATATAATATATATATATAAATATATATATATATATTTGTACAGGCAGAGTTAGACAGTGAGAGAGAGAGAGACAGAGAGGAAGGTCTTCCTTCCATTGGTTCACCCCCGCCAAATGGCTGCCACAGCTGGTGCGCTGCACCCATCTGAAGCCAGGAGCCAGGAGCTTCCTCCTGGTCTCCCATGCGGGTGCAGGGCCCAAGCACTTGGGCCATCCTCCACTGCCTTCCCAGGCCACAGCAGAGAGCTGGCCTGGAAGAGGGGCAACCGGGACAGAATCCAGCACCCCAACCGGGACTAGAACCCAGTGTGCCGGCGCCGCAGGCGAAGGATTAGCCTAGTGAGCCACGGCGCCGGCCATTAACCCATAATTTTTTTAAAGATTTATTTTACTTATTTGAAAGACAGAGTCACAGAGAGAGGTAGAGACAGAGAGAGAGGTCTTCCATCTGCTGGTTCACTCCCCAGATGGCCACAACGGCCTGAGCTGCGCCGATCCGATGCCAGGAGCCAGGAGCCTCCTCCAGGTCTCCCACGCAGGTGCAGGGGCCCAAGACTTGGATCATCTTCTACTGCTTTCCCAGGCCACAGCAGAGAGCTGGACTGGAAGAGGAGCAGCTGGGACTAGAACTGGCACCCATATGGGATGGCGGCACTTCAGGCCAGGGCTTTAACCTGCTGCGCCACAGCACCGACCCCTTTAACCCATATTTGTTTGAAAGTTGGTATTTGGATTAGTTATACGCTAAGAACAAGCTGATATGAACAGATGTTCTTGGTGTCCTGTCCATGCCAGTGTGCCATGGCAAGGGGCAAACTGGATTAAGCAGTTACTGTGCATGTAGTCATTCTGTCTCTGTAGAACCAACGTTAAAAGTATATGGTTGAGGCCGGCGCCTGGCTCACTTGGCTGATCCTCCGCAAGTGGCGCTGGCACCCCGGGTTCTGGTCCTGGTTGGGGCGCCGGATTCTATCCCGGTTGCCCCTCTTCCAGTCCAGCTCTCTGCTGTGGCCTGGGAGTGCAGTGGAGGATGGCCCAAGTGCTTGGGCCCTGCACCCACATAGGAGAACAGGAGAAGCACCTGGCTCCTGGCTTCGGATCATCGTGGTGTGCCGGCCACAGTGCGCCAGCTGCGGCGGCCATTGGAGGGTGAACCAACGGCAAAGGAAGACCTTTCTCTCTGTCTCTCTCACTGTCCACTCTGCCTGTCAAGAAAAAAAAAAGTGTATTGTTGATCCTTACTGTACACTTGTATAATTTTTGAGACTTAATTTTTACTCTTCCCTAAGCTGAACCTGCAGCAGGTCTACTCCAGAGTAAATGAAATTCAGAACCGTGGTCAGCAGCTCTCATTCAGTCCGCGACCAAACTGTCCATGCAGCCAGTGAGAGAGATGTGCACGGTGCCGCCTGGTGGTGGTGGTCGTGAGTCAGCAGCGCAGCCGGAGCCCCTGCAGGCACACGGGTGAGAGCTGTGAGCGGAAAGCCTTGGCCCTGGTGCTGGCTTTCACCTTTGTTTTCCCAGAGGGCAGGAGTACTATTACTATGATAGTAAAATTGATTAACTCCATAGTAAGTGGTAGCAGCAAACACTGCCCGGGAGCTCAGTGGGTCCAGAGTGTAGCTGCAGCTCGTGTCTACAGAATTCACGTTTCTGACAATACCAGCAAACACGGGGGTTGGCCTCCCTGTGTGTGCTGTCTATAAACCAAAACTTGACCTTGGAATACACTTCAGGTGTACGTTCCAAATGGAGAGTATTTATGATCTAAATTGAACGGGAAGCTCTAGCCATTGTTTCGATACACGTGTGCTTTTGTCCGGTGTGAGGAAGGAGCACTCCACAGAACTGGTTCCCTGTGGCAGTGGGTATCTTTTTGAAAGGGTAACCTACTTGCTATATAGCAAACGAAAATTTATAATACAGAGATCAAATTCAATTGATTTTTTTAAGGATTTATTTATTGTTTATTTGAAAGACAGAGTTATAGGGAGAGAGGGAGAGAGACAGACAGACAGAATCTTCCATCCTCTGGTTCCTTCCCCAAATGGCCAGGTCTGGGCCAGGCTGAAGCCAGGAGCCAGGAGCTTCTTCCTGGTCTGCCACGTGGGTGCAGGGACCCAAGCACTCGGGCCATCTGCTGCTGCTTTCCCAGGCTATTAGCAGAGAGCCAGATTGGAAGCAGAGCATCCAGGATTCGAACTGGCACCCATATGGGTTGCTGGCGCCATAGACAGCAGTGCTGTATCACAGTGCCAGCCCCAGTGCCAGCCCCAGGCTAATTTTTTTTTAAAAGATTTATTTATTTGAAAGTCAGAGTTACACAGAGAAAGGAGAGGCAGAGAGAGAGAGAAGTCTTCCATCCTTTGGTTCACTCCCAATTGGCCACTACGTCCAGAGCTGCGCTGATCTGAAGCCAGGAGCTTCTTCCAGGTCTCCCATGTGGGTGCAAGGGCCCAAGGACTTGGGCTATCTTCAACTGTTTTCCCAGGCCATAGCAGAGAGCTGGATCGGAAGTGGAGCAGCCAGGTCTCAAACCGGTGCCCATATGGGATGCTGGTGCTTCAGGCCAGGGCATTATCCCACTGTGCCACAGCACAGGCCGCATCAGGTTAACTTTTTTTTTTTTTTTTTTTTTTTTTGGACAGGCAGAGTGGACAGTGAGAGAGAGAGACAGAGAGAAAGGTCTTCCTTTGCCGTTGGTTCACCCTCCAATGGCCGCCGCGGTAGCGCGCTGCAGCCGGCGCACCGCGCCAATCCGATGGCAGGAGCCAGGTACTTCTCCTGGTCTCCCATGGGGTGCAGGGCCCAAGCACTTGGGCCATCCTCCACTGCACTCCCTGGCCACAGCAGAGAGCTGGCCTGGAAGAGGGGCAACCGGGACAGGATCGGTGCCCCGACCGGGACTAGAACCCGGTGTGCTGGTGCCGCAAGGCGGAGGATTAGCCTGTTGAGCCATGGCGCCGGCCAGGTTAACTTTTTAATTTAGATATCTTTGTCTTGATTTTTCTCCCTGAATGTTAATATAATTTTGGAAGTCATGATGGATTTTGGCCACTAAGTGTTGTTAATGGCCCTGTTACACGGTGGAGGTGAAACTTGTGTTACCGAAGGCCGGTGACAGCAGCAGCAGCAGTGACAGCTGTGTTTCCAGGACTCGATGTGATTTACCCCACAAATGTAGCAGCCGCTGTCCCCACAGGTGACCACGCTGAGAGCCTGTCTTAGTCACTTTGAGCTGCTGTAGCAGAATACACGAGATCACATGATTTGTAGACGACAGAAGTTTATTTCCGTTCTGTCCAAGATCAGGGTGCTGGCAGGGTCAGTGTCCGGAGGGGCCCTGACCCGGCTTCCAGGATGTCATCCTTCAGGGACTCCATTCTCACACTTCGCTTGTCCCCTTCAGCTCTGGCACAGGGCCACTGTTGCCATCCCGTGGGCTCTGCCCTCATCTGTGGTCACTTCCTGAAGGCCCCAGCTCCTCAGACCCTGACGTTTGCTTGACACTGTCCAGCAGGGGACGTCAGGAGGGAGGCCCGTGCGGAGCCCACAGGGCTGCTCCAGACTGGAAGTCCTCCCCTCTGCTTTCCTCTCTCTACCGTGGTAAGGAATTGAGCATTCCATTCACTGCTCCTGCTGTCTCCTGTAAGGGCACAAGAGACCAGAAGCAGCTTCTTAAAAAGATGTTTTTATTTTTATTGATTTTTAAAATTTTGGTCCCTTGAATCCACCAGCTTCCTCTAACTAGCATTCCCACTCTGTGTCATCACCCCATGTGCTGTCAGAGAAGATTCCCTGGGAGGTCTTAAAGCCGAGGTTCCTAAATGTTTCCTAATCATCAGGCCAGCCAACCCCCTCCCCAGTGCCCCGGCCCGGATCTCCCATCAGTGCCCTAGCTTCCATCCCCACTCTGTGGTCTCACAGTCGCTGCCCTTCACGCCCCCTGCACTGTGCAGTTTCTCGTCACCTGCCTTGGATGTGGCACTGTCAGCAACATTCTGTCCTGTATCAAGACCCTGGGAGATGCTTGAATCCGGGGATAGTGCCCAGGCTGGTGGATGCCGCTATTTCCAGCTAAAGCCACCCTGGCTTAACAGCATTAGCAGTCCATACCTGTCACACAGCTGTCGGCGGTGTTGATAGTAGAGGTAGACAGCGTGGCCCCTTGACACAGCCTCTGCCTTGCTGTATTTCGCAGGCTGCTTCTTGCCTTTCTGGCTGCTGTTTTGCAGTCTCCTTGCAGCTTCTCTGCCTCTGTAAGAAGGTTTAAGTCCCTCACAGCTCAAGCCTGGGGCCTTTTTTTTTCTCTGTCCCTGTGCGGTCCAGTGTAAATTCAAGTAAAATACAAATAAGTACAATTAAAAACTCAGTTCTGGGGCCGGCGCTGTGGCTCACTTGGTTAATCCTCCACCTGAAGCGCCAGCATCCTGTGTGGGTGCCGGGTCCTAGTCCCAGTTGCTCTTCTTCCAGTCCAGCTCTCTGCTGTGGCCCAGGAAGGCAGTGCAGGATGGCCCAGGTATTTGGGTCCCTGCACCCGTGTGGGAGACCAGGAGGAAGCACCTGGCTCCTGGCTTCGGATCGGCGTAGCACACTGGCTGTGGTGGCCATTTGGGGGGGGTGAACCAACAGAAGGAAGACCTTTCTCTCTCTCTCTCTCTCTCTCTCTCTCTCTCTCTCACTGTCTAACTCTGCCTGTCAAATTAAAAAACAAAAAACTCAGTTCTGGACCCCCAAGAGGCTCGGTACCGAGCCCAGGAGGGTCGGGTGGCTACCCTTCCACCGGGAGCCGACCCTGCGCTCCTTGGCTCCTCTCCGCCCACGAGGGGGATGCAGCTCCCAGAAAGCAAATTATACTTTGTTGTACTACAGATGGTACACTACGGATGGGAACTGTTGAGATTTATGATGTCAAACACTTTTCTTAGACCAAAGATACCTTCCACAAAGGTAACAGACTGGGTAGACCCATCATTCAATGATTGTTTGGAGAATACAGGCATCTCCACTATTACTGCCACATCATTAGGTGTGAATAACTCAACTCATAGAAGAAAAAATGTGTTTTTTACATTAGAAAGTAGCAAATTTCCAGCTAGAAAAAAAGGAAAGCTGTCTTCCTTAGAACCGATTTATGGCCCAGAAAATTCAAAGGAATATCTATCTGAAAATGAGTCATGGGTGGACAAATAAAACTGGAAACTCAGCATGAACTTGCTGTGCATAAAAAGAAAATTGAAGAAGTTGAAACCTGGTTAAAAGCTCACGTTCTAGAAAGGCAACCAGAACAGGTCCTCCTGGAAGTGGAAAGACGACTACTATAAAAATACTGTCAAAGGAGCATGGTATTCATGTACAAGAGTGGATTAATCCAGTTTTATCAGACTTCCAAAAAGATGATTTCAAAGAGATGTTTAATCCTGAATCGAGCTTCCCTCTGCTTCCATACCAATCTCAGTTGGCAGTTTTCAAAGAGTTTCTATTGAGAGCAACAAAGTATAACAAACGACAAATGCTTGGAGATGATTTAAGAAGTAATAAGAAGATAGTTCTGGTAAAGATTTACCTAACCAGTTTTATCGAGATTCTCCTAATTTACATGAAGTTCTAAGGAAATATGTGCAGATTGGTCGATGTCCTCTTGTATCTATAATCTGACAGTGTCAGTGGCGATAATAATCATAGGTTACTGTTTCCCAAAGAAATTCAAGAGGAATGTTCTATCTCAAATATTAGTTTTAACCCTGTAGTACCAACAATTATGCTGAAGTTTCTTAATCGAATAGTGACTATGGAAGCTAATAAGAATGGAAGAAAAATTGTTGTCCCTGATAGAAGTTCTTTAGAGTTACTCTGTCAAGGATGTTATGGTGGTATCAGAAGTGCAATAAACAGCTTCCAATGTTCTTCTTCTAAAGGAGAGAACAATTTATGGCCAAGGAAAAAAGGAGCGTTGTTAAAATCAGATGCTGTGCTATCAAAATCGAGACGAAGGAGAAAACCCGATAGGGTTTTTGAAAATCAAGAGGCCCAAGCTATTGGTGGCAAAGACGGTTCTCTCTTTCTCTTCAGAGCTTTGGGGAAAATTCTATATTGTAAAAGAGCACCTTCAGCAGAATCAATCTCACCTCAGTTGCCGTCTCATTTATCAGAGCGTGAACGGGATCCATTACTTGTTCCCCCTGAGGAAGTAGTGGAAATGTCACACATGCCAGGAGAGTTGTTTGATTTGTATCTTCACCAAAACTATGTAGATTTCTTCCTGGAAGTAGATGATCTGTGAGAGCCAGTGGATTTCTCAGTTTTGCTGATATCCTCAGTGGTGATTGGAATACGCGCTCTTTGCTCAGGGAGTACAGTCCATCCATCGCTACGAGAGGCGTGATACATTCCCACAGAGCCTGGGGATTTGAGCATTGCCAGGGAGGACATTCAAGTTTTCGACCCTTGCACAAACCCCAGTGGCTTCTAATAAATAAAAAGTATCGGGGAAATTGCCTGGCAGCTAGAGCACTTCTTTCTGACTTCTGCGCGTCAGCTTTGCGCCTCCAAACTCGCTGCTGCCACACCCTGCGCTGTTGACCATTGCAGGGAGAAATCACGCTCAGATTTCTCCTGCCCGAGATACTGGAAGACTTCCTCTAAGGCGACACTTTGGAAGGTTGAAGACGGACGCCCTGGCCGACAGGGAGCACGGAATGTTGGACCCTGAGAGCGGAGACAAGGTGCAGCTCAATGAAGAGCAGTCGGCGGAGGAGACGCCAGGTGAACTCACTCGGACCGCCCAAGCCGAAACCTGGCCGCTTCCTCTGAGTCAGAGCCCGCCGGCCAGCCGCAGCATTGTCCTCCCAGGCAGACATGGGAGAAGACATCTGGGTGGTGGAAGACTGTGAGCGTGACGGCCCGTAGACAGCAGCCTGCGTGATGACCCCTTTAAGCTGTGCTCTGTAGTCCCTGAGCAGGGTTAAGATGCTTTTCTAGTGAATTCCAAGGGTTGTTAATTCTTCACTCTGCGAAACTCCCGCACAGGCCATTGACTCTTCTGTCCTCAGCAAAGACCAAGCCTTCAAGCGATCTACAATGTTTCCTCTGGTATTTATTTAGGATTTTTTTTTTTTTCACAGAGTGGACAGAGAGAGAGAGACAGAGAGAAAGGTCTTCCTTTTGCCGTTGGTTCACCCTCCAATGGCCACCGCGGCCGGTGGCCGGCGCACCGCACTGATCCGAAGCCAGGAGTCAGGTGCTTCTCCTGGTCTCCCATGGGGTGCAGGGCCCAAGCACCTGGGCCATCCTCCACTGTACTCCCGGGCCACAGCAGAGAGCTGGCCTGGAAGAGGGGCAACGGGGACAGAATCCGGCGCCAAGACCGGGACTAGAACCTGGTGTGCCGGCGCCGCTAGGCGGAGGATTAGCCTGTTGAGCCACGGCGCCGGCATATTTATTTAGTTTTGCAAGTGGCTTCAGGAGAGGAGGTCAGTGTGTATGAAGTGTGTTGGAACCTGTTGACACCAACCAGGAAATGTGAAGGATGATCCAGGACACAGAACTCTAGGGGGCTGTAAATATGAATAAAGGCAGTTCAGGATGTAGCTACGAATGTGAATAGAACCTGGTGCCTTAAAGAAAAGCACAGAGACTCAGTTCTGGCTGGGCGTCTTTCCTAACAGTCCAGACATCCAGAGCGCCTGGGTTCGGGTCTGGCTCTGCTTCCAATTCCAACTTCCTGCTAATGTGCAGCTTGGAAAGCAGCAGGTGACGGCTCAAGTATTTGGGTCCCTGCCACCCCTGTGGGAGACCTGTATTGAGTTCCTGGCTCCCAGCTTCACCCTGGCCTAGCCCTGTTACAGGCATTTAGAGAGTAAACCAGCAGAGGGAGTCCCACTCTTGTGTGTACACGCCTTATGCCTCTCAATAATAATAATAATAATAATAATAATAATAATACTTTGAAAAACTTACTAGGGGTGGACTTTGTGGCACAGCAAGTTAAGCTGCTGCGTGGAATGCCTGCACCCCACATTGGAATGCCAACAGTCCCACCTCCATGTCCAATCTGGCTTCTTGCCAACATGCCTGGGCGGTGCGGAGGGTGTTGGCTCAAGTGCTTTGATCCCTGCCATCCCGTGGAAGACCTGGATCGAGTTCCTGGCTCCTGGCTTCATCCTGGTCCAGACTCATTCTGCCTTTTAAGTGGATAATTGAATGGATTTTTAAAAACTGTGTGAGGAATGGCCGCCTCACCCCAATAAAGAGGAGAGAGACAAAGCAGAGGTTTCAAACTCAGTGCATCCTGTGGTGCACATTTGATTCCCATTCCCTGCCAATGGTGATCACCGTCTTTAAAAGACAAAACAAAACACTGGTTTCTCAATTGCTCTGGCCACATGTCAAGGGCTCAGTAGCTGCCTATGGTGTTGGTGGCCACCACATTGGGCAGCACAAATGAAAAGCAACCCTATCAGTCATCACAGGAAGTTCTCCTGGACACGGGTTTCACATGGTGGAGCCATGTACTCAAAGGATGGACAGTGCTAAGTCATTCCACCTCTTGGTGACACCAGGATTGATGAGTCATGCTCATGGCATCAGCTGCACATTGAAAAGCCCCCTGTCGCCCGTCATTTGACCAGGATTTCGAGGATAACCTCCATCATCGCTGCCCGGAAACATCGATGAGATCATGCTGTGCGTAGTGGGTCCTCCTTCTTTTACTCGTGTTACTAAGTATGATGTGCATCTTTCCATATCAGCGTGTTTAGATCTGACTCATTTTTAACAGCTGCATAGCATTCTATTTGTAGAATCAAGTAGCATGATTAATTTTGCTGGGTACCTGTTCTTTGCTTCCTCACAAAGGCTTTTCATGGCACATCCTTTCATTCCCTTCCAGATGAGGAAAAGGCCTTTTCTTCCCCCAAGACACTGAAAAACAAAGATGTCGATACTGAGTCCTATGAGGATGTGCGGGGAGCACAGCACAGCCCATCCTATCAGGAGATGAATGTATTGATAGCATCATCGGGTGTGAAACACAGATAAACTGTATAGATAGCATCATCAGACATGGGACACGGATAAACTGGGATAGTGTTACCAGGTGTGGGACACAAATTTTGATGTAGTGTTACCTTTTTCCAAAAGCTTACGTTATCAGTGTAGAGCCTTCTGATAATTTTTAATAGCCATTCTGCGCTGCTTTTTTTTTTTGCTATAAATCAGTAGATTTTTCTGGAGTGCCTACCACATGGAGCGCATAGTTGCTGGACACTGTGGAGGATGCGCCTCCTCTCGGGGGGAGCCCTTGTTTCGTTGAGAAGCGGAGAGCTGAGCTTCCCAGGTTTCAGGCACATGAAGCAGGAAGAGCAAATTCCAGAAAGGGCCGTGGCACTGGTGGTTCCGGCTGGGATGGTCAGGGAGGGCTTGCTCAGAGAAGAGGGCCCACGCGTCCCCACAGGAGTGGCTACCAGCAAAGAGGCGGGGAATGCCTCGCTGCGGGGCCAGGCGGGAACGTGCGGCCTGCTTGAGCCGTTGCAGATACTGAGGAGCTGCAGCGTCCCTGCTCTGAAGAGGAAGTGTGTGTCCCAGGTAAACACGGTGTCGTCCTCTGAGGGAGACACGGCCGCTGGCAGCCGAGTCCTGCAAGGTAACAGCAGTGCCCTTCCCTGCTGGACGGAGAGGGTGCTCCTCAGCCGTCCTCCTCCCTGTTCCCCAGTAACCCTCACCTGCGTTTTCCGTAATCACAACGTCCGGGCCAGATACTACCTCCTCGTGGCCTGTAGGCTTCCTTCTGTCTGTCAGTGTCTGTGAATGCTTCGGGTCTTCAACGTGAATTTTCTGTGGGAATTTTTCTTTTCACTCTCAGTGTCTCTTCTCTCACCAGCTGTTTCTCAGATGCCAGACATACTGAAATTGGAAACACCAACCAGAGGGCACTCCACAGCCGAAGGCAGAGCTGCGCAGACCCTGTGCATGGCAGCGCTGAGCCTGTCACAGCAAGGCCTCTGCTCCTGCTCCACCCAGAGTCAGGTGCCACATTCACCTTTGAACGTGGGCTTGGTTCTCAACAGCACAGTGAAAGCAAGTCATTAACACCTATAGCTTAGTTGTAACTTCCACATTTTATAGATATCTTTCCCTTTCTTTAATCTAGTTAGTTATTTTTGGAAATTTCACCATGTTTACATTGGCTGTGTGTTTTGAACTGTATTTCCTATTATGTTATTGGTCAGTGACTGCAGTTGATATACATAAAGCAGTTAGGTTATTGTTGGCCATTATTAATGCAACAGTTGATGGGACTGTGTCAGTCACTCTGCTGCTGACCTTTAAAGAAGTTGTCCATTTACCACATGGGATGGAGGGATGGTTCAACATTCACAAATCAATCGGTGTGATACATCACATTAACAAACTGAAAACAAAAACCATGATTATCCCAATAGATGCAGAGAAAGCATTTGATAAAATACAGCACCTTTTCATGATAAAAACTAAGCAGAAGGAACATTCCTCAACACATTCAAGGCAATTTATGACAGACCCACGGCCAGTGTCTAATTGAATGGGGAAAAGTTGGGAGCATTCCCACGGAGATCCAGAACCAGACAAAGATTCCCACTCTCACCATTGCTATTCAGTTCAGTCCTGGAAGTTTTAGCCAGAGCCATCAGGCAAGAAAAAGAAATCAAAGGGATTCAAATTCGGAAAGAAGTCAAACTATCTCTATTTGCAGATGACTTGATTCTGTATGTAGGGGATGCAAAAGACTCCACTAAGAGACCATTGGAACTCACAGAAGAGTTTGGTAAAGTAGCAGGATATAAAATCAATACACAGAAAACAACAGCCTTTGTATACACAGACCGTGCCATGGCCGAGAAAGAACTCCTAAGATCAATCCCATTCACAATAGCTACCAAAAAAAAAAAAATCAAATACCTTGGAATAAATTTAACCAAGGATATCAAACATCTCTATGATGAGAACTGCAAAATGTTAAAGAAATAAAAGTAGATTAAAAAAATGGAAAAATCTTCCATGTTCATGGATTGGAAGAATCAGTATCATCAAAATGTCCATTCTTCTGAAAGCAATTTGCAGATTCAATGCAATGCCAATCAAAATAC
Organism: Lepus europaeus; assembly: GCF_033115175.1. Taxonomy (NCBI): domain Eukaryota; kingdom Metazoa; phylum Chordata; class Mammalia; order Lagomorpha; family Leporidae; genus Lepus; species Lepus europaeus. The sequence goes on from NC_084831.1 coordinate 4,705,705, forward strand.
CAAAGACATTCTTCTCAGATCTAGAAAAAAATGGTGCCGAAATTCATATGGAGGCATAAGAGACCTCAAATAGCTAAAACAACCTTATGCAACAAAAACAAAGCTTGAGGCATCACAATACCAGATTTCAAGACATACTACAAGGCAGTTATAATCAAAACAGTCTGGTACTGGTTAAAAAAAAAAAAAAAACAGATGGACAGACCAATGGAACAGAATAGAAATGCCAGAAATCAATCCAAACATCTACAACCAACTTATATTTGATCAAAGAGCTAAAACCCATCTCTGGAGCAAGGACAAATGGTGCTGGGAAACTGGATCTCCACATGCAGAAGTATGAAGCAGGATCCCTACCTTACACCTTACATGAAAATCCATTCAAAATGGATTAAGGATCTAAATCTATGATGTGATACCATCAAATTACTAGAGAACATTGGGGAAACCCTGCAAGACATTGGCACAGGCAATCAAAGCCAGAATTCACAAATGGGACTATATCAAATTGAGAAGCTTCTGTACTGTGGAAGAAAACACTCAGGAAAATGAAGAGGCAACCAACAGATGGGAGAAATTATTTTCAAACTATGCAACCGATTAAGATTTAATAACCAGAATGTATAGAGACCAAGAAACGCCACAACAACAGGTATGAGCTCTGCCAAAAAGATAAAACATAACAAAAACAGAAACACAATACCACTTTTTTTTAAAGAAATGGAATAGACCAAGCAAATAATAAAATACTAGCTGTAGATCCAACTGCATTTTTAAAAAAATATTTTTATTTATTTGAAGGGCAGAGTTATATAAAGAAATGGAGAGACAGAAAGATCTTCTATCTGCTGGATCTTTTTACCTCAGGGGCTGCCGTGGCCAGGGCCAGGCCAAATTAAAGCCAGGAGCTGGGAACTCCATCTGGGTCTCCCACATGAGTGGCAGGGGCCCAAGCGCGTGGGCCATCCTGTACTGCATTACCAGGCATCTAAGCAGGGAGCTGGATTAGAAGTGGAGCAGCTGAGACTCGAACCAGTGCACTCAATACGGGATGTTGATGTTGCAGGCAGTGGCTTCCTTTGGCTGTGCTACCAAGCCAGCTCCAGTCCAACTGTATTAGTAATGAACACAAAATTAACTGAGCATTGCCTTTAAAGGGCAAAAATTGTCAACGGGCAAAAATAAAGACCCAGCTGTATGCGCTCTGCAAAGTCCTTTTTCAGTGGAAATTCATGCCTGGGTTGAGAATAGATGACAGGAGAGCCATACAGTGCAGCCGTGAGCATTGGGAGGCTGAAGGACTTGGTTCATGACAGCCCTAGCAGGTGCATCTAATCACCACAAAGACACAAGTCATAAGTGTGCATTTGCTAGTAACAGTTTCTGAAGAAAGACAGCAGAACCTGTGGCACCAGCATCCCATATGGGTGCTGGTTCAAGTCCTGGCTGCTCCATTTCCCATCCCGCTCTCTGCTGATGGCCTGGGAAAGCCGTGGAGGATGGCCCAAGTGTTTGGGTTCTTGGACCTGTATGGGAGACCGAGAGGAGACTCCTGGCCCCTGGCTTTGGATTGACCTGGCTGGCAGCCACTTGGGGAGTGATCCAACAGATGGAAGACTTCTCTCTCTCTCTCTCCCTCTCTCCCTCTTACTCTGCCTCTCAAATAAATAAATAAATCTTTTTTTAAATTAATTAATTAATTTATTTTGACAGGCAGAGTGGACAGTGAGAGAGAGAGACAGAGAGAAAGGTCTTCCTTTTTGCCGTTGGTTCACCCTCCAATGGCCGCTGCGGCTGGCGCATCTCGCTGATCCGAAGCCAGGAGCCAGGTGCTTCTCCTGGTCTCCCATGCAGTTCAGGGCCCAAGCACTTGGGCCATCCTCCACTGCACTCCTGGGCCACAGCAGAGAGCTGGCCTGGAAGAAGGGCAACCGGGACAGAATCCGGCACCCCGACCAGGACTAGAACCCGGTGTGCCAGCGCCGCAAGGCGGAGGATTAGCCTAGTGAGCCGCGGCACCGGCCATAAATAAATCTTTAAAAAAGCAAAAATGAGAGTGAAAATGAATGGATTTCCTATAATGATGATTGTAAAATTTAACACCCCTCTCTCTGCAGTTGATAAACCATCTAGACAAAGAACGAGTAGGAAAACATGATATGACAGCCCTTGCGACCTCAGTGACTCATGCCTGGGTAAATATGACACCCAGTAAGTGCAAAGCATATGAGTTTCCCAAGTGCAGGCAGTGTGTTCACTGAGATATAGTCTACTGTAATATAAATCTCAAATTTAGGGCCAGTGCTGTGGCCAGTAGGCTAAGCCATCACCTGTGGTCCTAGTTTGTATCCCAGCTGTTCCTCTTCTGATCCAGCTCTCTGCTTATGGCCTGGGAAAGCAGCAGAAGATGGCCCAAGTGTTTGGGCCCCTGCACTAGTGTGAGAGACCTGGAAGAAGCTCTTGGCTCCTGGCTTTGGATTGGGCCAACTCTGGCTGTTGTGGCCATTTGGGGAGTGAACCAGTGGATGGAAGACCTTTTTCTATTTCTCCCTCTCTATATAACTCTGCCTCTCAAATAAGTAAAAAACAATTTTTTAAAAAAATTTAAAAATCTGAAGTTTAAAAGAGTTGGTAGTATATAAACTGTACTCTCTGGTCAGAATAAATTAAATTAGAAATCAATACTAAGATAATAAACCCAAACATTTAGAAATCAAAGCATTTGTAAATAATCAGTGATCCTTAAGAAATCACAAAGGGGCCGGCATTGTGGCACAGTAGGTTAAAACCTTGGCCTGCAGCACCAGCATCCCATATGGGCACCAGTTCAAGTCCTGGCTGCTCCACTTCCGATCCAGCTCCCTGCTACGGCCTGAGAAAGCAGTAAAAGATGGCTCAAGTCCTTGAGCCCCTGTACCTTCATGGGAGACCCAGAAGAAGCTCCTGGCTCCTGGCTTTGGATTGGCTCAGCTCCAGCCATTGTAGCCATCTGAGGAGTGAACCAGTAGATGGAAGACCCCCATATCTCTGTCTCTACCCCTCTCTCTCTCTTTCACATAAATAAAATAAATATTTTAAAAAATCACAAAAGGAATTAGAAAAAATTTCAAAATCCATGAAGGTGCAGCACACTAAAATATGTGAGATGCTGCAAAAGCAGGGCTTCTTAGACTCCCGTGGGGGCTGGCGTTGTGGTGTAGCGTTGTCTGTGATGCTGGCATCCCTTCTGGGTGCTCCACTTCCAATCCAGGTCCCTGCTAATGTCCTGGGAAAAGCAGCAAACATGGCCCAAGTGCATGGGCCCCTGCCACCCCTGTGGGACATTCAGATACAGCTCCCGGCTTTGATCTGGCCCAACGCTGACTGTTGAAGCCATCTGGGAAGTGAACCAGTGGATGCAAAATTGCTCACTCTCTGTGTGTGTCTCCCACTTTCTGTAGCTCTGTCTTTCAAATAAATACATAGATCTTAAAAGATTCGTATGAAGTGTACAAAAGCACGAGGTAACTGTATGTATTGATAACATCCTCCAAGGGATGTAGTTAAAGGAACAGCGTGTTGCAGGCCAAGGTACGTAGGTGTCTGGGTGGAAACAGGGTCAGAGGGAGGCTGTACGAAGCTATGGCCAGGCCTTTAGGGGAAGCAGCAGGGACTTGGCAGGTGGTCGGCAGGGAGGGGGGAGCATTTGCTAACTGTGACTTAATACTTGTTGATGTTTGAAATGCATACATATATAACCTATTTTTTAAAGTGAAAGATTCACAAAAAATGTTCTGAAGAATTCAGGGAGATTATATTTCCAGTGAAAGCAAGGTTCAAATAAAGGACTATATGTATACTATTACAATTCACTAAAACATATAAAGACAGAAAACTAAAAGCTTATGCTAAGCTGACACTTTTTTAAAAAGATTTTATTATTTATTTGAAAGGCAGAGTTACAGAGAGGCAGAAGCAGAGAGAGAGAGATGTCTTCCAGCCACTGGTTCACTCCCCAAATGATTGCTATGGCCAGAGCTGTGCTGATCCTAAGCCAGAAGCCTGAGCTTCTTCCAGGTCTCCCACGTGGGTGCAGGGGTCCAAAGACTTAGTCCATCTTCTGCTTTCCCAGGCCATAACAGAGAGCTGGATCGGAAGTGGAGCAGCTGGGTCTAGAATTGGTGCCCATATGGGATGCTGGCAATGCAGGTGGTGGCTTTATCTACTATGCCACAGCAACAGCCCCTGGCACTGTTTTTTAAAATTTGAACAGTTATAATAATGTTTGCAAGAATTATTGGAAGGCAGGTCAAGAAATAAATCCAGTGATGGGTAGGAATTAGAATTGAGTTTGTCTTCAGCTCTTCACAGAGGCCGCTGCTCTGGCCTGGGAGCCCCCACCCCTAGGAACACGGCCAATGGCTTTGGCCTCAGAATGGAAACGTGGCAGGCTCACGAAGGCTGCCCTGCCCGCCCACACACAGAAGGAAGAGCAGGATATGTGATGGATTCCTGGAAAAGATCCTGTTGGTGCCATAGCTCCTACCGTCTGCAGGAAGGCAGAAGCAGAGTTCAGTGTTGCGGTGTGCAGGTAGCTGAGTTTTAAGAAATATATAAGAATTATGTTCCACCTGCTGTATATCTGTTACAAATCCATTGTGATTCCTGGGAGATGAGGGGTGAATAGAGATTGTGAAATGCTGAACTAAATTTGTATCAACCATTTATTTGGATCTTTCTTTAGATGCTAGATCTGAGAAACTGGTCTTTATAAGTAACTGATTAAGAGATTCTGAGATAAGTTTATAACAATTTTTATGCAGAATTTTTAAAAAACTTTTTAAAGATTTATTTATTTATTTGAAAGGCAGAGCTACAGAAGGGCAGAGGCAGAGAGAGAGAGAGGTCTTCCATCCGCTGGTTCACTCCCCCAAGTAGCCGCCACAGCCGTAGCTGAGCCAATGCAAAGCCAGGAGCCAGGAGCTTCTTCCAGGTCTCCCACATGGGTGCAGGGGCCCAAAGACTTGGGCCATCTTCCACTGCTTTCCCAGGCCATAGCAGAGAGCTGGATCAGAAGTGGAGCAGCCTGGACTTGAACCGGCGCCCATATGGGATGCCGGCACCACAGGCAGTGGCTTTACCTACTGTGCCACAACGCCGGCCCCAATCCAGAATTTTGTTCAGCTTTTCAGAACCACTTTCTGCTGTTGCTGGAGTAGACATGGTTGCTACTGGCAAGTGTTTGTTCCTTTTGCTCTGCCTGCACTTAGCTGTAACCTGTGTCAGGGGTTAACTTCCTGTCATACAGCGCCCTCTTATCCTCCGGGTGTCGTGCATCCAGGCAGAGCAGGCGCAAAAGCACAAGCGTAAGAAGCTGCCCGGGCCACCTGGTGGCGCTGGTGCTAAGGAAGACGAGTGTCCCCGCGGCAGTGGAAGGCTTCGAGGACACAGGGCCTGGGGCCCCTCCACAGCTGCCCCTCCCTGCACCTCCTCCAGCCCTTATCTTACCCCAGAGTCCCCCTCCGAGACAATGGGCCACCTAGAATGTCTGCTCCAGCTGCCTCTGCCTCTCCTTGCTCCCCCTCCCTGCTGGGATACGTTCATGACCGTTTTCCTGCCTGACCCCTTCTCCCCTCCCCCTACAGGCCCTTATGAGATCTCCCCCTCTGTTAGCCATGGCCCCAGGCCCGCAGCCCCATGTTGGGTCCTCAGCGAAAGGGGAGTGGAGGGAAACGTGGAGCCACGCTGAGAGGAGCAGCTCCCCCTTCCAGCTGAATCTGGTCCTGGAAGCGTTCCCAGACCCTCCAAGAGTGCAGGGCACGTGAGAAGGAATGCGTGCCTGGAAGCCGAGGACACGAGTGATGCTGACCCTGAACACACCAGTGGGGAGTCAGTGCCTCCTGCGGTTCTGAGTTAAGTCAGGTTCCTGAGGCACACGTTTGCTGTAGCGGTCAAGACAGCCACACCATGGCACCTGGGTTCACCCTCAGCCCTGGCTCCCTGACTGCAGCTTCTGCTAACGGAGACCCTGGAGGGCAGCAGTGAGGACCCAAGTGCTTTGGTCCCTGTCACCCATGTGGGAGACTTGGATTGAGTTCCCAGCCCCTGCCACTTCTGGGATTGGGAAGTGAACCAGCAGATGGAAGCGCACTTACGCTTTTTCTCTCCCTCTCTGCACTCAAGGGGGAAATTTTTTTTTTAATAAAAGTAAGGTCTTTGCATGGGCTCAGCACTGACCCTGAGCAGTCGTCTGCATCGGCGTGGAGGCCGCAGAGGCTGTGTTCTCTGTGGACAGGCCATCTCTGCACAGCCGCATTTACGAGTCAGGAGGGAGGAATGTCCGTGTCATTGCTCGGATAGTTGGTGAGGTTTCCCAGAGTGCTGAATTTCAAGCCCTGTTTGTGAACTGAACGTTGATATCCAGGTATTAAACTTCATTCATTCATTGCCGTAAAGTATATTTTCTAACAACTGGGGTAATGGTGAACTGACAAGATTAGAATTTAGCCATCATAGCTTTTCTTAAAAAAATCATTTATTCGAAAGGCAGGTTTATGGAGAGGGAGAAACAGAGAGGAGGGGATCTTGGATCTGCTGGTTCACGTCCCACACGGCTTATGGCCACGGGTGGGCCACGTCAAAGCCAGGAGCCTGGAACACTGTCGTGGCCTCACATGGTGGCACTGCCATCTCCCACAGCCTCCCCAGATGCATTAACAGGGAAGTGGATTGGAAGTGGAGAGCTATGACTCGTCGGGTGCTTGTGTGGGATGCTGGTGTCGCCAGCAGCTGCTGAGCCCGCTGTGCCGTGTTGCTGGCCCCAGCCATCCTCTTCATGTAGAGCTGCAGGGCAGCACGTGAGTGTAGAGGCCCTCGGAGCCACCTGTTGTCACTTCAGAAAGGAGGCAGTTTGTAGTTTCACACTGAACACGTCCCATTCTCAAAAGTGAACCGTTTTGGTCAGTTTCTTTTTCTTTCTTTCTTTCTTTTTTTAAAAGATTTTATTTATTTGATAGGCAGTTACAGACAGAGAGACAGAGAGAAAGGTCTTCCCTCCACTGGTTCACCCCTCAAGTGGCCGCAACAGCCAGAGCTGTGCCGATCTGAAGCCAGGAGCCAGGTGCTTCCTCCTGGTCTCCCATGCAGGTGCAGGGCCCAAGCACTTGGGCCATCCTCCACTGCCTTCCCAGGCCACAGCAGAGAGCTAGACTGGAAGAGGAGCAACCAGGACTAGAACCGGCGCCCATATGGGATGCCGGCGCCGCAGGCAGAGGATTAACCTAGTGCACCACGGCACTGGTGCCGGCCCCGGTCAGTTTCTTTTAATCTTTCATGCCTTCATCTGGAAAGGCATTCTGAGATTAAACTCTAGAATCTGAGCTGTCTGGGTACAGATCAGGATGCGTGTCTGTTTACACTTGTCTGTCCCTGTCCTCTCAGGGAGTAGACCTTTCCTTGAAACAATTCGGAATCTGATGATCCAAATCAAGACGTACGCTCACTTTTGGAAGCATGGTGTTTGTGCACCTGCTGAAAATTTGTGACAAAGTGGCATCCCGTGAGCAAAAAGACCCCAGCTCTGCCACTGCTCTCCTGGATTCGCTTAGGCAAGTCATTTAACGTGTCTTTGCTTATTAGAAAAATGGATCAAATGATAAAACCTGTAGGGGCTGGTGGTGTGGTGTAACGGGCTAAGCAACCACCTGTGACATTGGCCTTTCATCCTGGAGGGCCAGTTCGAGTCCCAGCTGCTCCACTTCCAATCCAGCTCCCTGCTAAAGCTGGGAAAGCAGTGGAAGATGGCCCAAGTGCTTGTGCCCCTGCGCCCATGTGGGAGATCCAGTTGTGGCTCCTGGCGCCTGGTTTCTGCCTGGGCCAGCCCTGGCTGTTGCGGCCTTCCAGCCAATGGAAGATCTCTGTCCTGCCCCCATCTCTGTCACTGTACCTTTCAAATAAGTCTTTTTTGAAAATGATGGAAAATCTTGATGGTACTTCTCTCCATGCAGTTAAGCTCCAGGATAGCTGGAATCTTTTGTTTACTGTCGTATTCCTGGTGTTTCAAGCATTGCTTGGAACCTGTAAAATGTCCATTATCTGTTTGCTGAGTGACAAAAAGGCAATTAACGCACACACATCCAGTGCCTGGAGCATAGCAGGTGCTCCGGAAACAGCTGTGCCTTTGGCGTCCTGCACAGTCGCTCTGACCCAGTCTCTGGGTGAGGCTGGGAAAGCTGTGCCCATCATTTGCACATTTATGTCGTTAGTCGTTTTTTTTTTTATTTTTTTAAACTTTTATTTAATAAATATAAATTTTGAAAGTACAACTTTTGGATTATAGTAGATTTTCCCCCCATAACCTCCCTCCCACCCACAACCATCCCATCTCCCACTCCCTCTCCCATCCTATTCTTCATCAAGATTCATTTTCAAGGGCTGACGCCGTGGCTCACTAGGCTAATCCTCCGCCTTGCGGCGCCGGCACACCAGGTTCTAGTCCCGGTCGGGGCGCTGGATTCTGTCCCAGTTGCTCCTCTTCCAGTCCAGCTCTCTGCTGTGGCCCGGGAGTGCAGTGGAGGATGGCCCAAGTCCTTGGGCCCTGCACCCGCATGGGAGACCAGGAGAAGCACCTGACTCCTGGCTTCGGATCATCGCGGTGTGCCGGCCGCAGTGCGCCAGCTGCGGCGGCCATTGGAGGGTGAACCAACGGCAAAGGAAGACCTTTCTCTCTGTCTCTCTCTCTCTCACTATCCACTCTGTCAAAAATTTAAAAATAAATAAAGTGATGCAAAAATTAATCATTAAAAAAGATTCATTTTCAATTATCTTTATATACAGAAGGTCAACTTATGTGTATACTAAGTAAAGAATTCAACCGTTTGCACCCACACAGACACACTAAGTATAAAGTACTGTTTGAGTACTAGTTTTACCATTAATTCGCATAGTACAACACATTAAGGACAGAGATCCTACATGGGGAATAAGTGCACAGTGACTCCCGTTGTTGATTTAACAATTGACACTTTTATTTATGATGTCAGTAATCACCTGAGGCTCTTGTCATGAGCTGCCAAGGCTCTGGAAACCTCTTGAGTTCACAAACTCCAACTTTACTTAGAAAGGCCATAGTCAAAGTGGAAGTTCTCCCTTCAGAGAAAGGTACCTCCTTCTTTGATGGCCCCTTCTTTCCACTGGGATCTCACTCACAGAGATCTTTCATTTAGGTCATATTTTTTTTCACCACAGTGTCTTGACTTTCTATGCCTGTGAAACGGTCATGGGCTTTTCAGCCAGATCCGAATGCCTTAAGGGCTGATTCTGAGGCCAGAGTGCTGTTTAGGGTGTCTGCCATTCTATGAGTCTGCTGTGTATCCTGCTTCCCATGTTGGGTCGTTCTCTCCTTTTTAATTCTATCAGTTATTATTATTAGACACTAATCTTGTTTATGTGATCCCTTTGACACTTAATCCTATCTTTATGATCAATTATGAACTTAAGCTGATCACTTCAGTCAGTCTTAACTCTGTTGAAGGTAAAGTTGAAGATCTGCCGGTCAGATTATCACATCGTGTTTGTGCCTTTCCTCGGGTCCTTGCTTTCTGGCAATGTGTTACCGGCAACCATGGGACTAGGAATAGGCACTCTACTCCCAGTGAGCTGTCCGCGGTGTCCCTCCTCGAGGCGTCTCTGAGTGGCCTGGTGCTGCACCACCAGGTAGTCATCAGGATTACAGTACGGTAAACTCTGCTGCCAGCCCTGGGTAAGGGCTCTGTGACTGGTTTTAGCTGTGTAGAGGAAGGTTTCTGTTTCTTCTTATGAACAATAAATTGGTATGTTGTAGAAGCAGAGTTTCTGTTTCTTCTTACTACAGTAAGATAGGAGTGCAATAACCTAACCCCTGGCGCAATCCCCAGATAGAACATTTCCCATCGCCCTGAAAAGTACGTCTGTGTCCCTCTACAGCGAGCCCCTGCCCTGATTCCCCGGCTTCTGGCAACACGTGATGTGCTTTCTCACTTGAACTTTCCCTTTCTGCGTAAGTTGCATCAGGGGCTGTGCATCTGTCCTGGTGAGAGTCTTCCATACTGCTGAGTAGAGGCACAGGTAGGGGTCCACCACTTGATGCCTGTCGGTCTGTGCAGCCTGCACTATCATTAGTCACACTGCCCTGAACCTCTGAGTCTTTTTGTGGATGTATATTTCCATCCCCTCGGTGCCTAGGAATGAAATTGCTAAGTCATGTGGGAAGTGTTTTTTAGAAACTACCAAGTGCTTTTCCAAAGTGGCTATCCCATTCTGCATTCCTTTCAGTTTTGTGTGAGCTCCAGGTTGCCACATGGATGCCCTAGCCAACACTGGCCCTCGTCCATCATTAATTTTAGCCTTTCCAGTGGGTGTGCAGTGACATCTCGTTGTGGGTTTGATTTGCATTCGCCTGTTCCCTGATGACGTTAAGCATCTTTCCATGGACTTGGTCACCATCTGTGCGTCATCCTTGTGATAATCTGTTCATATTTCTTGCCCATTTAAAAAAGTTGATTGTGCTTAATTTTCCTACTAAGAAGGCTATATATATTCTGGATACAAGTCCTTTATCAGCTATTTGTTTTGCAAAAATTTCCTCTCCACATGTGGCTTGCCCTTTTATTTTGGTAGCAGTACATTTTGAAGAGGAAAAAAAAAATTGTTTTGATGTTGTTTACCTTACCGATGTTTTGCTTTTGTAGATTGTGGTTTTTGTGTCCTTTTTAAGTAATCTTTGCCTAACCAGAATCTACTAACATGGTTTTCTGTGTTTTCTTCAGAGGGTTTTTAATAACTTCAACTTTTTGTAGGCAGATCTGTGATCTGTTTTGAGTTAATTTTTGTATAAGGTGTGAGGTAAGGGGCAATATACTTTTTTTAAAAAAAGATTTATTTATTTATTTGAAAGGCAGAATTACAGAGAGATTACAAAGTGAGAGAGAGAGAGAGATCTTCTATTCACTGGTTCACTCCCCAAATGGACTCAACAGCTGGAACTGGGTCTATCTGAAGCCAGGAGCTTCCTCCAGGTCTCCCTCATGGGAGCAGGGGTCCGAGTACTTGGGCCATCTTCTGCTCCCTTCCCAGGCACACTAGCAAGGAACTGGACCACAAGGGGAGCAGCCAGGCATAGTGGATAAAGCTACTGCCCACAGTGCCGGCATTCCACATGGGTGCTGGTTCGAGTCTCGGCTGCTCCACTTCTAATCCAGCTCTCTGCTATGGTTTGGAAAAGCAGTAGAAGATGGTCCAAGTCCTTGCACCATACGTTTGATGTGTCTATACTGCAGTGTTTGACTTCAGTTTTCCTCTTGCTGTGTATCTGTTCTGTGTTTTATCTTCCCTTTCTTCCTTTTTTTCCTCCTTTTGGATAAAGTGTGTATTTTTAAATTCCATTTTCTCTCCAGAATTGGCTTTCCAGGATTTTCTCCTTTTTGTTTTGTTTTTCTCTTGTTGTTTTAAGATTTACTATGTACATTTTTTGGTCATCATAATTTACCTGCCAATATTACAGTCATTATATGGCTTTATATGTAAGAACCTTACAACAGAATATTTCATTCCACCCTCTTCTGTTTTGTGCTATTTTTGTCATACATTTAACGTGTGTTGTAAATCCTAAAAAACTATTATTAGCTTTGTTTTAGTCAATTACATTTTACAGAGGGTAGTATTTTTGTTTGCTTCATGTTGTTAATTGTTTCAAAGCCAGTGAGGGGGCCGGTGCAGTGGCACAGCAGGTTAAAGCCCTGGCCTGAAGCGCCGGCATCCCATATGGGCACTGGTTCTAGTCCTGGCTGCTCCTCTTCCAATCCAGCTCTCTGCTGTGGCCTGGGATAGCAGTAGAAGATGGCCCACGTGCTTGGGTCCCTGCACTCGCGTGGGAGACCCGGAAGAAGCTCCTGGCTCCTGGCTTTGGATTGGCGCAGCTCCAGCTGTTGAGGCCATCTGGGGAGTGAACCAACAGATGGAAGACCTCTCTCTCTCTCTCTACCTCTCTCTATATAACTCTGTCTTTCAAATAAATAATAAAAAAAAGTCTTTAAAAAAACCCAATTAACAACAACAACAAATGCCAATGAGAAGGATCTAGAAGGGTGAAATGCAAGATGGGAAAAGGATGACCTAGGGCTCCATGGCAGCTGTCAGTAGTGGGCCTGGGGGTGGGGGCTCCTCAGCCACACCAGGAGGGGCTGAGAGCGTTTATGCTTGGAATCGGACAGGTGGTGCATTTCCTTCTGCCGGTTCTTTTCCCTTGGAGAAGAGTGGAGTGGGGGCGGTAAGGGGGAGTGGAGAACAGCTGCTGGGGGAGGCGGAAGAGCCCTGCTGCAGGGTGCCCAGCCTGGCGCTCCTGTCCCATTGGGGCTCATGGCGGTCGAACACCATGCACCTGTGCTGTGTGGCGTTCTCCTCATGTTTGGCTGCCTGGACCTAGTTGGAAAGTCAGTGATTGGCTCTACTTGAGCCGATGCTTCGACAGCAGTGAAGCGTCAAAAGGGAAAAGATGCCCACGGTGTCACGAGTCTGAGATACTGAAAGATGAACCGTGGGCTCCAAGGTGAAGAGGGAACCAAAGAGACCAAAGCAGTGGAGCACATTGGTAGTGGAGCAGCTGAGCAAGTAAATGAGAAAGCAAAGTTGGGATGTTGGTGGTTTGGGAGGCGGAACGGTTGTGGGGGATGGTAAGGATGGACAGCTGCTGAGGCGTGGGGGAGGATCCAGGAGGAAACTGAGGCTGAGCACTGCCTGCAGGGCGGCCAGCGTTCCCTGGACAGTGGCCAGGCCTGGTGGTGAGCAGCACTGTCGTCACTTGCCAGGGTCTTGTTCTTTTCCTAAATTCAACACTTTTTTTAGTGGTGGTTTCTGGCAGGAAGCAGTGACAGCAGAGAGACTTTGCTGGTGGCAGTTGTTCTGTGGGAGTCTCCCTAGGTGGGCAGTGGGCTCAGGGTGCACAGGAGGAATCATGGCTCGAGACAGCTGAGGAGTCCGACTGGAGAGTGAGGAACAAACTCCCACCTCTGTTCTCAAACTCACCAGGTGCCCAAGAGGTAAGACCACACGTTAGACATCCCACTCGGTGTTATTTTTATGGTTTCTTAATGTGTTTTTAGTAGAGAATGGCTTCTTAATGTTTTATACATGCCGTGAGAAAATTGTGTTTTCAAATTCATTCATTTGAAGTCAAGTGACAACGATGTACAGTCCAGGACGGTGGTGGAAGTCACGTGTATTCAGCTCCCGACTAAGGAATGGGACGCATGCAGGGAGCCCAGTAGGCAAGGCCGGTGCCGTCCAAGGTGGCAAGCCGGTGCCAGGCTTCCTTTGCAGACTGTGGACTTTCACCCGTTCTGAAGGGAAAGAGCTGCAGCAAGTGTGTTCACCTCTGTTGCTTCACGGAAACATGAAACAGGTTTCCCATGCAGGACAGAGCTCTGCCTGACCAGCCTGATAAAGAAGTGGTTGTTCTTTTTTAGACATGTGCGTCACGCGTGAACAAGCGATGGGGAAGACATCGCCAGTCATGAGGCCGGACTGCTCCCAGATGCCTCATTCAGAACCCCTGAGGCGTGTGTTTATTTTCAGGGTTCAGTAGTGGTATTGAAACAGGACTAGATAAAACTAGATCACATGAGGCAGCAACAGCCCCTGTGTTCTCGTGGGCAGAAGGAAGAGCTCGCCCAGGTGCATTCCTGGATTCAGAACCCCATGTCCATCAGGAACTAGACAGCTGGCCTGCACTGAGGCATCTGTGCCGGATCCCTGAGGGCCTCAGTGCTCCCACGGCCTCTGCAGGGTGATTCTGTCCCTGCTTTATTGATGTGTCTGTAGATGGTAAATAAGCAGCCGCAGCCTGGGGGTTCTCTGGTTTCTGAGTCTGAGTGTTTTTGTTCCACTTCTTGGAAGGCCTGGGATGGTGAAGAGTAAAGGTCCTGCTGTGACGCGTGGTTGATGAGGGAGCAGAGGGGTGAGGTGCACCTGCACATGTTTGAAGGGAATGAAAGCTGCAGACTGACACCCGAGACACCTGGTGTTCATACCTGCTGGGGACTTTGGAGTGACCACTCTGCTGTTCTGAGGGCTTCTCAGTGAGATCATCTGTGAACAACCAGGTGTGCCAACTGGTGGTGGTGGCAGCCGGAGTGATAGTGATAAGGGCTGTACTCATGATGAGCTCTTTGTTTCCACAAGGATCAAAATATAGGAGCAGGCATCTAGCCGAGTGCCCAGGACCTGGGTTCGATTCCCAGCTCTAGCTCCTTATTCCAGCTTCCCACGGGTGCAGACTGGAGGAGTCAGTGATGGGGTTCCTAACACGCAAGTGGGACACCTGGGTTTTAGCCTGCCTGCAGCCCTGGGCCAGCCTGGGCATTTGGGGAGTGAGCCAGCAGATAGGAGCTCTTTCTGTCTCCTCCTGCCCCCCCCCCATCTCTGCCTCTCAAATAAAAATTTTTTAAATGTAGGAGGATGAAGAGTCAAATTAAAGTTTTAACAAGAAAATGAAGTTAGGTGTCCAAAAAAGTATGAGGTTAAGGCTTATGCAAGTCACTGAAACCCTCCCCACCATAACCCCTTTTAAAAACTGAGTAACGGCTCAATAGGCTAATCCTCCGCCTTGCGGCGCCGGCACACCGGGTTCTAGTCCCGGTCGGGGCACCGATCCTGTCCCGGTTGCCCCTCTTCCAGGCCAGCTCTCTGCTGTGGCCAGGGAGGGCCGTGGAGGATGGACCAAGTGCTTGGGCCCTGCACCCCATGGGAGACCAGGAGAAGCACCTGGCTCCTGCCATCGGAACAGCGCGGTGCGCCGGCCGCAGCGCGCCTACCGCGGCGGCCATTGGAGGGTGAACCAACGGCAAAAAGGAAGACCTTTCTCTCTGTCTCCCTCTCACTGTCCACTCTGCCTGTCAAAAAAACAAACAAACAAACAAAAAACCTGAGTAACACTCTTTTGGTTGTGGTCCAATGCACACAGTGCACAGGAAGTGTGGGGCCCCGAGGGGTCAGCGCGTCCAGCTGGTTTCTCAGCCGTCGTCACCACTCGCTCTCCACTCTGCTCGTGCTACGAGCCCAGGTGGTGCCACTGAGCTGTAACCCATCCTGCCCCTCAACCCTGTGACCACCGTTCTGCCTCTGCCGGAACACGTTCGATGACGCTGGGCGCCTCGGGTGAGTGGAGTCACAGTGACTTTGTGACCAGCTTCTGTCTGGACCCTGGCTCTGCTTCTGTCACCGTTTCCGTCCTTTCGCTTTCCACCTATTTCTCTCTAGATCCGAAGTGAGTCTCTTTTTTTTTTTTTTTAAATTTTTTTTTTTTTTTAATTTTTATTTTTGACAGGCAGAGTGGACAGTGAGAGACAGAGACAGAGAGAAAGGTCTTCCTTTTGCCGTTGGTTCACCCTCCAATGGCCGCCGCGGTAGCGCGCGGCGGCCGGCGCACCGCGCTGATCCGATGGCAGGAGCCAGGTGTTTATCCTGGTCTCCCGTGGGGTGCAGGGCCCAAGGACTTGGGCCATCCTCCACTGCACTCCCTGGCCACAGCAGAGAGCTGGCCTGGAAGAGGGGCAACCAGGACAGGATCGGTGCCCCGACCGGGACTAGAACCCGGTGTGCCGGCGCCGCAAGGCAGAGGATTAGCCTATTGAGCCGCGGCGCCGGCCCCGTGAGTCTCTTGCAGATAGCATAGAGCAGGGTCATGTTTTCGTTAACCTACTCTGCCAGCCTCTGCCTAAAGTAATTTCTGATGAGGAGGGGCCTCCTTATGTCACTTGCTGTCTGTGTACACCTTACAACCTTTTGTCCCTCATTTCTTGCGCTGCCGTCTTCTTTTGGGCCTGGTTGATTCTTGGCAGTGCGATTGGTCTGGGGCTCACGTTGACCCACTCGCTGCAGCTGCCCCCCCAGGCCTCCCCTGGGCGATGCCGGCATCCCACAGACTCCAGAGCTCCCAGGCGGAGACAGCGGATGGATTCCGCCAGGGCCAATGGCTGTCTGGGGAGGGAGACAGGCTCCTGTGCTTCCTGCTCCACTGTGTGCAGAACCCCTCCCGACGCCCAGTGTTGAAGAAGAGAATGAGCAATGTCAGACTGGTTCTGGACCCTCGCTAGAAAGCAGGCGCTGGGCCATCCACGTGCCTTTGCTGTGTAAAGAGTATGTGAAGAGTGTGCACCAAAACAACTTACAGAAAAACACAGTCCTGTGCCAGGTAACACGTGAGCCAAGACAGACCCCGTGTTCACCCATGATCCCGTGGAGCTGCAGTGGGGCTGAAAGATGCCCGTCGCCTGGGGACAGCACGTCTGTCACGGTGTGGCGCAGTGCAGCACTCGCCAGTTTGTGGTGCACCTGCTCTGCCAGCTGTGAAGAGCAGAACACATACGAGCTACATGCACTGTGTGATGGCTGGCTGTGAGGATAAACCACGGTGGTACTGTTCTACGTATTCACTTCTCTCAGTGTCTCGGAGGACACTGCTGCTTACAGAAAGGTTTGCTGAGAAGCGATTGCATCGCTAGGCTGGCAGCAGCGCCCTGCATCTCATGGCTACCACATCTGTTGACTGCAGGGAGGCCAGGTGGAGTGACAGGCCTGTACGGGCTAGTTTGTGTGAGTCACTCTATGATACCCACACAACGAGGAATTGCCTAGCGACACATTTCTCAGAATGCACTGTTAGGCGGCACATGACTGTATTTAAATAATTTCTGTCATTTACTGTCTAATAATAAAGAGCCAGCTGCATTTGGATATTTGAGGACATGAATAAGTTGGGGAGTTAGAAGTATGTTGCTTGGCCACCCTTCTGTTGATTCTAAAACCGCAGATGACACCCACGTCAGATCACTTGCCTGCCTTGATCTTTTTGGAGAGCCGTGTCACTGGGGAAACCAGAGAGCTCCTCCATGATGCTGCAGAATCCCGCAGCCCGGACCTGGCAGAAGACAGCGGCTGAGCACCTGTGGGGATCCCTGCTTGGCCTTTCCCAGACAGGCAGGATGAGCAGCCCTCTGTGGACCCTTCAGTCACCAGGAGGGTACCCTGTTAGGATTTTCCCATTTTTATTCTGTTAATACCATTTTTCTGAAGCATGCGTTGTATGTAGAATCCTCTCTCTGTTCCTGATGTATTAAAACTTCTCGTGTAGCCATCTTCTAAAGAAATTGGATTGGGGCCTGTGCTGTGGTGCAGTGGGTTAAAGCCCTGGCCTGAAGCGCCGGCATCCCATATGGGCACCAGTTCTAGTCCCGCCTGCTTCTCTTCCAATCCAGCTCTCTGCTATG
This sequence comes from Lepus europaeus, assembly GCF_033115175.1. Taxonomy (NCBI): domain Eukaryota; kingdom Metazoa; phylum Chordata; class Mammalia; order Lagomorpha; family Leporidae; genus Lepus; species Lepus europaeus. Next base: position 4,722,984 of record NC_084831.1, read on the forward strand.
GCCTGAGAAAGCAGTAGAAGATGGCCCAAGTCCTTGGGCCCTTGCACCCATGTGGGAGACCTGGAATAAGCTCCTGGCTTTGGATCGGCACAGCTCTGGCTGTTGCGGCCATCTGGGGAGTGAACCAGTGGATGGAAGATCTCTCTCTCTCTCTCTGCCTCTCTCTGTAACTCTGTCTTTAAAAAAAGGAAAGAAAGAAATTGGATTGCCTCTAAGGAGGTATGTGTGTGACAGAACCTCATTCCAGACGTCACACGAAGTGAGCTGTCATGAGAAGTGTGGCCAGATGGAGCCCCAGACGTTCGCCTCAGTTGTGTTGCTCTGTTATGGAACTGTTCTCCTGTTAGAGTACTTGAAGAAATCCCGCTTAGAGGTCACAGACTGCTCATCATGATGTCTGTTAATGTGACACATCCAGCCAGCATCGTGTGGCCTGGTACCTCCGTCCCATAACTAGGGTAGAACTCTGTGGTTCGTCACAGCGCTTTGCAACGCAATCTCCATTGGTGGATCTAGAAACACCTCATTTTTAGGGTTGAACGTAATCTTTATTCTTTTTTTTCTAGTGGTTCTTTATTTATGTATACTTAATCTGTATTCTTATAAATGCCTTTCCTATTGATTTTCCACCTCACACTGAAATTCTCAGAGTCTTGGATGAAAAATTGATCAGCTTACCCTGGGCTTATTATTTAAAGAGTTCAAGTTCACATTTTCATTTGTGATGTTCACACAAGAGCTTCTCACTCAGCCTATGGTGTTCCCTTTATAATGTTTTCATTTTTAAAATACTGGTGGTCAAATATTTGACAAATATTTAAACTGATGATTTCAAAAGTTAGTTACTATTGTTTTCATATGTTCACATGTTGAAAGGTTCAGTCTCACCACAACGAACAGTTTAATCCTTTCTTCTGTCCAATTCATATGAAAGAGCTCTCTCCATCCTCCAACCTGTTTGCCTCTGAGCAGGGACAAGTGTTGTGGGAACTGTGCCATGAGAAGAACGTTCTAGGGAGCCCAGCAGCTAGCGCAGGGGGCCGCTGTGATGCCTCTGTGTATCCTGCTCTCTGCCACTCGTAGCCGTGACCCCGAGGCAGTGTGCGTGACTGTTCGCGTGCTGTCAGCTCGCTTGCCACGGCTCATAGGGAAGGCTGTGTGATTCCTCTCAGAAGTGGAGGGGTCAGTGGAATCCCTACCCACGCCGAGGAGGAAAAGGGGGTACAAGGAAGTAAAGGTTACAGTAACCTCTTTTTTAAACTTGCAGCACACCAACATTTTTGTTTTCTGTTTTGTTTCTGTTTTAGGAAAACATTTCTTCTTCAAAATGTTAAATAAAGCCTCCTGATAATGATTAGAATTGATCTTTTTATCCATGACAACTGCCAGACACCCTAACTCCCCCAAGTCCTGGTAGCTTGGAGTTCCTTTCTGAAGCAGTTTTCTGGGTGGAAATCGGTGTCAAAATCCTTTCCAAATGCTGCTTTGCCATTTCTTGGTGTTTTCTAACACGAAGCAGCTCCATGCAGACATCCTTTTCTTGAAGACATTCATGTTCTAGCCCCCTTGATGTTTAAATGTTTTCTGAGGCCTTTGTGTGTTGATCACTCATATGGTATCTTTCCCCATAGTGAAAAATCAGATTTTAAAAAATCATTCAATTTCCGTCTTGTCCACCAGTGATCCACTGTAGTAGCAAAGTTTTTGTGCAAATCAGAAATGATACACGTAGCCACCAGGGTCGTCCTGCGTTCACAGATGAATATTGGGGCACTTAGGTCTCTAATAATAGGAACCTTCCTCCCGTTATTTCTAGATGCCATCAGAATTAGCCTGCTTCCTGCCTTCAGATACGTTTTATGAAGTGTGGTGTACGGTTTGATTGACACTATGCCTTCATAAGCAGGCCGGGGCCTGTCAGACCTCACCATGGCCCATAATGAGTCAGCATAGAGGCTGGCTCTGCTGCTAATGGTGGCCATGGGCCCAGCAGTGACGACTGCCCCCCCCCAGGGGTTTTGCCCAGCTTAAACTTCAGTGTTCAAGTTTATTCACTCTTTATTCATGACCATAGGAATTGATAATAAAAATGTCTATTGTAGGTTTCAGCGTTTGCATGAGTGTTGTTGTAAATTGAAATTTTCCTTGTACTGCATCAACCAACCTTTGCCCGAAATTTGTTTCCTATCTGTGGAAGCAAATGATGCCAGCATGTCACTTGGAAGTGAATGATGTCACAGAGTGTCCCTTAGAAGTGCTAATTAGGGTCCCTCGAAGGTCCTCATGTCAGGTTAGCAGGACCTTCTCAGCAGTGTCTGGCACTTGCTGTTGCCGTGCTGAAGGTGGGGCAAGTTATATTCATTCGCTTGTTATTGGCTCCTGAATCTGTGCACATATTTTTAATACTTACTAATCTTAATGCCAAATTTATGACACTTGTTGCCAGATGACTCTTTTTTTTTTTTTTTTTTTTTTGGACAGGCAGAGTGGATAGTGAGAGAGAGAGACAGAGAGAAAGGTCTTCCTTTTTGCCGTTGGTTCACCCTCCAATGGCCGCTGTGGCCGGTGCATCGTGCTGATCCGAAGCCAGGAGCCAGGTGCTTCTCCTGGTCTCCCATGGGGGTGCAGGGCCCAAGCACTTGGGCCATCCTCCACTGCCTTCCTGGGCCACAGCAGAGAGCTGGCCTGGAAGAGGGGCAACCGGGACAGAATCCGGCGCCCTGACCGGGACTAGAACCCGGTGTGCCGGCGCCGCAAGGCAGAGGATTAGCCTGTTAAGCCATGGCGCTGGCCTGCCAGATGACTCTTATAGCTTATATAGAGTGATCACCACTGCCTCACAAAGTCTGACAGTGTAACCGCTGGAAATAAAATCCAGAAATTATAGAGCAAGATCCAGCATCTCAGAGGGCTTTCATAGTGTTACACGCTTGAGACCTTCCACAGAGACAGCGGTAATAGCCAGGGCGAAAGCAGCTCGGTATTGGTCAAGTGTGCACCGCCGTGGCGGACTAAGTGCTTCATGTGAATGGTTTTGCTTAACCCCCGCAGCCACCGATGTTGTCCGTGTTGTTGGTGACCTCGGCTTGGAGAGGAGGAGACCAAGGCAGAGGAGTGAGTCGGCACAGCCAGGGGGGCTGAGTGTGGGGTTGGGGGTCTGACCGTAGTGTTCTGACTGCAGATCCCCATCTGTAAAACAACTGCCTGTCGGCTGTGGAGCAGGTAAGAGACGTGGGGGTTTTCCCACAGTGGGACTCCACCCTGCGGTCACTCTGGTACCAGGTGGTTTTGGGCATCGGAGTTCTGCTTCAGAGAACCGGTGCCAGTTTAACTTCAGCGAGAAACAGCTGACCCCAGCCCGGCCCTCGCTGTGGTTCATGCTTCTGAAACGAGGCACCTGCTCCTCTGCTGGGACACCTGCTTCCTTGCAGATGTGTTCCTAACGTCTCACCCCTGTGCTCCGAGACACGTGTGCTGTTTGCTGCCCGTCTGTACCTGCCCCTCGGTGCATCCTCTGGGAAGGGCACGGCCCAGCACGGAGCACAGGCTTCCGGGCTCCGAGCCACCCAGAGTTCTCCTGGGTGTGGGCCTCTGGCCTCCCAGCCACCCAGAGCTCCTGGGAGCTCACAGATCTTTGGTACAGACAGAAGCTATATTTCTGTAGATGTATTAGCAGAATATAAATTAGTGTTTATACATGTGTGGTTTTTTTGGAAGAAATACACAGGGCTGGCGCTGTGGTATGTCGGGTTAAACCACTGCCTGCACCATATGGGCACCAGTTTGAGTCCCAGTTGCTCCAGTTCCATTCAGCTCACTGCCGATACATGTGGGAAAGCAGTGGAAGATGGCCCAAATCCTTGGGTCCCTTTATCCACATGGGAGACCCAGATGAAGCTCCTGGCTCCTGGCTTCAGCCTGGCCAAGCCCTGGCAGTTGCAGCCATTTGGGGAGTGAGCCAGTGAATGAAAGATCTTTCTAACTCTGCTTTTCAAATAAATCTTTAAAAATAAAGAAATGGAAAGACATGTGCAGGTGTCTTCCCTCGCATGAGCAGACTGATTCTGAGCTCACGGGAGCTGAGGTGTTCAGGGCTCACGTTTGAAGCACTCAGTGCTGGGCACGTGAGCTCGTGGCTGGCCTCAGCCTTCATCTGCAGCCAGCCTTCATTCAGATTTTTTTCTAGGCTTGGAAAGTAATAACCTGTGTTACCATCTTTAAGTGTTAAGAGAGAACATAATAGCTAAGATAATATAGTTTACTCAAGTGATTTGTAGTTTAATGATTTTAACTATATTTTGTTTTTAGGAGTTTCTTAGTATTTTATTCCATTCACTTACTGGTTTTATTTATTTATTTTTTAATTTGAAACAGAGATAGGCAGACAGAGATCTCTTATCTACTGGTTCACTCCCCAAATGCCTGCAAGAGCCATGGCTGGACCGTGCAAAGCCAGGAGCCCGGAACTCAGTCCAGGCCTCCCGTGTGGGTAGCAGGATCTCAAGTCCTTGAGCCCACACCTGCTTCCCAGAGTACACATTAGTGAGGAGCTGACATCAGAAGCAGAGCCAGAACTCAAACCCAGACACTCCAGTATGGGATGGGGGCTGCCAAAGCAGTAGCTTCATACTGTGCTAAATTCATACCCCTGGCTTCACCTTTAAATTCTAAAAGAATTCCATAGGGTGAATTGAAATAAAGAAAAATTACAGATTTTAAAACAATGTTTATGAATAACCACTCATGTTCTTTGCAAAACATAGAGGATTTATTTTTCCAAATAATAACAGGGTGTGGTTTGCCTAGTTTTTCCTCACGCTGTTTTCAAGTCAAGCACTGATATTTTTAATGTTCTGAGCTGGGTGTTTCTGAACTAAAGGTGGCCGTGTCCCTTCAGACACAGTATTTCCAGAAGCACTCGGAGGGAGTCCCACGTTTCTTATATTGTTTCCTGGTTCTGGCCAAAAGATGACTCAGCAGAATGTTTGGACCTTGTCCGGAGAAAGCCTGAAATGAGAGGGAGCCAAACAGAAGGCAGGATAAGTTGTCAGTGAGTTGAGAATCCTACGGGTCTTCAGCACGTACAGCCTTTAGCAGGTGCTGACTCTGGGCTGGGCCGGGGACCAGAGTGCTGCATGCTAGTGGGGCTCCCTGTGCCGCGTGGCTTACCCCTCCTAGAGCCTGTGTGTCCAGGGTTTCATGTTTGCAGGGTGCATTTTTGCTAGGATGTTAATGAGTGTCACACTCAAAAAGGCGTCTCTGGAAAGGTCTGGCAAGTGCGTGACTAGAGCTCAGTAGAATCCTTTGTGCTGCGATCCTGGGGGCCCAAACATGCTCAGAGGCGCTGGCGGCAGTTGGGTGGCCAACGGGATGGCCGTGAGGACACAGAGTTCGTCATTCCCTGTTACAGTCTGTCCACTGCGCCCGAGAGAATTCTCTACAAATCCTTCTCTCTCTGCACGGGTTCCCCCTCGGTGTCTCACAGCCGCACTCTTCACCTTTCCATGTGCACAGGAATCACCCGGGGAAGCCACGGGGTTTTGTGAAGTGGGGACATTGGGGAGGTGGCCAAGATTCTGTCTCCCATGCTTCCAAGGACACCAGGGCCACTGGGCTGTGGGCCGACTGTCGCCACGAGGATGAGCCCACACAGTAGACAACATGCTGCAGAGCGGGGGCCTCATCTGCTTTTCTCTTCTCTTGCAACCGGTTAGAACTCATCCAAACCGGCAATGGATAAGTGCTTGTTGCTTCCAGATTTTATATGAGTCAAAATTTGGAAAATTAATGCTTTGAAACAACACCGGCCCGTTATCTTAAGGTGCGGCTTCCACCCGGAACGTTGCCGTGGCTCATGATGTTAAGATCCTGGGGGATGCCTGCAATGTGCCCCTTAGTGCACACCTAGCACTCACAAGCAGTCACTCACCTTCTTCAGATTTCCTCTTGGGTTGAAAATGTCGGTCTGAGGATCTGCAAGACAGTTTGGAAACCAGTGCATCAGCTCTCCCACTTCCGTCTTACGCTTGTTTTCAAACATGGCGCCAAGTGGTTCTGCCTGTCCACGCTGCACGGATGTTGGCTTGGGGGCAGACAGGCGGGCCCTCTTGTTCTTGCCTCCGGAACTCATAAGACACGGCACTGCCCCCAGGAACCTCGCAGATGAGCAGTTTGTCACAACCGCAACAGAAGCACTGGTGTGTGGGACAGGCCCGGCCTGTTTCCAGAGCAGATGGGAAGCAGCCCCCGCTGGCCGCGGGTGACCACTCAGGGTGACTGAGCGGGCTCTCGGACACCTCACCATAGCCCTGTTATCATTGCTGTTCACTGTGCATCTGCGCTCGCTGGAAATGACCTCGCCACCCCGTAAAAAAACAAGTGAAAGCCCACACAGAAAGAGCAAAGGCCGAGGTGCCAGGCAGAACCCCCACTGGCCGGGAGCTCCCGGGGCAGGGGAAGCTGAAGGCTGCAGAGGGCCGCGGGCCCGCAGGGGAGGCTGCCAGGGCCCAGCGCCGGCTCCGTGCTGCTCCCTCTGTTCCAGAGCAGGGTGTGCCCTCACCTGAGGGTGTGAGCAAGGAGACCACACAGCAGAGGCACCGTACCTGCTTCCCCCAGCCTGGCACTGCTGTCGGCACCCAGCATCTCCGGCAGCGTCTGCAGAACGGGCGTGTGCTCCAGCGCCCCCAGAGGCTCCCTGGTGCCTCCATGGCGAGCTGTGGAGCAAGAACAGACACGGGGCGGTGGGGGGGCGGGGTCTCCACTTCAGCCGGTTGTCTTCAGGCATCTCTTGGGAGTACCCAGGGCAGCGAAACGTGCCTGGAACACCCTCAGATGCAGGAGCTGTGACCTGCTGTGTGTCAGAGTAGACGTCCAGGGCCATGGCTGCAGTGCCCACCCACTCCTTGCTGCCCATGGGAGGACCCAGCCCCCCAGGCACTGCGGGCAGGAGAGGGCTGAGCCCTCTTTCTTGAGACCCAATGTCTGCTCAGAAAGTCTGACTCGCCCTGCTCCCGTTTACCCACGGCTGCTGCCGCCTTCTGCTTCTAGGTATGTGGGAGGAGGTTGGACTAAGAGGAGAGGCAAAGATGGTGGGGTTTCCCATTAAGCAAATGGGCTGGGGCACAGGTTATCTCACCGGACTTCCAGACCTAGTCAGAATTGTTACACTTGGGAAGACGTCAGCTTCCAAATAATCCATAAGGAACTTGGCTGGCGTTTCTGGTGTGAAACTGGTGCAACGACATGGCAGACAACGTGATGGGAAGTTGGGAAGAGTGTGGTGAGTGACCGTGAGGTACAGTGAGCACTGCTGAGGTGCAGTGGGTGTGTGTGAGGTGAGGTGAGGTGAGGTTAGTGTGTGAGGTGAGGTGGGCGTGTGAGGTGAGGTTAGTGTGTGAGGTGAGGTGGGTGTGTGAGGTGAGGTTAGTGTGTGAGGTGAGGTGCAGTGGGTGTGTGTGAAGTGAAATGAGGTGAGGTGAGGTTAGTGTGTGAGGTGAGGGAAGTACGTGTGAGGTGTGGTAGGCGCGCCCAAGGCAGGGTAAGTGGGGTGTGGGAGGTACACCTGAGGTAGGGTAGGCATGTGAGGTGAGGTTAGTGTGAGAGGTGAGGTTAGTGTGTGAGGTGAGGTTAGTGTGAGAGGTGAGGTAGATGCGTGTGAGGTGAGGTTGGTGCATGTGAGGTGAAGTTAGTGTGTGAGGTGTGGTAGATGTGTGTGAGGTATGGTAGATGCGTGTGAGGTGAGGTTAGGGTATAAGGTGAGGTTAGTGTGTGAGGTGAGGTTAGTGTGTGAGGTGAGATAGATGCGTGTGAGGTGAGGTTGGTGCGTGTGAGGTGAGGTTAGTGTGTGAGGTGAGGTTATGTGTGTGAGGTGTGGTAGATGCGTGTGAGGTGAGGTTAGGGTATAAGGTGAGGTTAGTGTGTGAAGTGAGGTAGATGCGTGTGAGGTGAGGTTAGTGTGTGAGGTGAGGTAGATGCGTGTGAGGTGAGGTTGGTGCGTGTGAGGTGAGGTTAGGGTATGAGGTGAGGTTAGTGTGTGAGGTGTGGTAGATGCGTGTGAGGTGAGGTTAGTGTGTGAGGTGAGGTAGATGCGTGTGAGGTGAGGTTGGTGCGTGTGAGGTGAAGTTAGTGTGTGAGGTGAGGTTATATGTGTGAGGTGTGGTAGATGCGTGTGAGGTGAGGTTAGGATATAAGGTGAGGTTAGTGTGTGAGGTGAGGTAGATGCGTGTGAGGAGAGGTTGGTGCGTGTGAGGTGAGGTAGGCGCATGAGGCAGTGAGTGGAGATGGCGTCCAGTGAGTTCTCCTGCTGCGACTGCGTTGGGATTGGAGGCCCTGGGAGCTGGGCTGGGAAGCCACAACACAGCACCAGCTGCAGGCGTGCACATGCTGACCTCCAGCAGAGATCAGAGACAATAAACCATTATAGCACACTGGAGCACATTTCTGGATTTTTGAAGAATGTTACTGAAAAATCTATAAAATTTTATCAATATAAATGTTTGTCACGAAGGATCATTTATTTACAGATACAAACGATAAAATTCTAAGGTCAGCTGCCACCTGTCTAGAATGTGATTGAGATGTTACTCTCATTTCAGCTAAGTTTTAAAAATTCTAGCTGCAGATTTTGAGGGTGACAGTAATAACTGAGCGCTCTTGATTTCATCATATGATTTTCACTGATCCTTTTGAAATAGAACAGTCGGTGAGGTCCATGCCTTTTTGGCCATTAGGGGCTGCTTTTGAGCTCTGTGACCAGCAGTTGGCTGATAGTGCTTGAGTGATCACAGTGCTCAGGAGTCATCAGAAAGATGCTTGGGAGAAACTTTCAGAGCAAAGAAATTCTAAAACCAATGGCTTAGAAGAGTGTTTTTCTTTTAAAATCTGAAAGTATCCAGAATTAAAGACAGCATTAAATCCAGTTAAGGTTTATATAGTCAGTCTTTTCATCTATTAAAGTTAGAGGTAATAGCAAAATAAGTATCTACTTGACTTAACAGATTTTTAAAAATCCAACTTAGACTTGAACTAAATGAGCATACTTGGAAGCCTACAATGTCCCTAACTCCCACATGCCACTTTATTTTTAATGAACATTTTTGTTTCATACAACACATGTCAGGTGATTACTTTTAATATAAGATCAAATAAATACAGTATTAATCTATAACGGAAACAACCAGTTCTACATTCAGCCAGCTCATTTGAAATAAGAACTAAAAGTAATGAGGTTTTAAATTCAGGTCCATTTTTAAAATTGGAAAAAATAGCTTGGCCCCAAAAAGAGTTTGAATTGCAGAGCTGTCCTCCCATGATCACACTTTAGGGAGGGAACCTGTCCCCATCCCTAAGTCTCAAATGTGCAGTGAGGATCCTCTAATGATTTTTTCATAACCAGGGCTACTGATAGAAGTTTCCTTTAAGCAGAACCCCATCTTTGTCTCTAACATTGCTTCTAAACCAGGGAGGGCTCTCAAGCTTACCATAGAGGGGAAAATCATCTTACCTGAGAGCTGAAAGGACGCTTCCCCCGAGCCAAGGATGGGGAGAGCTGAGACAGGCTTTAAGAGTGCTATAAAAAGCAGACAGCAGGAGGCCAGCTTACACATGATGGGAGAGAGAGAAACCTTCCTTCTCGGCTCTGTGGCACTGGACTTCCAACTTGCTCCTTTCCGTTCTGTGATCACCGATTATATATATCATCCTATGACCTCATATCATCCCCTCCAAAAAAATAAACTTATTGGCTATGGAGGCTCAAAGGCAATCACTTTGCATTGATGTAATTTTTCAAGGTACCAATTCATAGACAATAAATTTGCTGTCTCGTAGCCTCGTATACAAAGGAGGTGTCATGAAGGACAGTGAAGTTTATAAGTCTGGCAACAGGAGCAGCAGCAATAAATCACGGGTTAAGGAAAGGGTCAGACACGAAGTGGCCACAGGGAGAGGCGTGGATTTATGAGTCCCAACAGAAGTGACGCAGAGCGCGACGTGAAATATGTCGGTTTCCTTTTCTTTCGATCTTTCACGGGCAGACAGATGAGTCGGCATTTGTGTTTAGGGCAGCCATGCCCAAAGATGTCAGTGTGTGGATTAAAACTTAAAACCAGCCCTTTACTTGAAATAGTGAGGATAGGTTAAAACGTGTCACAAACACTGCTGGAGTCTCTGTCCACACACGTGGCCTTATGGAAAATGACAAGCGCTGGAGTCTCCAGAGAAAGGAAGCAGCACTCCTTAAAGCCAGACACCATTCATCTTCTGATGAAGGGCATGGCCCAAAGCTCGCCGATGGCTCCTTCCAGAATTCAGCCTCGGCCACCACTTCCGCTCTGCCCAGCCCGGTCCATGCACACCTAGATCGTGGTGGTCACCTCAAATCTACCTGCTCTCCCACAGCCCCATCTCAGCACAGCAAAGTGATGCTTCTGGTGCAGGAGTCTTGTCATGTCTGTTCTTCGCTCAGAACCCCTGACAGGGACCAGTGCTGTGACACAGAGGGTTAAACTTGGATCAGCAGTGCTGGCAACCCATATGGATGCTGGTTCAAGTCCCGGTTGCTCCACTTCCAATTCAGCTCCCTGCTAATGCACCTCAGGGAATGGCCCAAGTTCTTGATCGCAGCACCCATGTGAGGGAGACCTGGAATAAGCTCCTGGCTCCTGGCTCCCCCCTGGCCCAGCCCTGACCATTGTGACCATTTGGGGAAGGAACCAGCAGACAGAAGAGCTCTTTTTTGCTTCTTCTTTCTCTGTATAATTCTGCCTTTCAAATAAATAAATCTAAAAAAAAAAACAACAACAAAAAAACAACAAAACAAAAACCAAAAAAAACCTGACTGACCGCAACAGAAAACAGTGGAATTACAAGAGACAAACTTGACCTTCACAACATCAGGATGAGCAAATATTCCTCTATTCTTTTTTTTTTTTTTTTTTTTGACAGGCATAGTGGACAATGAGTGAGAGAGACAGAAAGGTCTTCCTTTGCCATTGGTTCACCCTCCAATGGCCGCTGCAGCCAGTGCACCGCGCTGATCCGAAGCCAGGAGCCAGGTGCTTCTCCTGGTCTCCCATGCAGGTGCAGGGCCCAAGGACTTGGGCCATTCTCCACTGCACTCCCGGGCCATAGCAGAGAGCTGGCCTGGAAGAGGGGCAACCGGGATAGAATCTGGCACCCCGACCGGGACTAGAACCTTGTGTGCCGGTGCCGCAGGCGAAGGATTAGCCTATTGAGCCACGGTGCCGGCCTCTATTCTTTTTTAATTTAATTTGATTTTTATTTTATTTGAAAGAAAGAGTTAGAGATTGGTCTTCCATCTGCTGGTTCACTCTCCAAATGGCCAGAACGGCAAGGGTTGGGCCAGACAGGAGCCAGGAGCTTCTTTCAGGTCTCCCACATGGGTGCAAGGGGCCCTGGTACTTGGACCATCTTCTTCTGCTTTCCTAGGCATGTTAGCAGGGAGCTGGATTGGAAGTGGAGCAGCCAGAACTCGAACCACTTCCCTTATGGGACATTGGTGCCACAGGTGGCAGCCCTACCTGCTACAGCACTGTGCCAGCCCTGGAACATATTTCTCAAGACACCTTCCACATAAGAAGAAAACAGAGGAATTCAGGAGTTCTGCATGCCATGGTGATGTCACTTAACAGCAATAAATTGTATACTTGAAAACTGCTGAATCATTTTTTTAAGTTTATTTGAAAGAGTGACAAGGAAAGAGAGAGAGCTTCCATCTGTTGGGTCACTCCCCAAATTCTCACAACAGCCAGGCTGGGCCAATCCAGAACCAGGAACCAGGACACTCCATCCGGGTCTTCCACATGGGTGGCAGAAACCCAAGTACTTGGGCCATCACCAGATGCTTCCCAGTGTACATTAGCAGGAAATGGGATCAAAATGGAGGTGGAACTCAATCCCAGCAGCTTAACTTGTTGTGCCACAACACCTACTGCAGGGATAGATTTTAAATGTTCCCACAAGACAGACACACACAAAGTACATGAGACAATGTATAGACAAGTTAGTTAGCTTGTGCATATGTCACCCAAGCAGCATGCTGTACCTCATCAGTACATTTTGTTAGTAAGTGGGGAAAATTGATAAATTGGATGTCATCAAAATAGAAACACATGGAATCAACCTAAATGCCCATCAACAGAAGACTGGATAAAGAAATTACGGGATATGTACTCTATACAATACTATACAGCAGTAAAAAAAAAAAAAAAGAAATCTGGTCATTTGCAACAAAATGGAGGAATCTGGAAAACATCAAGCTGAGTGAAATGAGCCAGTCCCAAAGGGACAAATACCACATGTTCTCCCTGATCGGTGACAACTAACTGAGCACCTAAAAGGAAACCTGTTGAAGTGAAATGGACACTGTGAGAAACAGTGACTTGATCAACCCTTGTCCTGACTGTCAAGGAACAACTTACTATCTTATTCTTTTTAGTATTTTTTTTTGTTCTACTTAATACCGTTGGTTGAACTCTTTAATTAACACACAATTATTCTTAGGTGTTTAAATTTAACTGAAAAGTGATCCCTGTTAAATATAAGAGTGGGAATAAGAGAGGGAGGAGATGTACAGTTCGGTACATGCTCATTCGGACTTACCCCTAATGGTAAAGCTAGAAACGTGCCAGGGGATTCCAATTCAATCCTATCAAGGTGGCATGTTCCAATGCCATCTTACTTGTTAAAGTGATCAGTTTAAGTTCATAATTGATCATAAAGATAGGATTAAGTGTCAAAGGGATTACATAAATAAGACCAATGTCTGCAAATAATAATTGATAGAATTAAAAAGGAGAGAATGATCCTACATGGGAAGCAGGATACACAGCAGACTTACAGAATGGCAGACACCCTAAACAGCACTCTGGCCTCAGAATCAGCCCTTAAGGCATTCGGATCTGGCTAAAAAGCCCATGAAAGTTTCTCAGGCATGGAAAACCAAGACACAGTGGCAAAAAAAAAAAAAATGACCTAAATGAAAGATCTCTGTGAGTGAGATCCCAGTGGAAAGAACGGGCCATCAAAGAAAGCAGTACCTTTCTCTGAAGGGAGGAGAGAACTTCCACTTTGACTATGACCTTGTCTAAATAAGATCGGAGTTGGTGAACTCAAGAGGCTTCCATAGCCTTGGCAGCTCATGACAAGAGCCTCGGGGGATTACTGATGTCATAAATAAGAGTGTCAACTGTTAAGTCAACAACGGGAGTCACTGTGCACTTACTCCCCACATAGAACCTCTGTCCTTAATGCATTGGACTATGCCAATTAACAGTAAAACTACTACTCAAACAGTACTTTATACTTTGTGTGTTTTTGTGGGTGCAGTCTGTTGAAATCTTTATGTAGTATATACTAAGTTGATCTTCTGTATATAAAGATAGTTGAAAATGAATCGTGATGAAGAATGGGATGGGAGAGGGTATGGGAGATGGAATGGTTGCGAGTGGGAGGGAGGTTATGGGGGGGGAAGCTGCTATAATTCAAAAGTTGTACTTTGGAAATTTATATTTATTAAATAAAAGTTGAAAAGAAAATGAAAAGACCAATCATGACTCTGAGAAAATACTCACAAAACATTTGCCTAACAAAATACTGCTTTCCAGCATATACATGACTATGAAGAATCGTGACTCAATAAGCCAAATGACCCAGGGGAAAAAGACAGTCTGGAGCTGGTGTTGAGGTACAGTGGTTAAAACAACCTGCAACACCTTTTTCCCCCATATTGAAGTCCTGGTTCAAGTCCCAGCTGCTTTGCTTCTGATCCAGCTTCCTGCTAGTATACCCGAGAAGGCAGCAGACGATGGCTCAGGGGTTTGACCCCCTGCCACCAATGTGGGAGACCCAGAGGGAGTTCCTGGCTCTTGGTTTCAACCTGACTCAACCCCAGCTGTTGCAGCCATCTGGGGAGTCAACTAGCAGATGAAAGATCTGTCTGTCTCTCTCTCCCTCACTCTCCCTGTCTCTCTCTCTTTCAAATAAATAAACTTTAAAAATAAATGGAGGTGGTTGAAGAAGCCCTTCACAAGAAAAGGTAACCAAGGAGCTAGTAAGCACACAAAAACTCCACGTCTTTAGTCATCAGAGAAATGCAAGATAAAATCACAAAGCGGTGCTGTGACACGGCCTCCACGGTGGCTGCAGTATCAAGCGTTGGCACAGGGCAGAGACAGGAAAGAGTTGGAAGTTCTCTGAAAGTTAAACATAGCCAACTGCGACCAGCAGCCCCTCTCCTGGTACAACCCCAAGTGAAGTGAAGCACATGTCTGTCCAGACGGTCATACACAAATGGTCATCGCAGCCTTAGTCCCAGGAGTGACCAGCAGCCCCAGTGCCCTTCTGTGATTGGGTGAGCAGGATGCTGTATCATCCAGTGGCACCTGACACAGCACCACAGAGATTGTGCCTGTAACCCGGCAGGAATGAATTCCACAAACTTTGTACCAAGCAAAATAGGCCAGACCCGGAAGAATAAGTATCACATGACTGTGTAGACACACAAAAGATTCTGTGCTCGTGAGCTTCCTAACTGGAGGAGACAGACGACAAAATGAGCACATGCTAGGGTCCTTTTATGTTGCCATGAAGAGAGATGACAGCTGGAGTCGGTGGGACAGGGGGCCCAGAGGATGTGACTTCACATGGGGCAATCGAGGGGCCTCAGGGTGGGGACACTGAGCAGAACCTCGAGCAGGGAATGAGCGGGAAGCGGTCTGGTGTGCAGTGAACTGTGGAGGGTCAGGCAAAGAGGTGGAGGAGGAGCCCAGAGCAAGGCGGGGGAGGCACAGAAAGTGACCACTGGGACCAGGGTGCCCACAGACTGGGGAGCACCCAGAACAGAACCGGCACAGCAGGGAAGTCACTGGCAACCTTGCTAAGGGCACTTTCCAGGCATGAGACGTCAGACACTTCTCTGTAGTGGGGAAGGTGGCCGTGGCCAAATTAACCAGTGTCTCAGCGCAGCTGGGTGTAGGACAGGGCTGTGGACACAGAAGACAGAAGGCTGGCCGCGAGAACCCAGCATCCTAAGCACCAAGGGAAGCCACCTCAGTCCAGCTGAAGACGAGAGCAGGTTGCAGGACATGAGAGCAGGAAAGGGGCTCCCTGCCTTGTGACCTCTGCCTTCAGTGACTGCCCCCGCACTGCACCCCAGCCTGCCCGTCTCTCCAGCGCCATGGTGTCCTGCTGGACAGCTCTCTGTCTGTATATCTCGTTCTTTTCTCTTTTAGCAAAAGCTGGTCTTTGTTTTTTTGTGTGTATTTGGTCAAATATACACCTCCCACCAAGGTCTTTACCTTCTCCAGTTTATGTGAGCAGCTCGGGTTGGCTACTTTTTAAATCAGTTTACACACTCCCAAGAGAGAGGGTGTGCTTCCCCAGCTGAGCTGGATTTGGGGTAAGCATGTAGAAAACCATTGGCAAAAGAGGATCCCAAAGGACCTCCCAAATGGAGTACGGCCTGGCAACAGCCAGAAGGAATTTACTATGCCTGGTAAGCCTGCCTTCAGGATGCAGCCTGTGGAAACGAGGCAAAAGCTAAATGAAGTGGGACCAGTGTTGTGGCACAGTGAGTTCAGCCGCCACCCAAGATGTGGGCATCCCATCTCAGAGCGCCAGTTTGAGTCCCAGCTGCTCCACTTCCGATGCATCTCCCTGGTAATGCACCCAGGAAGGCAACGGATGATGGGTCCCTGCCACCCATGTGGGAGACCCAGATGGAGTTCCTGGCTCCTGACTTCAGCCTGGCCCAGCCCCTATTGATGGAAGATTGATTCATTCTCTCTCTCTCTCTCTCTCTCTCTCTCCCTCCCCCCATCACTCTGCCTTTCAAATAAATAAAAATAAAGTTTAAAAAATTTTCCCCGAAGGCATCAGCAGCAGCTTTCCCTGTAGTGGCCAGAGCGTTAAGTCCAAAGCTGCAAACTCACCAGGAGTCAGCGCGGGGCCCATGTGGATAACAAGGCAGGCGTGGAGGGTGACAGCAGGGACTGAGAGGAGTGGGGCAAAGTGGGGAGCTGCACTCTCTCAGGGTGGCCTGGAGCCATCTGGTGTGAGAAATCTGGATTTTAAGGGTTATCCGTTATTCCCTTTGGCACTTAAGTTTTTAAAATCACAACACAGTCCTGTGTGATACTACTGTGTATTCCAAATGAAACCTACCCACAAACCACAATTCAACCTACAGGCACCCAAATTTGGCCTGAAAGCCCCTAAATATAAACTAGTAGATTATAGAGCATATCAACATGTCGTTTTAATCAACATTAAAATAGCCGCTAAAAGACATAAAGGTGACTGCTGCTATGTAAGAAAATGCAAGAACTCACAAGTAAGCTTACACCGTGAAAATGACAGGACTGGGTAAAGGGACTTGTTTTCTTAAAATGCAGTTCTATGTCTGTGCGTCCGTCTGTGTGCTGGGTGTGCTATGCCTGGAACCACTCGGAAGCCTTGCTGAGATGGGCAGCTGGGATATGGGGGGGGGGGGGGGGGGCGGCCTCAAGGGCGGCCTCGGGGAGAGGCAGGGGCCACCCGGGCTTCTGTCCTCCCTCCAGGAAGG
Organism: Lepus europaeus; assembly: GCF_033115175.1. Lineage (NCBI taxonomy): Eukaryota > Metazoa > Chordata > Mammalia > Lagomorpha > Leporidae > Lepus > Lepus europaeus. The sequence continues at coordinate 4,739,566 of NC_084831.1, forward strand.
GGCCGTCTGCCAAGCTTTGTCCTTCGCTGGTGACTCAGGCACTGCTGACCGCTGTCAGTGACGGCGCCATAGCCTGGCCTAATTAAGTTACTACCAGAAAAAATGAGCTTCCCCCCTCAGCAGACAATGACAGAGTCACCTTGTCCCAGAAAGGGACTGCGCGGGGACCGAGCGCATCACTGGGTTTTGAGTGGTCTTTGTTGTAAGCAATTTGGCTGCACACCGATGTCAGGACAGGGAGGAACCATGACCAGCTGCTGGAGTGGGGCTTGAATTAGTTGGCAAGTAGCTTTCAGAACAGTGGTTGGCTTTGCCTGTGGAACCCTGGGATCCATTGGATAAGTATGAAAAACACAAGCCTCTTTCAATTTTGTGTAAAAATGGATCCAGATTCACCCTCTCAGTTTCCATCTTTACCTTTTATAAGATGGCCATAATTTTTTTTTTAAAAGACTTAATTCTTTGGTTGAAATGCAGAGTTAACAGAGAGGGAGAGAGAGTTCTTCCACCTGCTGGAAGATCACAGTGGCCAGGACTGGGCCAGGCCAAAGCCAGGAGCTTCATCTGGTTCTCTCACAGGGTGACAGGGGCCCAGGTACTTGGGCCGTCTTCCACCGCCTCCCTAGGTCCATTAGCAGGAAGCTAAATTGGAAATGGAGCAGCCAGGACTTGAAGTGGTGCTCCAGTATGGGACACTGGCACGCAACAGCTTAACCTGCCATACCACACATGAGCCCCATGGGCAGAATTTGTGAACGTGGGATTTATATGGACATAGTTGTGAGAACTTGGGAGGCTTGGCTCAGCCACGTGCTGGAAGCCCGCTCGGTAGCACTTGCTGATGAGTGAGTCCCTGTAGGGGAACTATCAGGAACGTGTTTGTGCCCCTCAAATACTGCTGTGTGCCATCTTCAATGCAGACCTGGGTCCGAGCAAGTTCAGAATATCTGAGTCCGTGACAGCTCGTGTTCACTGACGCTGACTCTGTTTCAGACATATCTTATGTGATCCTACGTATTCCAGGTAACCATTGGGTTCAAGTGGGTACAGAACGCCTACCTTGATGACTGCACTACAACAACTCGTGGCCATCACAGGCCCATCGCCTGGCCCCTCCAGGGACGGGGAGAAGGAACACGTTGAGTCAAAGCCCAGAGGAGGGGCCCAGTGCATTTGCAAAGAGCAGAAAAGCCCCGAGAGCAAAACAGGGCTGGGTCACGTGGCCATATGAAGAACGGTGGGTGGCAGTCAGGACACAGAGAGGGGTCACTCACTCATTCATGCGAGTGTTTATTGAGCGCCTGCTGTGTGCCAGCACTGTTTGCTGTATGGGGATGTAAACACGCAGGTGCAATAAACATGAGGAACCAAGTCGGCGGGAGGCGGGGGTGGAAAGAAATGGCTGTTTTTATAGAGGGGTCAGCGTGGACCTGAGGTCTCTGGGAGAAAAGCTCATTCCTCACAGAGAGGGGCGTGCACAGGCCGCAGGGCAGGACTCTGCTGTCCCCCCTGAGAGCACGCGGAAGTCCCCTGTGGCTTGGTCAGCGGTCGGGGGCGAGGACAGAGGGAGGGAGGAGGACAGGTCGACCTACCCGAGCTCTTGAATGTCACTGTAAGGACTTCCTGTTCCAGGGAGGAGGCCATGAGGCCCGCTTTGGACAGCAGTGCGGCGTCGCTCGGGGAAGCCACAGCCCACGCTGGAGAACTAGGGTTTGCTGGAGCCCAGGATCCCAACCCAGCTTCCTGGTAATGCAAACCCGGGAGGCAGTGGTGATGGCTGACAGGACAGGGCTCCCTCCGCCCGTGTGACGGGGCTCAGACCGCTGTGTGACGGGGCTCAGACCGCTGTGTGACGGGGCTCTGCCCTCTGTGTGACGGGGCTCAGACCGCTGTGTGATGGGGCTCAGACTGCTGTGTGACGGGGCTCTGCCGCCCGTGTGATGGGGCTCCCACCACTGTGTGACGGGGCTCTGCCCCCTGTGTGACGGGGCTCTGTCCCCTGTGTGACGGGGCTCTGCCCCCTGTGTGACGGGGCTCCCACCACCGTGTGACGGGGCTCTGCCCCCTGTGTGACGGGGCTCCCACCACCGTGTGACGGGGCTCAGACCGCTGTGTGACGGGGCTCCCACCACTGTGTGACGGGGCTCAGACCGCTGTGTGACGGGGCTCCCACCACTGTGTGACGGGGCTCAGACCGCTGTGTGACGGGGCTCAGACTGCTGTGTGACGGGGCTCTGCCCCCTGTGTGACGGGGCTCTGCCCCCTGTGTGACGGGGCTCAGACCACTGTGTGACGGGGCTCTGCCGCCCGTGTGACGGGGCTCCCACCACTGTGTGACGGGGCTCAGACCGCTGTGTGACGGGGCTCTGCCCCCTGTGTGACGGGGCTCCCACCACTGTGTGACGGGGCTCTGCCCTCTGTGTGACGGGGCTCAGACTGCTGTGTGGCGGGGCTCTGCCGCCCGTGTGGGAGACCTGGATTGACTTCCTGGCTCCAGGCATTTGGGGCGTGAACTAGCAAGTGGGAGCTTCCCTCTCTGTCCATCTCTCTGCCCCTAAACAAAAACAAAAACAAAATAAAAGCAGTTTTATTATAAATTAAACTTGCAGGCCGCGTGTCCTCCCCGGTCTGTGAGTTCTCCCGTGGCCATCGCACTCCTTTCCTCGTGATGCTCCCCGGGGCTCCTCTGAAGGCGCAGAGCTCAGTCCCTGCTCACTGACGGCTCCTGGCGCATGGGAGGAGCTCAAATACGGGTTAGTAAATGACTGGATTTTTGGAACTCAGCCCAGTGGGTGGGCTCTGTGTTCCTGTGTCCAGCCAAGCTCACTGGCCAGCTACCTTTTGCTGTATAAGAAACCACCTGGAACGCAGTGGCTTTTAAAGGTTTATTTATTTATTTATTTATTTGTGAGACAGAGTTACAGAGAGAGCGAGAGAGAATCTTGCATCCGCTCGTTCACTTCCCAAATGTCTGCAACAACTGGGACTGGGCCAAGTGGAAGCCAGGAGCCAGGAGCTTCATCCAGGTCTCCCATGTGGGTGCAGGGGCCAAGGGACTTGAGCCACCTTCCACTCCTCTCCCAGGTGCATTAGCAGGGAGCTGGATTGGAAGTGGAGCAGCCAGGACTCGAACTGGCACCCATGTGGGATGCTGGCAGTGGCTTTACCCGCTACACCACAGCACTGGCCCTGACAGCAGGCATCCTACTGGCTCCTGAGTCTGTGGTCTGTGATCTGGACTGGGTTCCCAGCAGGTGGGGAGCCTTCCTCTGTTTTGGGGAGTCACTCACGCAGCCTGGGTGGCCTTCCTCACTCACCTGGGGGCTGGTGCCACCTGGCAACTGGGTCCCCCTAACCCCGGGGGTCTGTTGCCCCTAGGAGTCTGGTCCAGGAGCGTCACGTGGCATTTCAGGGCAGCACGAGGACAGGACCCTGCGGCAGAAGTCCCTCCACATCGCAGCCATTGCCTTCTCCTGGTCGGAGCAGGACCCCACGCCCGCCTGGATGGCTGCTGTCGCTGAGCGCCACAGGCTGGAAGACTTGTACAGAAAGCGAGTCTCTCCCAACACAGAGGCTGGAAGTCAAGATCAAGGCATTCGTGGGGCTGGTAGACACTGTCCTCTCCTGGGTCCTCGTCCTAGTCTTTTCCTGTAGGGACACCAGTCCTGCCAAACTAGGGAGCACCCTAGCGACCACTGTTACCTAATGAAAGGTTAAGACCCTCTCTCTTGGCCAGCGCCGCGGCTCACTAGGCTAATCCTCCGCCTTGCGGCGCCGGCACACCGGGTTCTAGTCCCGGTCGGGGCACCGATCCTGTCCCGGTTGCCCCTCTTCCAGGCCAGCTCTCTGCTGTGGCCCGGGAGTGCAGTGGAGGATGGCCCAAGTGCTTGGGCCCTGCACCCCATGGGAGACCAGGAGAAGCACCTGGCTCCTGCCATCAGATCAGCGCGGTGCGCCGGCCGCAGCGCGCCTACCGCAGCGGCCATTGGAGGGTGAACCAATGGCAAAAAGGAAGACCTTTCTCTCTGTCTCTCTCTCACTGTCCACTCTGCCTGTCAAAAATTAAAAAAAAAAAAAAAAGACCCTCTCTCCAAGTCACGTGCTGAGGCCCTGGCGGGGAGGGTGGGACATCAACGATGAATTTGTGGGCACACAAGTCAGCCATGACAGTTGGGCTGAAACTGAGAAAGCTTAAGACACAGCATTGTTGCTGTGGATTTGTTCTGAGAGGAGGCGCGTGGTGGGGACAAGAGGCATGGAGTCACCACACAGACCCCCGGAGTCGGGTGAAAGCGGGCCAGAGGCGAGCAGCCCACAGACTCATTGATTTCAGTTGGTACAGCAGCTTATATAGCCGAGGTGGCCAATCCGGTCAAGGGGCAGTTTATGCTCTAACCACACAGCCAGTTGCCAGGCAGGCTCCGTTACCAGGTGGGTTCCGAAGCCATTCCTGAGTAACTGACACTCGCTTGCCAGCAGCCATCTTGGCATGGCCTTCTCATTCCACCACACAGCATGTACTTCCGCCGCAAACAAGAGATCCCCAGATATGAAGAGCTGAGCGTGGAAGCAGGCTGATGCCGTGGGTGCACCTGTGCATCCCCACACTCATGGGCTGCAGGCCTGAGCCCCAGGAGCTCCGAGTGCCGCTGCATTGGCGAAGGGGCCGTGAAGAGGGGGTGGAGTTGAAATAAGGTCCTTGGGGTGGGCCCTGACCCGAGTGGCGGCGTCCTTACAGGCAAAGGAAATCCAGGTGCTACAGAGGAGACCGGGAGAAGAGCTGGGAGAAGGCAGCCGTCTGCAAGCCCAGGAGAGGGCTCCGGAGGACCCAACCCTGCTGACTCCCCGTGCAGGACTTCGGCCTGCACAACTGTGACGGAGTAAACCCCAGGCCAGGGTAGTCAGTGATGGCCGCCCCAGGAAACCAACACAGCTGGACTGCATTCAGCCAGACCCAGGACCAAGACATCAACAAGAGGAGATGCACAAAATAGCCCAGGGGCTCAAACCACTGCCTCTCTCCTCTCACACGACGGCTTCCACAAACCGAAAACAGTCCTCGGGGCCAGCGCTGTGGCGTAGTGGGTAAAGCCGCCGCCTGCAGTGCTGGCATCCCATATGGGCGCCGGTTCGAGACCAGGCTGCTCCACTTCTGATCCAGCTCTCTGATGTTTCCTGGAAAGCAGTGGAAAATGGCCCAAGTCCTTGGGCCCCTGCACCCGCGTGGGAGACCCGGAAGAAGTTCCTGGCTCCTGGCTTCGGATCGGCACAGCTCCAGCCATTGCAGCCAACTGGGGAGTGAACCAGCGGATAGAAGACCTCTCTCTCTCTATCTCTCTCTCCCCCCCTTCTCCTCTCTCTCTGTGTAACTCTGACTTTCAAATAGATAAATCTTAAAAAAAAAAAAAATGAATAATAAGAAGAAGCAGCGCAGTCCTCGTCCTGCCAGGCCTAGCTGGGCCCACAGGCAAATCCCCGCCTGCAGGAGGCTGATCCTGACAGAACGCCAAGGTCACCGCAGCCTCGGAGGGGCAGTGCTATTGTCCTCGCCAACACCCACGGAGGCATGGCCGTGAGGGAGCTGGCGTGGTCAGGGTGTGGCAGCGAGGGCCCGGCCAGCCAGCAGATACAGGCCTCCCCAGTCCCTGTCCGAGGCCAAGTCCTGTTGCTGTACAAATGCCTGAAGCTGCGAAGGCCATAGGAAAGCAGGTTTGTTCGCCTCACAATCTGGGTGGCACCATCAGTTTGGCCTCTGGTGAGGGCCCCTTTGCCTGCATGCCCACATGGAGGAGAAGCAGGCAGGGGCCCAGTGTGTGCAGTGGCCCCAGCCCGTGACACCAACCGTGGTCCCGTGAGAACTACATTGATCCCTTCCAAGGGTGGTGCCCCCAGGGGCCCAACCACCCCCAACAGGGCCCCACCTCCTACAGCTCCCGCCACCTCTCAACACTGGGGCCCCTGGGGGATGAGCCACATCCAGACCACAGCAGCCACGGCCCATCTTCCCCAGGGGAGTCAGAGAGCCACGGCCCTGTTGCCCCAAGTGACAGGGAGCAGGCCGCCCAAGAAGCCTGGGCAGTTTCCCTCCAAGCGGAATGACTCCAGGGTCAGCACGCACACAGGGGTCCCAGGGCCTGGGTTCACCTCGCTGGGCTTGAATCACCTCTAATGACCTTGACAGTGTTGGAAGGTGGAAGGTGTGTGGCTGATTTCCCAAGGTAGCCCTGGAATCAGGGGCCCTCCATGGCAGGGGTGCCTAAGAGGAGCCATGTGGTGGGGTGGGACCTCAGAGAATGGCTGCTTTCCTTGGATGAGAAGCCGGATTTTTATAAAGTGCTAAAAGTCGCATTTCCATGGGACTTTGGGGTGGCCTGCTTGGCTGCCACCCTGGGACCCAGAGGCGAAGGAGGAGCTGCCAGAGGAGCCGCATTCCGGGCCTGGCTTCCACCCAGCGGCACACGGTGCCAAGCGATGGCTGGCAGGACTGGAAGGGTGACCTGCAGATAAACGCTGCTCTACTTATCGATCTGATTCATCCAATTACCTAGGCGGCCCGGGGGCGGGGGGAGGTTCAGGAGAGTGACTCACTCTGTCACCCGGAAGGCTCAGCCAGTGCCGTCGCCAGGTTGCAGATATCAGAGTATTCGCTCCCTGAGCGGGTGTGAGGATGAATGGAATTGGAGAATTCCGGCGCGACTGTGTCCCAAGTGACAGCTCTGAGGACGGGTGCTGAGCTGTGCTGAACCTAGCAGGCCATCAACCTGAATTTCCATCTCCCGTCCCTAGCTCACGTATCATGGACGGAGGTGACACAGCCTCGGTCACGTGCTCAAGTCCCCACCCCTAGGACTTTGAGATGGCACTATATTTGGAGACAGAGTCCTTGGGAGGGGGGGCGGTAGGGAGTTGAGGTGGGGACGGGGAGAGATCCTCCATCTTTTGATTCATTCCCCAAATGGCTGTAACCGCTGGGGATGGTCCAAGCCAAAGCCAGGAGCCCAGAACTCCATCCTGGACTCCCACGTCGGGTGGCAGAGGCCCAAGCACTTGGGCCATCTTCTGTTGATTTCCCAGTTGCATGCATGAGCAGGGAGCTGGATGGGAGGCGGAGTAGCTGGGATTTGAACTGGCGCTCTGATGTGGGACGCTGGCATCACAAGTGGCTTAACCCGCTGTCCACAATGCCAGCCCTGGGGACAGGGTCTTTGAGGTGGTAACTGAGTTCAAATGAAGCTCTTGGGCACAGTGGACAAGAAGCCACGTGCGACACCAGCATCCTGTGCTGGAGCCTCTGGGCTCAAGTCCCACTCTGCTCCGTTCCGGGTTCCTGCTATCGGGCGCCCTGGGAGGCAGTAACGGTTAGGGCATCAGTGCGACACTCCCTGGTTCCCACACGGGAGACCTGGGTGGAGTTCCCGGCTCCCAGGTTCAACAAGCCCAGCCCTGGCATTTGGGAGGGAACCAGTAGACGGGAGAGCTCGCTCTCTCTCTCTCTCTCTCACTTTTAAGTAAAATGAATAAACATTTAGAAAACCTTGTTTGGAAAATAAAGTAAAATAAAATGAATTCCGCAGGGGGGCTCTTGACCAGGAGTTCTGGAGGTGTGGGCACAGGCACAGGGGGAGGCCGGCGAGAACACAGGGAGGAGAGACCACGCAAAGCCCGTGGAGAAGGCCTCAGAAAGACCCAGCCCTGCCCGCGCCGTGATCCTGGGCGCGCAGCCCCCAGACGGCAGGAAAATGGCTCCTGCGGTTGGAGACGCTGTCGAAGGCCCGTGGTCCTTGGTGATGGCAGCTGGCACAGACTGACCCAGGCCATACTTTGTGCATCTGTTTGTGAGTCCTACAGAATCCACTTTTCTTTGATTTATTCACAAGGCCAAGTTATGGAGAGAGAGAGGGAGCGACAGAGAGAGAGACATCTTCCATCTGCTGGCTCAGTCCCCAAATGGCCGCAACAGCCAAGGCAGGGCCAGGCCGCAGCCAGGAGCCTAGGGCTCCATCCAGATTTCCCACGTGAGTGCAGGGGCCCAAGCACGTGGACCACCCTCCACTGCTTTGCCACGTGCATTAGCAGGGAGCTGATTGGCAGCCAGTAGCCAGGTCTCGAACCCACTGGCACCCATATGGGATGCAGGCATGGCAGGCGGCGGCTTAACCTGCTACGCCACAGCACCAGCCCCAGGGAATCTGACTTTGGGTGAAAAAACCCTCTTGCCCCTGGGACAGTGACTGAACTTTGGCCTCCCAGGCCTCAGTGTGCCCTTGACACCACGGTCCCCAGGGAGTATTGGTGCCACTGGGAGACAGGGTGTGGCAAAGTCGGGGGGGGGGGGGACTATGATGGGTGGGGCCGGGTCTTGGTGGGCGGGGCGAGTCGGCACTAGGCCACTTTCAGCTAGAACCTCCTAGGAGGAGGCCGAGGCTGGGTGGCGTGGGCAGGAAGCAGGGGCCGGGGGTTAAAGGGAGAGGTTCCCTGTCACTGGAGTAGAGCGCTCTTGTCTCCCGGTCAAGGTCTGGGGTCCCCTGCGCCGCGTCTGTTCCGGGGTGTAAGGTACCCCAGGCAGCCGGGGGTGCGTCTCCGCAGGAGCCTGCTCCCTGCCCTTTGCTGCCTAGGGCATCCGGGCCCAGCTGAGGAACTGAGTTTTGTCCCAAGTAACACAGACTGTGGTTATGGAATTGGAGCGAGGGAAGCATTTTGCTGTTTCTGGAGAGCGGATGTCCGACGTGCTGGTCAAGCTAGCTTTAAGTGTAAGCAATCACCGTTAGTGCTAATTCGTGGACTGCAAATCCGTGCCTGAGCAGTCGCCGTAAGACTGCAGGGCGGTGGACTCACCTGTCCCGTACAGGAAGCCCCAGAACAAAGCACCTGCGACCTGGAGGGCTTCCCTGTAATGGCTTTGAAAAAACGCCACAGCCTTATCAGAAATAAGCTTTCCAAAGGAATTCAGTAATATTATTCAGAAAGCTAACTCTGAGACCCATTCTGGACTGTTGGCTAAGAACTGTCACATGGTACTGTGTGGCTCTTCAACCAAAGGCAAATGAAAACGAATCAATGCCAAGGTTGGAATTACGGGGAGATGGGTCCTTGTCTTAGATACGAATTTTTTTTTCTTTTTCTTTTCTTTTCTTTTTTTTTTTTTTTTTTTTTTTTTGACAGGCAGAGTTAGACAGTGAGAGAGAGAGAGAGAGAGAGAAAGGTCTGCCTCCCGTTAGTTCACCCTCCAATGGCCGCTATGGCCAGTGCGCAGCATCAATCTGAAGCCAGGAACCAGGTGCTTCCTCCTGGTCTCCCATGCGGGTGCAGGGCCCAAGCACTTGGGCCATCCTCCACTGCCTTCCCGGGCCACAGCAGAGAGCTGGCCTGGAAGAGGAGCAACCTGGACAGAATCCGGCGCCCTGACTGGGATTAGAACCCGGGGTGCTGGCACCGCAGGCTGAGGATTAGCCTAGTGAACCACGGCACCGGCCTTATTTAAGAATTTTTACACTCGATATTTATTTGTATTTGTATTTTGTCTTGTGGCATTCAGTGGACTTCTGGGAAGACCCCTGCAGCTGTGCCAATGGGCACTCGTTCCAACCGGGAGGCCTCCCAGGGGACTGCGGAAATCCCTGGCAATGGGATTAAAGGATAAGCTTATTTGGGAGCAAAAATGTTTTAAAATACATGCATGATGCTTTCATGACACCTATTTTCTATGGTTTTTGAAGACCCCCCTCATCTATGTGATTTCAAAATTTTTGCACCAAAATAATCTTTTAATGAATTTTTGAAGTAAACTCACATCTATACACACCTCTGTTAACACATGCGCTCTCTGATCTACAGTTTCTAAGACAAATGGTCTTCTAACAGTAGCAAGGCAGAGAAAAAAATGGGCACGCCCCCTGCTGCAACTGCTTGCTGAGGGTGGAGGTGAGGAACAATGTAGAAAGCGCTTTTCCCCTCCATTTTACTCATCTTTGTTACTCCCGGCACAGAGAAGGATCGTAGGGGCTCCAGTTGCCCTCGTGGAATTAAATCAAAAACCAGAAAGAAGGGCCAAACATGGGAGCCTTCTAGTGGAAGCAATTGGTTATGCACAGAAGACAGGGACACCAGCCTCGCCCTACCGAGTTCACCTGTGTTTTTCTTCTGAAGAAGAATGCATTCCTACTTAAAAAATGAAATCTGCAGACAATTGTGGCTACGCTACTTTTAAATACGTGACGTACAGGCCAGCATTGCGCACAGCAGGTTAAACCGCTGCTTACAAGGCCAGCAACCCCCATCACAGCACTGGATCGAGACCTGGCCCTCGGCTTCCTGCTCATGTGCCTGGGCAGGCAGCAGATGACGGCCCAAGTCCCTGGGCCCCTGCCACTCACGTAGGAGAGCAGGATGGAGTTCTGGCTTCAGCCTGGCCCAGCCCCAGCCACTGCAGCCATTTGGGGATGAACTAGTGGGTGGAAGATTCTCTCTCTCTCTCTCTCTCTCTCTCTCTCTCTCTCCCTCTCTCTCACTCTGCCTTTCAAGGAAATAAACAAGTCTTAAAAATAAACAAATGCAGCCAGCGCCGCGGCTCACTAGGCTAATCCTCCGCCTTGCGGCGCCAGCACCCCGGGTTCTAGTCCCGGTCGGGGCACCGATCCCGTCCCGGTTGCCCCTCTTCCAGGCCAGCTCTCTGCTGTGGCCCGGGAGTGCAGTGGAGGATGGCCCAAGTGCTTGAGCACTGCACCCCATGGGAAACCAGGAGAAGCACCTGGCTCCTGCCATCGGATCAGCGCGGTGCGCCGGCCACAGCGGCCATTGGAGGGTGAACCAACGGCAAAGGAAGACCTTTCTCTCTGTCTCTCTCTCACTGTCCACTCTGCCTGTCCAAAAAAAAAAAAAAAAAAAAAAAAAAAAAAAGCATGACATGGCATATCGATTTCCCTTCTTTCTTCTGTTTTATGAGAATAGCGCCCCCTCTAGGGACCCCGGGGATACAGAGCCCTGCTCTGCACACCCACGCTTTCTGGGCTGCACTGGCGGCTCAGCTCCAACTCACATGAGGAGCAGGGATGTCTTCCTTTGTTTTTGAAAAAAAAATTATGAATTATCTTTAAAGTTACATGTGGTGAATAAACACTTTTTGCAAACGTTTCTATGACTCTTGACAAATCAGCAATCGTGGGACCACTTCTGCAAGCAGGACAGAATAGGTCAGCCGCCAAATTTCCCCCACGCTGACCCTCTGTGGTCAGCTCCCGCCACCCACGTGCCTGCCAGCCCCTTCCTCGTCCCTCTGCATGCCTGTCACATAAATGGAGTCGTTGCAGCCTGGAGTTCGGCTTCTTGCATTTAACACACGGCACTTGAGGGTCTTCTGAGCCAGTATTTTTGGTTATTTTAATTATTATTCCTCCTGTAGGATTGCATGTGAAACATATCACAATCTGCTCACCTATTCACCACCTGAATGGTCACCTCTGGCGCCTTTGCGTGAACCCCTGTTACATCAGCATTCCGGTCTTACATGACTCTAAACCTTCGTTTCTCTTGGGAGTAGGCTTGCTGGGTGCAGGGTAAGAACCTGTTTCTAAGGACCTGCCCCACTGCTTCCAAAGAGCTGTGCCAACCAGCTTTGCCCTGGTCCCACGCCAGGTGTTCTGCTCCCTCACAGGCACTAGGTATTACCTGCTAGTTTTTTGGTTTGTGCATCCGTGTGAGTTTCAATGAGTTTTGAAAGTCAGAATTCATTAAGGTCTCCCATGTGAGTAACAAGGGCCTAAACACTTCCACTTCTTTTACGAGGCCGTCAGCGAGGAGCTAGATTGGGAGCGGAGCAGCCAGAACTCGAACTGGCACCCATATGAGATACTGGCATTCCAGGAGGTGGGTTTACCAACTGAGCCACAAGGCCAGTCCCCAAGTAGTTGTTTTTATAAAAATCCAACTTCTACGTGTGCAATGGTGTCTCAATGTGGCTTCAATTCTCCTTTTCCTAAAGAGTAATGATGTTGACAATCTTTCCATTTGCTTATTTGCTGTCATATCAAGTCTTCTATTTTTAAAATGAGTTGTTTATGTTCTTACTACTGAGTTTTCAGAAGATTTTACATATTCTGGACGCAAGCCTTTTATCACATATGTGATTCCCAACCGTTTTCCATGGGTGGGTGGCTTGTATTTTCATTCTCTCAACAGTTTCTTTTGCAAGGCAAAACATTAAATCTAGTAAAGTTCAACTTTCCAATATTTTCTTTTATGGATTGTGCTTTTGCGACCTATCTAAGAACACTTTCCTGACTCAGTATCACAGATTTTCTCTTATGGTGAGTTTGTGGATTTTTTTTCATTGTAATAGTCCTGCGTTTCATATTTAATTATATATATTAAAGTTTTATTTTGTTTATTTGAAAAGCAGAGTTACAGAAAGAGAGAAGGAAAGACAGAGAGAGAGAGAGAGAGAGAGAGAGAGAGAGATCTTCCACATGCTGGTCCACTCCCAAAATGGCCTCAAAGACCAGGGTTGAACCAGGCCAAAGCCAGGAGCCAGGAGCCTCGTCCAGGGCCCAAGCACTTCAGCATCCTTGGCTGCTCTCCCAGGTACGCTAGCAGGGAGCTGGATCAGAAGTGGAGCAGCCGGGTCTTGAACTGGTGCCCATATGGGATGCGCCACAGCGCCGGCTCTCATGTTTAATTGCATGGTCCATTGTGAGGTAATGTGGTGTAGGTTATGAGGTGTGGAGCTGTGTTTCGGGACTGTGCTTGTGGCTGTCCAAGTGTCCAGCACTACTCGATGAAGAGACTCTGCTTTCTCCACTGGACGGCCTTGTGTCTTCGTCCAAAGCCGCTATTGTACTGCAGACTCTATCCCATCACATAGACCTCTGTGTCCTGTGAATGCAGTAGTTAGCTTTTTGTCACAACAACAAAGTATCTGAGACAGGCGCCCAGTGGAGGAGGGTGGTTCCTTTCAGCTCCAGCTGTGAGGTTCCGAGTCCAGGGTCCGCGATCTGGCGGCCCATTGCTTCAGCATCCTGTACTGGCGTCACGGGCAATCCCAACGAGGGCAGCACAGTGCATGGCTCGAGGAGCCCACGGCTCTCCCTGTGAAAACACCATGTGTCAATCATGGGGCCGCACCAAGCAACCACACCCAATCCAGCCACCTCCCAAGGACCCCCCTACACGCCACAACTGGGGTTAAGTTTCCACTCTTACTTTTTTTTTTAACTTACTTGAAAGTCAGAGTTACACAGAGAAAGAAGGAGAAGGAGAGAGAGAGAGAGAGAGAGAGAGAGAGAGAGGTCTTCTATCCTCTGGTTCTCTACCCAGATGGCCGCAATGTCCAGAACTGTGCCGATCTGAAGCCAGGAGCCAGGAGGCAGGAGCTTCTTCTGGGTCTCCCACGCGGGTGCAGGGGCCCAAGGACTTGGGCCATCTTCTACTGCTTTCCCAGGCTATAGCAAAGAGCTGGATCAGAACAGGAGCAGCCGGGTCTCAAACTGGCGCCAGTATGGGATGCTCACACTGCAGGTGGCAGCTTTACCCGCTATGCCACAGCGCCGGCCCCTTCCACTCTCTTAAGACTGTTAACATGAGACCTTTGGGACCAAGTGATAACACATGGGCCTTTGGAAGACATCCAGACCACAACAGCCGATGTTACCGGAGCTATGCAGTGACTCTTCCAACCAGGTGATACAAATCCTCCCAATCTGTTCTTTTCCAGAATTGTTTCGGATGTTCTAGTTTTGGGGTGCTTTGTGGCATTTCGTATAAGCATATGAATCATTTTGTCTGTATCCATAAATAACCCTAATATTATTATTGGGCTTGCATTGGGGACAATTGAAATTTTAACGCAATGGGGCACCGCTCACCACCATGAACTCAGTATTTGTCTCCATTGACTGCAGTCTTCTCCTTATATATATATTTTTAAGATTTATTGTATTTATTTGAAAGACAGAGTTACAGAGAGAGGCAGAGGCAGAGAGAGAGGTCTTCCATCCTCTGGTTCACTCCCAAGATGACCGCAATGGCCAGAGCTGCGCCGATCTGAAGCCAGGAGCCAGGAGCTTCCTCCGGGTCTCCCACACGGGTGCAGGGGCCCAAGGACTTGGGCCATCCTCTCCTGCTTTCCCAGGCCACAGCAGAGAGCTGGATCGGAAGTGGAGCAGCTGGGACTCGAACTGTGCTGGTATGGGATGCCGGCGCTGCAGGCCCGGCTGTACCACAGCACCGGCCCCAGCTGTAGTCGTCTTTGATTCATTTCATCAGTGTTTGTAGTTTTTAGCTTGCAGATTCTGCACATATTTTGTTTGATTTATACCAAAGTACTCGTGGCTGTTTGATGCTATTATTAAGTGGTACTATTTGTATAATTTCTATTTCTAGTAGTTCATTGCTGGTATGTAAAAATACACTTGATTTTTGTATACTGCCTCCTGTCCTGTGATTTTGCTAGATTTACTTCCTTGTTCTAGGAATTAGACTCTAGATTCTTCCTAAGCAGAATCCACAAATTTTTATATTTTGCATTAGCTGGATTCCATGAACGTTGATATTTTGTTTATTTCATTCAGTCCAAAATGTTTTCTGATTTTGTGGCTTATTTAACCCCTGGTTACTTAAAAGTCTATTTTAAAATATTTTGGTATTTTCAGATGTCTTTCCATAATTATTAGTTTAATTTCATTATGCTCAGAAAATGTGTTTTACATAATTTTAATGATTTTAAATTGGTTAAAGGTTTATGCTCCAAAATATGGTCTACTTTAATGGATGTTCCGTGTGCACTCGAGGAGGCACATCCTGTTGTTTTTGGGTGAAATGTTCTATAATTCTCAGTGTTCAGTTCACGTAGATACTTGCTGATTTTCTGTACTTGTTTTTATACTGATTACCCAGACAAGAGTGTGGACGTCTTCAAGAATAACTGTGGATTTGTCTAGTGCTCATTTTAATTCTACCAAATTTTGTTTCATGTATTTTGAGCTCTTTGGTGCATACACATTAAGGAATGCTATGTCTTTTTTGGCAAATTGTTCCTTTTGTCTTTATGTAATATCCTTTTTCAATAGTAGTCATTCTGACTCTGAAATCTGTTTTGTCTGTATTAGTATAACCACTCTAATTTATTTTGACTCGTAGTATCTTTTTCTTCTTTTTTTTTAAGATTTATTTTATTTACTTAAAAGGCAGAGCAAAAGAGACAAAGGGAGAGGGAGTGATCTTCCATACGCCAGTTCATTCCTTAAGTGGCCGAAATATCAGGGGCTGGGGCTGGCTGGAGCTGGGAGCCTGGAACTTCATCTGGGTCTCCTGTGTGGATAGGAGGGACCCAAGCACTTGGGCCATCATCTGCTGCCTTCCCAGGTGCATTAGCAGGGAGCTGGATTGGAAGTGGAGCAGCTGGGACTGGAACTGGAATTCCAGTATGGGATGCCAACCTCACAAGCAGAGACTTAACCTGCTGTGCCACAGTGCTAGCCCTGACATAAAATAGTTCATCTGGGGGAAAGTATCAAATTTCTATGGAAAACATCTTCTTTTATTAGAAGGTATTTTATTACCAACAGTTATTATAAAACAATATGTTTCACCATTTCAGTGTTTCCCATCTAGGCTAAAACTTCCAGAATTCTTTTTCATGTCAATATCCTCAAGTTTAGAATCAAAGCAAAAATTTTTAAAGAATGCATATGGGGGCTGGCGCCGTGGCTCACTAGGTTAATCCTCTGCCTGTGGCGCCAGCAGCCCGTATGGGCGCCGGTTCTGTCCCGGTTGCTCCTCTTCCAGTCCAGCTCTCTGCTGTGGCCCAGGAGGGCAGTGGAGGATGGCCCAAGTGCTTGGGCCCCTGCACCTGCATGGGAGACCAGGAGGAAGCACCTGGCTCCTGGCTTCGGATCGGCGCAGCTCTGGCCGTTGCGGCCAATTGGAGAGTGAACCAACGGAAGGAAGACCTCTCTCTCTCTGCCTTTCTTCTCTCTGTGTAACTCTGACTTTCAAATAAATAAATAAAATCTTAAAAAAAAAAAAAAAGAATGCATACATCTGTGATTTTCAAAAGTAAATGAGAAGGGCCGGCGCTGTGGCGTAGTGGGTTAAGCTGCAGCCTACAGTGCTGGCATCCCATTTGGGCGACGGTTCTAGTCCCAGCTGCCCCTCTTCCAAACCAGCTCTCTGCTATGGCCTGGGAAAGCAGTGGAAGATATCCCAAGTCCTTGGGCCCCTGCACCCATGTGGAAGACCCGGAAGAAGCTCCTGGCTCCTGGCTTCGGATCATCACAGCTCCAACCGTTGTGGTCAACTAGGGAATAAACCAATGGATGGAAGACCTCTCTCTCTCTGGCTCTACCTCTCTCTGTAACTCTGTCTTTCAAATAAATAAAAATAAAATCTTTTTAAAAAATTGAGATTATAAATTACCTTGCTGCAAAAAAAAAAAAAAAAGAAAGAAAGAAAGAGAAAAAAGAAGAGGAAGAAAGAAAGAAAAATGCTTCCCACCGCTGTCCCGTGCCCTTGACAAACCCTGCTGGGACCGTCAGTCGTAAATGCAGGAATTTATCCGCAGAGCAGCTTCTCTCCCCTTCTTAGGGTGGGAATGATATCAGGTCAGTATGGAAAATCACCTTTCCCTAAAGACACGAGGATTTGCTCACAGGTGTCTCCTGAAATTCAGCACACCCCGGTGTTCAGCTCCGAGCGCCAGGACACCACGCCAGCCCCCACCACTGCGGCCTCGCCCGGAAGGTGGCTTCTGCCAGGCTCTCGTCATCACGTCTTCCATGTGTAGGCCCGGTCAGGGTGGGCAGGGGTGTGAGGCATCCATACCCTGCCTGGACACCACCTGCCTGGGCCCACCCCCTGTTCAGTTATCTGGAAGCTCTCTGCAACATTTTCAGCTGTCCACTTGAGTGCCCGAGTCAGAGAATGGGTCCATCTCTAACTTTCAGGAGAGAGAAAGGAACAACCCGGGGTCCATCTCTAACTTCCAGGAGAGAGAAAGGAACAACCCGGGGTCCATCTCTAACTTCCAGGAGAGAGAAAGGAACAACACGGGGTCCATCTCTGTTATGCTCAGTGGAGCCACCACTGTGTATCTTCAGTTTCTAACAGCGTCCGTCAAGTGTGTGGCAGAACGGCAAAGGCATGGACTGGGCACACTTGCAGACCTAGACCCGCTGTGAAACTGGGGTGAATTTCTTCCTCTCCACTAAAGTGGGGTTTCTGATGATCGCTGTCAGTCACCTCCCAAGGCTGCTGGGAGGATTAGGAGAGCCACAGCGCTTGTGAGCAGCCGCCAGGGCTCCCAGCACAATCGGTAAGTGACCCTGCACTCAGCATGGAAGCCACACAAATGGTTTGCTACGCTGCCTCTGAAGCCTCCATTCGGCTTTCTGGAAGGTTCTGGAATCAGAAGTTATTCCCCAACTCCCCGGGGAACAGGCGGTGGCCAGGATGTAGCTGGAGGAAGGGCAGCTTCCCTCTTGCCCTGTTAGGAATTAGATTCTCTCCCATACTAAACAGACCAAACAAATCTGAAATTCAGGACCGTGACGTGGGAGACCCCCCAGGTTCCCACCCAGTCTTTCCCCAGCTGACTCTCAGTGAAGAGGCAGCACAGGACAGATTTGACTTCTGCCCTAGGTCTGCCCCGGATCTCTGCCCCGGGCTGCTCTGCTCGCTCGCGCTGCTTCCGAGGGAAACTCCTCCACACATTCAACCACGCAGTCCTTGCAGCCCGAGGCTGGAGCCCTGTCATCTTGACCCATACTTTTATACTATCTCCTCTTTCATTCTCTGCTTTTAATATATTCATAAATTTCTTTAAAGTGAGTTTCTTTAAATAGAGCCCATATTAGGGTCTTGTGGGTTTTTTTTTGTTGTTGTTGTTAAGAATTATTTTTTTATTTGAAAGGTAGTGCTACAGAGAGGCAGAGGCAGAGAGAGAGAGAGAGAGAGAGAGAGAGAGAGAGGTCTTCCATCCTCTGGTTCACTTCCCAAATGGCCACAATGGCTGGAGCTGGGCTGATCTGAAGCCAGGAACCAGGAGCTTTTTCAAGGTCTCCCACGAAGGTGCAGGGGCCCAAGGACTTGGGCCATCCTCCACTGCTTTCCCAGACCATAGCAGAGAGCTGGATCAGGAGAGGAGCAGCCAGGACTAGAACCGGTGCCCATATGGGATGCCAGCACTGCAGGTAGTGGCTTTACCCACTATGCCAGTGCCACCTCATGTCTTATATTTTTAATTTGGTCTGACAACTCTTGTCTTTTAATTTGTACCATTTACATTTAATGTAGTTATTGATATGGTTTAATGCAGGCCTCTCACTTTGTCATTTGGTAGAGTATGTTTTTGTTTCTACTGTTTTATTTTTTTATTCCTCTGTTGCCCCTTTCCTACATTCTTTTGGATTATTTAGATGCTTTTCAACACTTAGTTTTAATTTACTTACAGTATAGACTTGTTCATACTTCTTAGTATTATTCTTTATTGGTTACCTAGAGTATAATATATGCCTAGCTTTTTACAGTGCACTTAGACTGAAAAC
Organism: Lepus europaeus; assembly: GCF_033115175.1. Classification (NCBI taxonomy): domain Eukaryota; kingdom Metazoa; phylum Chordata; class Mammalia; order Lagomorpha; family Leporidae; genus Lepus; species Lepus europaeus. The sequence continues at coordinate 4,758,099 of NC_084831.1, forward strand.
GTTAACACTTCAAGTGATGGCGACCACGTGAGCATGGCAGTCTCTTTACCCCCTCCTTGTGTTAAAGCTCCCCTGTGTATTACAGCCGCATTCCTTGAAAATGCCGCCAGACCATGAAATAGGTTTCCCTTTTATCAGACAATGTGTGTTAAAGAACTTAAGAAACAGCCTACTATATTGAGTCAAATATTTATTATTGCTTTTCCTTCATTCCTAAAGTACCAAGTTTCTCTTTGGTACCTTTTTAGTCTAGAAAAGTTCATTTAGCGTGTTTTTAAAAGATTTATTTATTGGTCTGACACTGTGGCACAGCAGGTTAAGCCACTGTCTGCAGCACCTGTGTCCCATATGGGCGTCAGTTTGAGTACCAGCAGCTTCACTTCCGATCCAGCTCCCTGCTAACGTGCCTGGGAAATCAGCAGAAAATAGCCCAAGTGCTTGGGACCCTGCACCCACATGGGAGACCTGGAAGAAATTTCTAGCTCCTGCTTTCAGTCTGGCCCAGCCCTGGACATTGCAGCCATTCAGGGAGTGAACCAGCAAATGGAAGATCTCTCTCTCTCTCTCTCCCTGAGTCTGTAATTCTGACTTTCAAATAAATTAATAAATAAATTTCTATTAAATAAAAGGCCATTAAAAGCAATTTATTTAATTGAAAGACAGAGTTATAGAGAGAAAGATCTTTTACCTGCTGGTGCACTCCCCCAGTGACTGCAACAGCTGGAGCCGGACCGACCCGAAGCCAGGAGCCAGGAGCTTCTTCTGTGTCTCCCACGTGGGTGCAGGGGCCCAAGCACTTGGGCCATCTTCCACTGCTTTCCCAGGCCATAGCAGAGAGCCAGATCGGAAGAGGAGCAGCCAGGGACACCAACTAGTGCCCATATGGGGTGCCGGTGCCACAAGTGGAGGCTTAGCCTACTAGGCCACAGCACCGGCCCAGCGTCCAGAATTCTTACCACGTCTTGTTGGTGTTGACATTAAGAGGGAAAAAGCAAGTGAAAGTGAATTTTGCTCTGAAAATGTTTCAAGCTCGTCCGCTAAGTCTTTCCCACCTTTCCCACTGAGATGTGGGACATGAGTAGCTCCCCTTGGCTGGTGCCAGCCCTGCCAGTCCTCCATTGCAAGTTGCCCCAACACCCAGGGGCTTAAAATAACAAACATTTACTACCTCAGTTTCTACACCTTGGGAATTTGAGAAGGGTCCATTGTTGGCTCAGGACATGTTTCTGGGAAGCCAGTATAAAGGAAGCAGTCACGGCGCCGGCACAGAGGTTCCAGCCTCCACTTGTGACACCTGCAACCCGTATTCGTGCCCTGACTGCTCCAGTTCCAGTCCAGCTCCCTGCGAATGGGCCAGGGAAAGCAGCAGAAAATGGCCCAAGTGCCTGGGCCTCTACACCCACATGGGAGACCCGGATGAAGCTCCTGGCTCCTGGCTTCAGACTAGCCCAGCTCCAGCCATTACAGTCATTTAGAAAGTGAGCCAGCAGATGGAAGATCTCTCTCTCTCTCTCTCTCTCTCTCTCTAACTCTCAAATAAATAAATAAATCTTTAAAAAAAAAGAACCACCAGTCATAGAAGATGGAAGGGGCCAGGAGACCCCTGAAAGACGTGGACGTATTTAGGACCACATCAAGTGTTACACCGGAGGATGGGTGGAAATGTGGTTGTGGGAGGCCACAAGACAAGCGGAGTCCTGAGCAGTGAGGCAGGGGATTAGGGTCTGACGGACACAGGTGACCGTGGCCGAGTGCACCTGGACTTTCTCCAGACACATCAGCATTCCAGGAGTGATACCAGGCAGGAGTGACATCAAGTCCACATGTGTGTTTTCATGATTTTGTTTGTCCCCTAGGGTTGGGACTGTCGGGGTGATGGATGGTTAGGACACAGTGGCTGCTCTGTGTCCGTGGGGTCTGTGGGGTCTCCTGTTGAATTCTTGACATCAGTGGGGACTGTAAGGCCTGAAGGCTTGGCTCACGTTCCAGACGGCTTCTTCCACAGTCACCAGTGAAGGCTGTGCGTCCCCGTGGCCGGGCTGCAGGGGCCTCGGCTCCTCACCATGTGGGCCTCTCTGCAGGGCTCTTGCGAGCTGTCACAGCCTGGCCACACTTCCATGCAGAGAGCCAGGAAGAAACCATAGCACCTTTCATCACCTGGTCTCACGGTCACATGTCATCCCTCTTGCCACACTGCTCGTGGTAAGTAACCAAGAATGGCCCGGTTTCAAGGGAAGAGAATCGGACTGCACCCGCCAACGGGAGCCACACGGAAGCGTTGGTGGACCTTACGCCTTGCAGTCACAGCGCTGGTGCCAAATCCCCGGAATGTAAAGCAGATTTGAAATGAACTTGGGAGACCAGCACCATGGTGTAGCAGGTAAAGCCACTGCCTGATAGAAGATTGCTCTCTCTGTGTCTCCTTCTCTCTCTCTCCCTGTAAATCTGACTTTCAAATAAATAAATAAATCTTTTTAAAAAAGAAAGAAATGAACTTGGGATATCCGTCAGCCATCGTATTTTAAAAACAAAGCCGCGTAGATGGATTTTTTAGGACTGGATTGCATTCGGCTCAGAGGCAGAGTCCAGCACAGGAACCGCGGGGTCTCTTCCCAAAGCCAGGGGCGTCACCGCTTCTTGCCGCGGCGCTTACTCGGTGATCCAGGATTTGAGGGGATCAGACCCGGAAATGCACACGCTGACGGACTTTTGGCGTTCGCCGCCGACTTCTGCCCATCGAGCGAGGAGCCTGGCACCGGCCCAGCGCCTGGCGTCGCTGGTTCCTTCGCTGGGCCGCACTCTCTCTGACTCCGACTTCTCCTCGCCTCTTTGGCTTCCACATCTGTCCCTCTCGTCCGCCTCTCCGGGCTGTGTCTCCAGCCACACTTCCTTTCCGCGTCAGTGCCACGTTCCCCTGAAATGCAACCGTTCCAAGGGAGCACCACGCAGCTTCGGCCCGCCTGGGCCCCGTGCCCCCAGCACCTCACCCATCCGGAGCAGCCGTTCCCGGGTCCAGGCAAGCTCTGCTGTGTCTCCTGTGAGTCACTGCTCTTGCTCGGAGCCAGCGGCCGCTCGGGCGAGGCCAGCATCTTTCCCGGACAGCGTCTGCTCCCTTCCCTGTGCTCCTCTCTCTGCAGTGCTGCCCCCGCTCCAAGGTTTCCACCGTCTGCCGGAGCCGAACTGACAATGCGGTGCTGGCCAGCCTCTGGCCATCTCACCAGACACGATGGAGGGCAGTGTGGTGAGCTCCATCCGTGTGGGCCCCACAGAAAGTGTGGGACTTGGGTATGAGTTTTTTTTGAAGATTTATTTATGTATTTTGAATGTCAGAGTTACAGAGAGAGAGAGAGAGAGATCTTCCATCTGTGGGTTTACTCCCCAAATGGCCACAGCAGCCAGCACTGGGCCAGGCTGAAGCCAGGAGCCTCATCTGGCTCTCCCACGTGGGTGCAGGGGTCAAGCACTTGGACCATCATTTGCTGCTTTCCCAGGGCATTAGCAGGGAGCTGGATCGGAAGTGGAGCAGCTGGGACTCGAACCATCACAGGGAATAACTTTGGACTCAGCCATGCACAGAAACACTCTCTTAGGTTGAGGAATACTTGAGCCCACCCAGAGCAGTTTAGCTGTAGGTTGGTTGGGGGATATAGGGGCTGCTTGCAAACTTTAAAAAAAAAATTCTTTATTTGAAAGGCTGTGTGATAGAGTCAGAGATCTTTCATCCACTGGTTCACTCCCCAAATGACCACAACAGCCAGGGCTGGGCCAGGCCAAGCCAGGAGCCAGGAGCTCCACCTGGGACTCCCATATGGGGGGCAGAAGCTCAAGCAGTTGGGCCATGATCTATCGCTCCCTAGGTGCACTACCAGGGAGCTGGATCAGAAGCAGAGTAGCCAAGCTCAAGCCAGCACTCTGACATGGGTCCCAGGCGAACCACACAGCAGCCTGCCCTGCTTCGCTATTGGGCTGTGAATATATATATATATATATATATATATATATATATATATTCTTTTTTTGACAGGCAGAGTGAACAGTGAGAGAGAGAGAGACAGAGAGAAAGGTCTTCCTTTACCGTTGGTTCACCCTCCAATGGCCGCTGTGGCCGGCGCATCTCACTGATCTGAAGCCAGGAGCCAGGTGCTTCTCCTGGTCTCCCACACGGGTGCAGGGCCCAAGCACTTGGGCCATCCTCCACTGCCTTCCCGGGCCACAGCAGAGAGCTGGCCTGGAAGAGGGGCAACTGGGACAGGATCGGTGCCCCGACCGGGACTAGAACCCGGTGTGCCGGCGCCGCAGGTGGAGGATTAGCCTAGTGAGCTGCGGCGCCGGCCTGGGCTGTGGATATTTTGAGGTCTGTCCGGGGTGTGGGTACACCCACGAGACTCCAGACGTTCTAGTGAGAATCCTGCCCTACCTGGGGCTGGGGGACCTGGGCTGTTGGTTCCTCTGTGTCTCTATTCCTTCTCCAGAACACTGGGGACCACTGCAGCTCTCACCTGGGCTGCTGGGGTTAAGGGAGTTAAAGACAAATGCTCACCACCTGTGCACTACAGTAGCGATGGATTATGCAAAGGCCCCAGGCACCAATGAGCCTGACTAATGGAAGGAACAGGGAAGGAGACTTCAACTCAGCCGTCATGTTGCTTAGCAACAGGGATACACTCAGAAACGCGAGGCTGGGTGACTGTCATTGAGCAAATGTCACGGACGCACCCACACCAACCAACCTGGGTGATACAGGTCAGTGACATCGAGAGACGCGGTCAGCAAGTTGCAAGTTCTACGGGAAGCTTTGTCTGAGAAGAAGGCGTTCACTCTGAAACAGTGACCTGAAGTACAGGGAATACAGGGCCGCATGGTGGCGCAATAGGTTCATCCGCCGCTTGGACACCAGCACCCGTGCAGCACAGCGCTGGCGATACCACGCACAGGTACCATGGCCGCTCTGCTTCCCACCCAGCTCCCTGCTAATGCACCTGGGAAGGCAGTGGAGGATGCCCCACGTGCTTGGGCTCTGCCACCTTAACAGACTCCTGGCTTCAGCCTGGTCCAGCCCTGGCCATTGTAGCCATTTGGGGAGTAAACCAGCAGATGGAAGATATCTCTGTCTCTCCCTCTTTCTCTGTTAACTCTGCCTTTCATATAAATAAAACGATCTTTTAAGAAAGTGTAGTAAATGGTCCGGCGCTGTGGCGCACTAGGTTAATCCTGCGGCACCAGCATCCCATATGGGCGCTGGTTCGAGTCCCAGCTTCTCCACTTCTGATCCAGCTCCCTGCTAATGCTCCTGGGAAAGCAGTAGAAGATGGCCCAAGTGCTTGGGTCCCTGCAGCTGCGTGAGAGACCTGAAGAAGCTCCTGGTTCCTGGCTTCAGATCGGCTCAGCTCCTGCCACTGAGGCCATTTGAGGAGTGAACCAGTGGGTGGAAGACCTCTCTCTCCGTCTCTCCCTCTCACTGTCTGTAACTCTACCTCTCAAATAAATAAAATATTTTTAAAAAGAAGAAAGTAAATACATAAACTCATACTATAGTGGTTTATTAGTATTGTCAGGGAGCACACACTGTGTGTAACTGTGTGTGTGATGCTTTTTCGCCACCAGGAGCGCAGTAGGTGTGTTTGCACCAGCATCGCCACACACACACGGGGAATGTGTTCTGCTGGGACAACTGGGATACCATCAGGGAAAGGAGTTTTCCAGCTCCATTAGAACTTCAGGGGACCCGGTCTCCACGTCGTCCTGTGGCTGGGATGTCAGGTGGCTCAGGATGTACTCGGGTGAGCATGAGCCTCCATCAGAGATTGTCTTTAAAACAGAGCCTTGAGGGCCGGTGCTGTGGTGCAGTGGGTAAAGCCACTGCCTGCAGCACCGGCATCCCATGTGAGCCCCAGTTCATGTCCCAGCTGCTCCTCTTCCAATCCAGTTCTCTGCTAATGGTCTAGGAAAGCAGTGGAAGATGGCCCAAGTGCTTGGGCCCTGCACCCACATGGAAGACCAGGAAGAATCTCCTGGCTCCTGGCTTCAGATCGACCCAGCTCTGGCCACTGTGGCCATTTGGGGAGTGAACCAGTGGATGGAAGATTTCTCTCTCTCTAACTCTGCCTCTCAACTAAATAAATCAATCTTAAAACAAAACAAAACAAAACAAAACAGTAAAACCAGACCCCCTTGCCTGCACTTCAGTAAGAGTGCACAAAGTTGTTACTTTAAAATGCTCTTAAAAATCTCTCCCAAACCCCTTCTGAGCTCACCTTCTTCACTTGCTTAGCTTTCCCTGGACACCACTGACACAGGACAGGATTCAGATTTTCCCTGCCTGTGACAGTGAGAGAACGGATCGTGGCGTCTCTGCACAAGGTTGGCTTAGCCTTGGTGCAGCCATGCCCCGGCCCCGCAGTGTAGGACAGATGGTTGCAAACCCGAAGCTCGGTTGTGGGGCTGCTCTGCGAATCGTCCACCACTGGTCATCTTTGTGGACTTCTGCAGTTCTGTCATCGGTAGCCACCAGACGCCGGTTCAGCGGCGCTCTTACTCACACCACAGTTCTGGAGTCGATGGTTCTGCCTCGCCCCAGTCCTAGGTCTGCCCAGCAACAACCACCCCACCACCCCTCCCTCTCCCTGCCTAGGGCACGGGGCAGGTGGAGAGTCTACCTCCCAAGTCGCTCAACCAATGAGAAACTCTGTGACAGGTGCAAAGGGACCTGAGTCCCTGAGGTGGACCTGAGTCCCTGAGGTGGACCTGAGTCCCTGAGGGCAGACCTGAGTCCCTGAGGTGGACCTGAGTCCCTGAGGTGGACCTGAGTCTCTGAGGTGGACCTGAGTCCCTGAGGTGGACCTGAGTCTCTGAGGTGGACCTGAGTCCCTGAGGTGGACCTGAGTCTCTGAGGGCAGACATGAGTCCCTGAGGTGGACCTGAGTCCCTGAGGTGGACCTGAGTCCCTGAGTGTGGACCTGAGTCCCTGAGGTGGACCTGAGTCCCTGAGGTGGAACTGAATCCCTGAGGTGGACCTGAGTCCCTGAGGTGGACCTGAGCCTCTGAGGGTGGGACCTCAGTCTCTGAGTGTGGACTTGAGTCTCTGAGGTGGGGACCTGAGTTCTGAGGGTGGACCTGAGTCTCTGAGGTGGACCTGAGTCCCTAGGGTGGACCTGAGTCTCTGAGTATGGACCTGAGTCTCTGAGGGTGGACCTGAGTCTCTGAGGGTGGACCTGAGTCTTTGAGGGTGGACCTGAGTCCCTGAGGTGGACCTGAGTCTCTGAGGGTGGACCTGAGTCCCTAGGGTGGACCTGAGTCTCTGAGTATGGACCTGAGTCTCTGAGGGTGGACCTGAGTCCCTGAGGTGGACCTGAGTCTCTGAGGGTGGACCTGAGTCCCTGAGGACCGACCTGAGTCCCTGAGGTGGACCTGAGTCCCTCAGGCTGGTGAGTCCCTGAGGGTGGGACCTGAGTCCCTAGGGGGGACCTGAGGTCTGAGGGTGGACCTGAATCCCTGAGGGTGGACCTGAGTCTCTGAGGGTGGACCTGAGGTCTGAGGGCGGGACCTGTTTCCAGCTGCCGACCGCGGCTCTCTGTGTCAGGTAACATTAAAACCTCGCTTTCTGCTTCCTTCATGCCTCTGAGTCCATCCTCGGTGGGTAGGTGGTCTCAGATGGGCTTATCTCCCACAGAGGGACCTCTGAAATGCTCACGTGGGCATTAAGGGCCATGGCAGAGGCCAAGGGCACCAACACCAGGCCAGCTGACTCTCTGTGCCAGAATCCTGGAAACGCAGCCGCGTGGTCATCGGCTGTCGGCCATCTCCGATGTGTTGATTGCAGCTCGAGGATGCAGGCGGATGGGAGAACCAGGAGCTACACAAACACGCGTCCCAGAGGTTCCTCCTGCAGTCTTGGCAGGACAAGGCAAAGCAGACATGGCCACAGAAGAGGCTCACGGCAGGTGTTAGAAGCACACGACAGATTACATAAGAAAAAATGCTATGTATTCCTTAAAAATAAACATGCACCTACCATAACACCCAACCATTCTACTCCTAGGTACTTACCCAGGAGAAAAGAGAACATGGCGACCCAAAAACATTCATAACAGCTTCATCTGCAATGGCTGCAACCTGAAAACAACCTGAATGCCTGCTAACAGGAATGGAAAAGCCAATTTAGTGTTGTGATTACCACACGGTGGAGTATTAGCCAGCCAGGAAAAGGAATGCACTGCTGATACAGCCAACAACATGGAAGAGTCTCCAAACCTCCAGGGGGAATGAGAGAAACCAGACCAGGAACTCCTAGAAGCCGGGAGAAGAACGGTGGTTACCGGGCTGGGCTGGGGCCTGGGGAGATGCTGGCCAAAGCAGACAAGTAGAGGTCAGACAGCAGCAGTGAGCTCAAGCGAGCTGCCCGGCCACGTGGCAACCACAGTTCATCACAGCGTATTATATTCTCCAAAACTTAAAAGATTTTCACACAGAGAGAGTGGAGAGAGAGAGAGAGATTTCACATCTACTGATTCACTCCCTGAATGCCCACACCAGCCAGGGCTGGGTCAGGAGCTGGGAACTCGGGTCCGGGTCTCCCACGTGGGCGGCAGAAACCCAAGTACTCGAGTCACCGCCTGCTGCCTTCCAGGGTCTGCACTGTCAGGAGGCCGGAGTGCAGATGGGAGACAGGACTCGAACCCAGGCCCTCATCACAAGCAACGTCTTAACCACTGCACCAAACGCTTGCCCCAGGGGTAGATTTGAGGTGTTCTCTCCATAAAAAGAATAAGTGCAGGAAGCAATGTGTGTTTTATTTAGCTTGATTCAGCCCACATATATATAATATATATATATAATATACACACATTCCACAAAGTGTCACACTGTTCACCATATATGCACTCATATACAATTTTTGTCAAATGATGATGAAAATTTTAAAAAGAAAGAAATCAGACAAAAAATAAACCAAGAATAACATAGTTCATTTATGTAAAATTCTAGAAACTTCAAGCTAAGCTGTGAAGACAATAGGCAAGCCGGTGGCTGGTGGAGGTGGGAGACTGTGGAGGAGGGGCTACAAAGGGTCACTGGTGGGGGTGGGAGACTGTGGGGGAGGGCCCCTGGGGGGGTGGCTGTGTCCCTGGTCCAGCTGTGGTGACCGATTCGCCGTGAGAACGCCACCACTCGTCCTTCAGGTCTGCACCGTCTCCCTGGGCCTCACGCACGCTCTGCCCTCCCTGCCCTGGCGCAGCCTCTGCCGAGCGCGACCCCCTGACGGCCACTGTCGGGCTGCAGGGCTCCCTGGGCCGTCCCTGTCACAGGAAGCCAGAGCCTGAGGTGGGTCTCATGGGTTAAAATCGAGGGGGAGGCTCCGTGCCCCCCGCTTCCAGTTTCTTTTTTTCATTTTTTTAAGATGTATTTATTTATTTATTTATTTGAATAAATAAATAAAACAGAAAGGCAGAGAGAGAGACAGAGAGAGAGACAGAGAGAGGTCTTCCATCCGCTGGTTCACTCCCCAGGTGGCCACAATGGCTGGAGCTGCGCTGATCCGAAGCCAGGAGCCAGGAGCTGCTTCCTGGTCTCCCTGGCTCTGCTCCTGACTCCAGCTTCCTGCTAATTCAGACCCTGAGAGGCAGAGGGGACGGCTCGAGTGCTTGGGTTCCTGCCCCCAACGTGAGAGACCTGGAGGAGCTCCTGACTTCCAGCTTCATCCCTAGTCTAGCCCAGCAGATAGGAGAGCTCTCTCTCTCGTGCTTGCTCTCTCTCTCTCTCTCTCTCTCTCTCTCTTTCTTTCTCCTCTCTCATTCTGCTTCTTAAATAAATACATAAAATATTTCATATGAAAGTCAGAGTTACAGAGAGGCAGAGAGAGGAGAGAGAAGGCGAGAGAGGAAAAGGGGGTGGGAGGAGAGAAGTCTTCCATCCACTGGTGCATTCCCCAAATGGTCTCAATGGCCAGGGCTTGTCCAGACCAAAGCCAGGACCCAGGAGCCAGGAGCTTCTTCCAGGTCTCCCACATGGGTGCAGAGGCCCAAGCACTTGGGCCATCTTCTGCTGCTTTTCCAGGTGAATTAGCAGGGAGCTGGATCAGAAGTGGAGCATCCGGGACTCGAACAGGCGCCTTATGGGATGCCAGCACTGCAGGTGGCGGTTTAACCTGCTACACCACAGCGCCAACCCTGGGTCATGGGGTTAACATGTGAATCGCATTCCTGTAAGAAATCATCCCAGAACTGAGTGGCTTCAAGGAGTAGGCACTTGTTGGCCCACGTTCTCCCAGGAACCCAGGAGCAGCTGGCTCTGGGTCGCCCCTTCTTTGGCCCGAGCGGAAGTCATCCCGAGGTGCAGGTGATTCCAAGCTCACCCACGTGACAGTCCCCGCCGGGCCCCTCTGCGAGGTGGCCTCAAACCCAGCAGCCGGCAGCTGCTGTCCGAGACCTCGAGGCTGTGCCCAAGAGGCAGCCCCGTCTTCTCGTCACCTGATGTCATCGGAAGCAAGTCACTCGCTCTGCGCCACACTCCGGCCGGGGGAGACTCATTGTAACCTCTGGAGTTTAGAAATAACAAATGATGTGCGTGCGTATTTTTAACCAGCACATTAATATGTTCTCAGTATTTTTGCTCCATGTTGATGAGTGAGATTGGCCTCTGATTTTCCTTCCCTGGTTTTGGGATCTGGGCTACCCTGGCCCCCCGGAACCCATGGGAGACGGAAGCCCCTTCATTCTGGCCTCGGGAAGAACCCGTGTAAGACAGGAGTGAGCTGCTCCAGGACAGTTTAGGAAAACCTGTAAAGTCATCTAGGCCTAAGATCAAATTTTTGGATTTAATTTTTTTAAAAAAATGTATTTGAAAGGCAGAGAGGCAGACAAAGAGGAGAGACAGAGAAAAAGCTCCCGCCCACTGGTTTGCTCTCCAAACAGCCAGGGCTGGTCCAGGCTGAAGCTGAGGGCTGGGAACTCTGTCCAGGTCTCCCGGCAGGTGGCAGGAGCCCGGTAACTCTGAGCCATCACTGCTGCCCGCCAAGGCCTGCGTCAGTGGGCACTGGAGGCGGGAGTCAGAGCTGGGACCGAAACACAGGCACGCCACATGCAGGATTGTCACTTCTTCTTCTAAGACTTATTTATTTATTTGAGAGGCAAAGTTACAGAGAAGGAAAGAAATCTTCCATCTGCTGGTTCACTCCCCAGATGGCCACAATGGCCAGGGACAGGCCAGGCCGAAGCCAGGAGCCAGGAATTTCGCCCGGGTCCCCCACACGGGTGGCACCTCCCACTGCTTTCCCAGGCATGTTAGCAGAGGGCTGGATTGCAAGTGGAGCATCTGGGACTTGAACCAGTGCCCATATGGGATGCCGGCCTCATGGGGGCGGCTTCACCCCCTGCACCATGCTGCTGACCCCCAAGGTCTTTACTTCTGTTTCAATTTCCCCGATAGTTTTACAGCTATTCATATATATATATTTCCTTTGGTGAACTGCGTGTTGTCTGGGCAGCTGGTCATTTTGTCCAAGTCTTCAAATCTGCCGACGTGAAGCTCTTCAGGACAGCGTCTGGGCGCACGGTCGGGTCTCATCCTTCAGAGCTAACGTGTGGAGCAGCGCGGGCACGGGTCGGGGGAGCCAGGCAGAGACGCGTGAGGCAGGGACCGGATTCTAGAAACAACCCCGGGATCCGAGTGTCAACTAACTGAGAGGGTGAGAGAGAGGCAAATTCCATTAATCAGTTTTCTGCCTTAGGAGAGGGGGTGGGAGGCGCTGGCTATGGCAGAAGAGGTATCCTTTGCTGTAAACGTGTCCATTCAGGGACCAGAGCTGTGGCGTAGCGGGTTGGGCCTCCACCTGTGGGGCTGGAGTCCCATACGGGCACCAGTTCGGATCCTGGCTGCTCTGCTTCCGATCCAGCTCCCTGCTGACGTACCTGGGAGGTTGGTGGAGGATGGCCTGGGTTCTTGGGTCCCTGTATCCTCGGAGACCTGGAGGAGGCTCCTGGCTCCTGGCTTCAGATCAGCCCAGCTCCGGCCATTGCAGCCATCTGGGGAATGAATCAGCAGGTGGAAGACCTCTCTCTCTCTCTCTCTCTCTCTCTCTCTCTCTCTCTCTTTCTCTCTCTCTCGCTCTGTAACTCTGACTCTCAAATAAGTAGATCTTTAAAAAAGTGTCCTTTCACTGAGTTGTCCCATGGGCCAGGTTATATGCTGTGTTACATGCTGCACACACACGCGCACACGCACGACGGGGGGTTTCGTTTAGTCCTCGCAAAGGCCTGTGGCGGAGCTGCGCTGTCTTCAGCTCACAACCCGGACGCAGACCCAGCGAGGCGAAGGAACTGTTTGGCTGTGAGGTTGGAGGAGGCCCAGCACCATCAAACCCAAAGCAAAGGCTCAACCAGACTCGGCCAGTCCAGAGCGAGCTGCGTTTGAGGTGTCTGGGGGTCCGGGTGGGCTGGCCCCCGGGGTGTCTGGGTCAGAGCTCAGGGCAAGAGGAGCGGCAAACACGAACGTCCTGTGGCTGAGCTCGGGGGGGTTCCCGGACCCGTCAGCAGAGGGGCTGAGAGGGAGTCCGCGGTGGGCCAGGCGGCGGAGCGCAGGGTGGGACTGGGGACGCGGTGAAGGTCAAAGCCACTGGGGAATTGGGGCGAGCCCTGCAGAGGGCAGCAGCAGTTCCCGGGTCAGACAGGGCCTTGGCCTCAGGCGCTCACTGTCGCCCCCGTGTGGGGACGTAAAGCCCTGACTGCTTCCCGCCAAGCTGGTCCCACAGAGCTGGGGTCCGCCTCCAGCTGCCTTTTCCTTTTCCCAGGAAAGTTAGGATCCATCTCTCTGGAATCGGGCCGGGATGCCCGTCTCCTCAAGGGTCCAGCCCACAGCTCTAGCAGGGAAAGGGTTGTCCCTGGGGACAAGGGCTAGGCCAGGGTCAGGCCGGACAAGGCCACTCCAAGCCATTCCCACTGTCATTGCAACGTGGATGTTCGAGCTGCTTTCCTCCCCGGGGAGCTGCACACCAGCACTAGACAGCAAATTCCTGAGGACAAGCCTCCCGGCCTGTCTCCTTCCCTCTACCGTGGGGCCTTGACCTTCGAGGGCTGCAGACCCTGGCCTCTGGCACCATGATTTCAGGTGAGTCTCGGACCCTCGTCAGCCACCCTCCACCTGCCACAGGGGAGCCATGGATTAAATGATCCTAGGGCTCCGTTCCCGCCCAGCGCTCTAAGATGCCACCGGAGGCGCCGGCACACTGGTGGCGTTTACTGCCCTCTGGTGGCGGAGGGGACTTTTTGTTCTGCTCAGTTTGTTGTCTGACTTCACAATTCCCGCTACATCTACAAGATCAAGTGCTGAGCGAGTAGATGCTCAGATATTTATGTCCGGGGCCAGTGTTTGACGGCGCTGTCATGGCATTGCTGGGCGGGGCGGCGTTGTGGCACGGCAGGTTAAGCTGCCACTTGCGGCACTGGCATCCGTATCTGAGCAGCAGTTTGAGTCCAGCTGCTCTGCTTCCAGCCCAGCTCCCTGCTAATGCCCCTGGGAAAGCAGCAGGACATGGCCCAGGTCCAAGTGCTCGGACCCCTGCCACCCACCTGGGAGGCTAGGATGGAGCTCCTGGCTCCTGGCTTCCGCCTGGCCAGTCCTGGCTGTTGCAGACATTTGGGGAGTGAAGCTGCAGATCGAAGATTGACATCTCCCTCTCTCTCTCTCTTTCTCTCTCTCTCTCTCCCCCTTTCTCTCCCTCTCTCTCCCCCCTCTCCCTCTCTCTCTGTTGCTCTGCCTGTCAAAGAAATAAATTTTAAACAAAAGCAAAAGCTATTGCTTGGGATGCCCGTGTCCTAGGTTGGAGTGCCTTAGGCTCGAGCCCGGCCCCCCACCCCAGCTTCCTGCTCCTGCACACCCTGGGATGCAGCGCGAGTGCTTGAGTCCCTGCTGCTCACGTGGGAGCCTTAGAGGTCCAGGCTCCTGGCTTAGCCTGATGTGGTCCTGATGTTGTAGCGTTCTGCGGACCAGCAGATGGAAGATGGAAGATCTCTCTCTCGCTCCCTCTCTCTCTCTCTCTCTCTCTCTCTCTCCCTCTCTCTGCCTCTCTGTAACTCTGCCTTTCAAATAAATAAATAAATCTTAAAAAAAAAAAAAGACTCCTCTCTCCTTGCCTTCCAAATACTTTAAGCAGTTTTAATTTAAAAGGATTATTTCTGAGTGTCTCGTACAGAGCCATCAAAAGGAAGGAGGCGGGAGGCGGGATTGAGGGAGGAGGGAGGAGTGAGTGGACAAAGACTGCGCCACAGCCCTTCAGGATCTGAACACGTGTAATCTCTGCTCTCCAGGGACCCAGAGTGCTCCAGAGGAGCTAATCGCCTGTTTCTGACCGACCGGTACCTGGGTCTGGATTTCAAAAATGGACTTCTGGGGCTGACTGTGGTGCAGCCTGGCTGAACCACCCCTTTCTTTTTTTTCTTTTTCTTTTTTCTTTTCTTTTCTTTTCTTTTTTCTTTTTTTTTTTTTTTTTTGACAGTTAGAGTTAGACAGTGAGAGAGAGAGACAGAGAGAAAGGTCTTCCTTTTTGCCGTTGGTTCACCCTCCAATGGCCACTGTGGCTGGCGTACCGTACTGATCGGAAGCCAGGAGCCAGGTGCTTCTCCTGGTCTCCTGTGGGTGCAGGGCCCAAGCACTTGGGCCATCCTCCACTGCACTCTCGGGCCACAGCAGAGAGCTGGCCTGGAAGAGGAGCAACTGGGACAGAACCCGGTGTGCCGGCGCCGCAGGCGGAGGATTAGCCTATTGAGCCTGGGCGCTGGTTTGAACCACCCCTTTCAAACCTGCATCCCATATCTGAGCACGAAGTCCACCCCAGCTGCTCCTCTCCCAATCCAGCTCCCTGCCAGTGAGCCGTGGAGAGCTCACGTGCTTGAACCCCTATGACCCAGGAGGCGGGCCCAGATGGAGCTCCAGGCTCCTGACCCAGCCCTGGCTGTGGTGGCCATCTGGGGAGTGACCCTCCAGTTGAGATCTCTCTGTGTCTGTCTCTCTCTGTAACTCTGCCTTCCAAATAAATAGATGTTAAAACTAAAACAGCTCACTGTTGGCTCTGAAGCTGATCAGACTTAGCGTTTCACATAACAGATCAGCACTGATGCCTTGAGAATTCCAGAGACCAGCCTTGGGGAAGCCGGCTGGGACCTGCACGGGAACCTGGCTCCGGTCAGCAAGTGCAGAGGACAACGCGAGAGCCAGCAGGAAACGGCCGCTGTGACCCTGCCAGTGCCTCACAGCCTGCCTGAGGCTTGGCCGTCTCGGGCCCCTCCCTTCTTCCCCTGCTCACCAGGGCGAGTGACATGGTCCCGGGGACAGGAGGGCTCACATCTCCCCCGATTGCCAGCCTCCCAAATAAACCGGATTTCCTTGTATCAACTCTTTTTTTTTTAAAAGATTTATTTATTTGACAGGTAGAGTTACAGAGAGAAAGAGGGAGAGACAGAGAGAGGGGTCTTCCATCCGCTGGTTCACTCCCCAAATGGCGGCAATGGCTGGGGCTCAGCCAACCTGAAGCCAGGAGCCGGGAGCTTCTTCCACGTCTCTCATGCATATGCCGGGGCCCAAGCACTTGGGCCATCCTCCACCGCTTCCCCAGGCCATAGCAGAGAGCTGGATCAGAAGTGGAGCAGTCAGGACTCAAACTGGTGCCCATATGGGATGCTGGCACTGCAGGTGGCGGCTTTATCTGCTACACTGCAGTGCCGGCCCCAACTCTTTTTTTTTTTTTTTTTAATATTTATTTGTTTGTTTGAAAGTCAGAGATAAAGAGAGAGAGAGATCTTCTATCTGCTGGTTCACACCCAAATGGCCACAATGACCAGGGCTGGGCCAGACCGAGGCCAGGAGCCAGGCGCTTCCTCTGTGTGGCCTGCAGGGGACCAGAGACCCTGCTACGTCGAACACCAGCCTCCTCCTTGCAAAAACTCCTGGGTTGTGAGCACGGGCTTCCCAGCACCGAGCAGCCCCAGCCCGGTCTAGACCTGGGACGAAGTTGTTTTTCGTGTTCACATCCCCACCAGCAGACTCACTGTGCCCCGCGGGTGAAGGTCTCGGGAGAGGAGAGGGCCCTGCCCCAGGCGGCCTCCGCGGGGGCTGTGCTCTCAGCCTTTCCCTGGGTGGGGTGGGCTCCAGGGCACTTGCAGGCTTCCTTGTGGAGCTGCCTCATCTTTCCTGGCGCTTCTGAGGCCCACAGGGTTGTGGGGCTTGTCGAGGGTGGGCCTGGTTTTGATGTGGTGGGGCAGTGTCGGGGTGAGGGGCATTTTGGGGGCACACAGGGCGCTCGCAGGCCCCTCCATGGCCAGGGCGTCTCGTCAGGGGCACACGGAGCTTTGTGGACGTCTGTTAAGTAACTCCCACCTCAGGAGCACGGTGCTGCCCGCGTAGCCAGCAGGTGCACCTCCCAGCACCCACATAACTCGTGCGGGAGCTTCCGGGAGGGACACTGCTCATGAAGTCCAGAAAGGAACACTTCGTAATGAGTCGATTAAGTTACACAGAATGTCGTAAAAGGTGTCGGCAACTGTATTTTTCAAAGAATATCATCTTTTTAAAAATCGCTTATGTTTTATTTATTTGAGAGGCAGAGAGACAGACACACGGAGACTGAGATGGATCTCCTATCTACTAGTCCACTGAATATGTGGCCACGACAGCTGGGGTCAGCCTGAGGCCGGAGCCCGGCATGCAGTCTGGATCGCCCACGTGGGCCATCACCACGGCCTCCCAGGGCCTGCTCCTGGAGTCAGGAGCCAGAGTTGGGAGTGAATCCAGGACCTGGACGTGGGATGCGGGCTTCTTAGCTCCTCCCATCAACTTTTCTGATCATGCCTTTTCCTGTTCCTACAAAGGTGAGTTTTCCCTGAACTGGACTCTGAAGCACACGCCCTCCTGTGTTAGCACGGCCGGAGGCCTCTGGAGCAGGAATTCATGAGTGTCTTCAGTGCCTGGCTCATTTCACGACACGTGTAAGAGCCTTCTAGAATTTCTACACTGGCAAGCTCTCTCTAGAGTTTCTCTCTTGATGTTCCTTCCAAATGCCTCCTTGATGGTTGCATTTGGCACATAAAAACATTTCTAACTTCCTCATCTTGAGCACAGGAAATGATGACGTAGTGTCAACACCACGAACACAACTCCAACGTCAATACCACTCCCTACACTGGGAACCCAATACCAATCCCGCCCCAGTACCAGCACTGAGACCCAACACCAAGACCCACAGTGCTCACCCAACATCAGGAGGAACATCCAGGGCGAACATTCGGGAAGATAAGACAAACAACACTGAAAAGTTCAGTTTCGGGAGCCGCAGAGCTCGGGCAGAAGCCCTGAGCAGGGACAACGTGCCCGCTGTCTGCAAACGCACCGATGACAGCCGCGCGGTTACAGTGGGGGAGACACACAGCTCCTGGTCAGCTTTGGCGAATGAAGTCCAGATGTTTACCCAGAGCATAGGAAAGAGAGCCGAGCGCTGGCTGCGCCGAATGAGGGGCGCACGTGGAGCCCCGTCCTGGGCAGCCTGGGAGGGACCGGGAGCGCCCTGAGTCCTGTTCGGGAGGGCGCAGCGCTGACGTCAGGCCCGGGAGAGGGAAGCAGCCGTTTGAACGAGAGTCCTACAAGTGAGGCTGCCAATGCTGTGATTGACAGGTGTAAAATAGGAAAGCTAAACCTCTTTATTTATTGGAAAGGCCGAGTCACAGAGCGAGAAGCAGAGAGAGAGAGAGAGAGAGAGATTCCCCCTTCATCTGTCGGCTCACTCCCCAGAAGGCCACAACGGCCGAGGCGGGGCAGGGCCAAAACCAGGAGCCAGGAGACCCATTGGGGTCTCCCAAGTGGCTGTAGGGGCCCGAGAACCCAGGTCCTCTTCCACTGCTTTCCCAGGCGCATTAACAGGGAGCTGGACCGGAAGTGGAGCAGCCGGGACCCAAACCAGTGCCCACGTGGGATGGGGGCACTGCAGGCCGCAGCCCTACCTGCCCGGGCTCTATAAACAGCCCCTGGGAATTCATGGGCAAACTGTCAGCCTCAGGCTGATGTGGCCTTGTTGCTTCCTCCTGGAGCTGTGCCAGGGTATCCCCAGAGAAACCACCGTGAGACAAAAATGTGGTGAGAAAAATGAATCTGCTTAAAACCCTGACCGACGCCTTCCCGCATCGACACAACCTAAACAGGGCTGGCTCGGCCCCACGGCACGGCTGCCTCTTCAGTGTGGATCCATGGGGGAAAACGGGTGGCTGTTTTCTCAGATAACCAGGGGCTTAATGGACACCCGCATCCCACATCCGAGAGCCTGGGTTCGAGTCCTGGCCGCACTCCTCATTCCAGCTTCCTCAGGTGTGCACCTTGGGCAGCTGCAGGTGCACAGCTCAGGCGGCTGGGCCCCAGCCACCCACACGGGAGGCCCAGACTGAGCTCCTGGCTCCTGCCTTCAGCCTGGTCCAGTGCAGGGGGTTGGGGGCATCTGGGGAGTGAGCCAGCACATGGAGGTCGCTCTGTCTCTGCTTTGGGAACAAAAATAAATGCATGACCTTAAAAATAACAAGAGCGCTCTGGCTGTAAGGTCTGTCTCATCCGAGCACACAGCACCACGTACGGCTCCAGGGCTCCGTGTGGATGCACACGGCTGGACACGTGGCCCGAGCCCACTGGACTCAGATGGGCTGACTGTGGCTTCAGAGAGGGGAGCAGCTAAGCAGTGGGACAGTGGCTGGCGGGGAAGGGGCAGGGCGGGAAGACCAGGGCTGGGACAGTGGGCAATATTAAATATTAACTATCATCAAATATTCATACTGAGTAATATTAAATATTTTTACATATTTTTCTGTGTAATATGTCAGAAAAAAATTGTAATCTGCCGAGTTTTTAGAAATTTTTAGAAATTTCTTCCAAGCATTTAGATTCTTTATGATATTAACAACAGCAACAAAATATAAGTAGCTAGCGTGATAGTGAGGTCCTAGAGTTTTGTAAGAGATTTTTATTTCTGAGGCTCCATTGGGCTTTTAATTCAACAACTCTAAATTCAGTGCAGGAAAAAACATATATGGGATGCCATTCCCTCCAGAACATTTGATTTTCTGTGTTTTTTTTTTTTTAATTTAAGATTTATTTATTTATTTTTGAAGTCAGAGTGACACAGAGAGGGAGAGGTCTTCCATCTGTTAGTTCACTCCCCAGATGGCCACAATGGCCAGCGCTGGGCCAGGCCGAAGCCAGGAGCTTCCTCTGGGTCTCCCATCTGGGTGGCAGGGGCACAAGCACTTGGGCCGTCCTCTGCTGCTTTCCCAGGTGCATTAGCAGGGAGCTGGCCCAGAAGTGGAGCAGCCAGGACTTGAACCGGTGCCTAGATGGGACTCCACCATCACAGGCCACCAGCTTTGGCCGCTACGCCACAATGCCAGCCCCAGCACATATGACTTTCAATGCATCCAGGTCCACATGCCTGTCAAAAAAAAATTCTATTTTCAAAAACACGTTCTTCAAAGAGTGCTCTTGTGCCAGGAATACTCAGAGAACAGTCATTACATCTGCAAACGCATTGGTTAATGTTCCATAAGCATCCTGGAACTTCTCTTTCAGAAGACTCGAAGACACAGCTTCACTGTCAAACAAGCAAGCAGTAAAGTTTAATGTGTGGAGCATTTTTCCTTCGATTCTGTCGGAAGAATCGCAGTCCCCTGGGTTGTCAGACTTGAATTTGAGCTGGCGGCCCCAAGGGAGGTGGGGATGAAGGCTCTCAGCAGAAATCTGCCCTCGCAGGGGCTGCAGCCAAAACCAGCCCGCTCCATACTGGTCCCCACTTGGATTGCCCACCCACCACTGGGCTCCTGCTCCGTGGGAGTGCCTGTACCTGGCATATGGTTCTCGCCTGGGGTTTTGGTTTTGGTTTTAAAATATTTATGTATTTGAAAGGCAGAGAGAGAGAGAGAGAAAGAGAGAGAGAGAGAGCTTCCGTCTGCTGGTTCACTCCCCAAATGGCCAAAATGTCCAGGGCTGGGCCAGGCAGGAGCCAGGAGCTCCATCTCATGTGGGTGGCGGCGACCCAAGCCCTCAGGCCATCATCTGCTGCCATTAGCCAGGGGCATTAGCAGGAAGCAGGATGGGAAGTGTTGAGCGGGACTCAAATGTGGACATCCCAACCAGGTACTTAACCTGCTAGGCCACCACGCCCCTCACCCTGGGGCTGAACCACCACGCCCCTCACCCTCGGGCTGTAAGGCGTCTCTGTGAGCCAGGTAGCTTCAGACCAACCATGTAGAGAGGTGGCCACATCGTTAACGTGTAAAAATCTGAGCTTGGAATCCCTTGGCTGCTCTCGCCAACTTCCGAGTCCCACAGACCTTCCGCCAGGCCCTCCTGAGAGCCAGGCCACAGGTCAGCGCTACCGCCTCTCCTGAGGCCCCTGGGAGAGTGGGGGTGTTTCTGCATGGGGACCCACCTCCCCCAGGGGGAAGGCCCCTCAGTCCCCACCTGGAACGAGCAAGTGCCCCAGGCCTCTGCCATCATCCTGTTACCACAAGCCCTGGCCAGTGGAACCTTCTGGCAGGCACTCCCTCCCTACCCCTCCCCGACGCCCAGGAGCCTACAGTGTCTGGGGCTCTGAGCATCCTCCTGCCCCTCCGGGGCCCCAGCTCCTGCGTGCCCCATCTGGGTCTCTAACACCCACATTCAACCCTGCTCCAGCCTCTCCCATGAAAACAGAACCAAAGGCTGCCATTATTAGCTCGGTTTGCCAGATGTAGCAAATAAAAATTTGGATAACAAGTTAAATTTGAATTTTAGATAAGCACAATTTCTAATAAAAGCCTGTTCTAATTATTGCATGGGACACATTTACACTGGGGAATTATTCCTAGCTTATTTGAAGGTCAAATCGAACTAGGCAGCTGGTAATCTATCTCTGACAACCCTATCCCAAGACCCCCACCGCCCCAGTCCCCACAGCTCCCTCGCACCTGCTGGATTCTGTAGACCCAGCCCTGGGCCCCGCGCCCCTGTGTCCCTCTGACTCTGCCGGTGACCTTGCAAGTCCCCAGCAGGGGCTTCCTCAGCATCCAGTGCGGCCACTGGACCACCCTCTTCCTCTCCCCAGCTCCTCCTCCAGGGTCTGCGGCAGCTGCCCAGGCCAGAACCAGGATCTCTCCCCCGCCCCCCACAGTCCCTCCCCCGCCCCTCTCTGTTCTCGCACTGGGATTCCTACAAGCGCCTCTTCCCCTGGCTTCCGCACCTGGTCTCGCCTCTCTCGCCATTTTCTGATCTTTCTAAACGCAGCTGTGATCAGAGTCCTCGCCGGCTTGCCCGTGTGCACGGGTTCAACTGGGCTTCTTGGCTGGAGCAGTAAAAATCGTGGTGCCTGGTCCCTGCCCGCCCCGCGGCTTCCTGTATCTCCTCAGCCCGCAGCCCTGGCCTCTCCCGCACTGGCTGAGGCCGGGGGCTCCCTCAGGGCAGCACGGAGTAGGTACCTTCCACCGGGCACGATGGGAACCCCTGCTCCCGCCCCTCCTCCTGGGGGCTCCCCCAGCAGCACGCGGGTACCCACAGTGACTGTGCCAGCCTGTGACGGCCAGGGGGCAGCCGCTCCTGGTGCACAGTAGGTCTACAGTGACGCAGCTCTTACCAGGGTGGCCTTGGCAGGCCCTTGACTGCCAGTGGTCTGCTGGGAGGTAGTCCTCTGGTGCCTTTGTGTCCTAACGCAGATCCCAGAGCAGACCCCTGCGGACACCCTGGCCCGGGCGAGCTGGGGGTCTGCCATGGGGTTCCCAGAGCAGACCCCTGCGGACACCCTGGCCCGGGCCGGGTGGGGGTCTGCCATGGGGTTCCCAGTGCAGAGCAGACACCCTGGCCCGGGCCGGGTGGGGGGTCTGCCATGGGGTTCCCAGAGCAGAGCAGACACCCTGGCCCGGGCCGGGTGAGGGTCTGCCATGGGGTTCCCAGAGCAGACCCCTGCGGATACCCTGGCCCGGGCCGGGTGGGGGTCTGCCATGGGATTCCCAGAGCAGACCCCTGCGGACACCCTGGCCCGGGCCGGGTGGGGGTCTGCCATGGGGTTCCCAGAGCAGACCCCTGCGGACACCCTGGCCCGGGCCGGGTGGGGGTCTGCCATGGGGTTCCCAGAGCAGACCCCTGCGGACACCCTGGCCCGGGCCGGGTGAGGGTCTGCCATGAAGTTCCCAGAGCAGAGCAGACACCCTGGCCCGGGCGAGCTGGGGGTCTGCCATGGGGTTCCCAGAGCAGACCCCTGCGGACACCCTGGCCCGGGCCGGGTGGGGGTCTGCCATGGGGTTCCCAGTGCAGAGCAGACACCCTGGCCCGGGCCGGGTGGGGGGTCTGCCATGGGGTTCCCAGAGCAGACCCCTGCGGACACCCTGGCCCGGGCCGGGTGAGGGTCTGCCATGGGGTTCCCAGAGCAGAGCAGACACCCTGGCCCGGGCCGGGTGAGGGTCTGCCATGAAGTTCCCAGAGCAGACCCCTGCGGACACCCTGGCCCGGGCGAGCTGGGGGTCTGCCATGGGGTTCCCAGAGCAGACCCCTGCGGACACCCTGGCCCGGGCCGGGTGGGGGTCTGCCATGGGGTTCCCAGTGCAGAGCAGACACCCTGGCCCGGGCCGGGTGGGGGTCTGCCATGGGGTTCCCAGAGCAGAGCAGACACCCTGGCCCGGGCCGGGTGAGGGTCTGCCATGAAGTTCCCAGAGCAGACCCCTGCGGACACCCTGGCCCGGGCGAGCTGGGGGTCTGCCATGGGATTCCCAGAGCAGACCCCTGCAGACACCCTGGCCCGGGCGGGTGGGGGTCTGCCGTGGGGTTCCCAGAGCAGACCCCTGCGGACACCCTGGCCCGGGCGGGTGGGGGTCTGCCATGGGGTTCCCAGTGCAGAGCAGACACCCTGGCCCGGGCCGGGTGGGGGGTCTGCCATGGGGTTCCCAGTGCAGAGCAGACACCCTGGCCCGGGCCGGGTGGGGGGTCTGCCATGGGGTTCCCAGAGCAGACCCCTGCGGACACCCTGGCCCGGGCCGGGTCGGGGTCTGCCATCTGGGAATTTGTCACAATCCACCTCTGTAGTGGATTTGAGGAGACCGGGCGGGGGGCAGTGGTCTGAGAGGCTTTGCTGGTTTAACTAATTTGAAAGACAACAATCCGAATCAATATGGATATGAAGGCAGCATCCATTGGAGGCGGAAAGGAAATCCTGCACTGCAAATGGCTTCCATCCCTCGGCACTAAAGCCCGCGTTCCCCGAGTTCCCATCGTTTAGGGAATGGGGCGTGACTTCATCTCTAGCCTTTATGATTTGATGCTGCAAAAGCAAAATATATAAAACTTTATACAGCAAGTTTTTTGCTTAAGTTTTTTTCTGTGAAAATGATACATGTTTTATTATAAAGTCCTATTTTTTAAGTAGAATAGTTGCTTCTAAAATTTTTATGCATTGCTGTTAATTAGTTGAGAAGTGCACAGACACAGAGAGCTGCCATCTGTTGGATCCCAGATGCCTACAACAACCCGGGCTGGGCCAGACGGAAGCCACAAGCCTGGAACTCAGTCTAGTTTTCCCACGTGGGTAGCAGGGGCTTGAGCCATCACCTACACCTCCCAGGGCGTGCATTAGCAGGAAGCTGGAATCAGCAGAGCCTGGAACTTGAACCCAGACTCTCAGGTGTGGCTGGCGATGTTCCAACTGCGCGTATGAGCCTCTAGGCCAAGCACCCACCGAGTCCTTAAGAAATGCTGGTGATGATCTTTGGGGCCGGCACTGTGGCATAGTGGGTAAAAGCCACAGCTTGTGGTGCCGGCATCCCATATGGGTGCCCGTTCGAGTCCCAGCTGTTCCACTTCCAATGCAGCTCTCTGCTATGGCCTGGGAAAGCACTAGAAGTTAGCCCAAGTCCTTGGGCCCCTGCATCCACGTGGGAGACCCAGAGGAAGCTCCTGGCTCCTGGCTTTAGATCGGTGCAGCTCCGGCCGTTGCAGCCATCGGGGGAGTGAAGGAGCAAATGGAAGACCTCTCTCCCTCTCTCTGTTTCTCTCTCTCTCTCTCTCTCTCTCTTCCTCTGTAACTCTGCCTTTCAAATAATAAATAAATAAATATTTAAAAAGAGAGAGCAGAAAAACTTCTAATAAAAATAGATTATAAAAAAAAAGAAACGCTAGCGATGATCACTCGCTGTGCCCCACCACACGCCGGTCACCTTGCACCTGCTCTGTGGCCCCTGAGCGCATCCCACCCACAGAAGGCGACACCTGCCCACAAACGGGCCGGAGGAAGACGCCACCTCGGCAGCCAGAAACCCTCAGGTCGAAAGTTTCCGTCAGAGTGATCTTTTCCACTAAGAAGAAAATCAGAATTTGTTTCAGAAACTACCCGAGCTTGTTTTTAAGAAAATGATCCAACTTGTATATTCCTGAATATGTTAACTTACTTTGGTCACAGAAATAGTTATCTCTATGAAAATAAACTATTTTAATTATTGAATTTCCTAAATTAACCCCCAAATGGGATTATTTTATTCTTCTCAGTTTTTTTTTTAACTGTCTTTTGGGGGGAAAGATGACTCATACTCCATGTTCCTGTTTTTGGTTTTTTGTTTTGTTTTGTTTTGACAGGCAGAGTTAGACAGTGAGAGGGAGAGACAGAGAGAAAGGTCTTCCTTCCATTGGTTCACACCCAACATGGCCACTATGGCCGGCACGATGCACCGGTCCAAAGCCAGGAGCTAGGTGCTTCTCCTGGTCTCCCATGCGGGTGCAGGGCCCAAGCACTTGGGCCATCCTCCACTGCCTTCCCGGGCCACAGCAGAGAGCTGGCCTGGAAGAGGGGCCACCGGGACAGAATCCGGCGCCCCAACCGGGACTAGAACCCGGGGTGCCGGCGCCGCAGGAGGAGGATTAGCCAAGTGAGCCGCAGCGCAGGCCCATGTTCCTGTTTTTAATTTGTAACTTTTACACACATTTTACCAAAATACAATACAAGGGGTCGTCAAAAAAGTTCGTGGAAAATGTGTATTATGAAAAAATACATATAGATTTCAGAAAATTTTGTGCCAAAATAAACTTTTCATTCTATTCCCCTGCATCCCGTGATAAAGGCGTCACGCAGCCTCCCCAGGTCAGAATTTTCTCTCCACGTGGCCACGCAGCCAAAGCCAAGAGAAACCATCTGAGAACATCTAGCATCACGAACAAGTTGTTTCCTCTGCTTTCCAATGTGTGTTTCCTCCAAAAAGCTGTTTGATAAAACTCGACACCCATTCATGAAAGAAAGAGAGAAAGAAGCCCTCTTCACAAGCCAGGAATAGAAACATCTTAATCTGATCCAGCTTAGTTCAAAACCACCAGTGGATCACGTGCACAAGGAAACAGACTCTCACGTCGCACTGGAGGCCGGGCCGTCCGTGAGGCAGGAAGCCACGCCGGGGAAATGAACACCGGGATGGGCACTGTGCGGTGGTTAAGCTGCACTGGAGACGCCCGCACCCCAGATCAGAGTCGTGGCTACCCCGACTCCAGTCCAGCTTCCTGCACGTCCTGCAAGGCAGTGGGAGACGGCCCAAGTGCTTGGGCCCACGTAGGAGACCCGAACGGAGTTCTGGCTCCTGGCTTCAGCCTGGCTTAGCTCTGGCTGGTTTGGGGCACTGGGGAGTGTAACAGCGATGGTGTGGCGCTGGCATGGGATGAGCAAACTGACAACGGAGCAGAACAGGGGCCAGAGCAGCCACCTGCAGAGCCACAGGGAGAAGACAAAGTGTTGAATGCACGGTGCTGGGGTGGGCGTGGCCCACGTGCACAACCCAACAACCAATCCCTGACAGTCTAAACTCAGAGACAAAACACCAAACACACAACGCGGGGCCAGCGCTGTGCTACAGCAGGTAAAGCTGCAGCCTGCAGCACCAGCATCCCATATGGGCGCCAGTTCAAGTCCCAGCTGCTCCACTTCCGATCCAGCTCTCTGCTAATGCACCTGGGAAAGCAGCGGAAAGATGGCCTAAGTCCCTGGGCCCCTGCACCTGCTTGGGAGATCTGGGAGAAGCTCCTGGCTTCTGGCTTCAGCCTGGCCCAGCCCCGGTTATTGCAGCCATTTGGGGAGTGAACCAGCAGATGGAAGATTTGTCTCTCTGACTCTCCTTCTCACTCTGCAACTCTTTCAAATAAATAAATATTTTGTTTAAATCTGCACAAAAATAAACTTATATTTTAATTCTAATTTCCACAAACTTTTTGAATTATCCTTGGACTTGCAACCGACCAAAGGTTATTACCCAGGTCAGCTGCTTGGCCCAGCAGTTGCGCTGGCTAAGATGCCTGCAGCCCATTTGGAGTCCCAGGATTCAATACGCAGTTCCAGCTCATGACTCCAGCTCCCTGCTAATGCACAGCCCGGAAGACGTAGTGATAGCGTCACGGGGACCTTACCCCTCACTGGGAGACCTGCAATCAGTGCCCACTCCTGCCGTGGGCACGTGGGAACTGAAGTGCTGGATGAAGCGTCCTCTCTCTCTCTCCTCTCTCTCTATGCTTCTCAAATTCAAAAATGAAGATCAGGGGCCAGCGCTGTGCTGTAGCGGGTAAAGCCTCCGCCTGCAGTGCCGGCATCCCACATGAGCACCAGTTCAAGTCCTGGCTGCTCCACTTCTGATCCAGCTCTCTGCTATGGCCTTGGAAAGCAGTAGAAGATGGCCCAAGTGCTTGGGCTCCAGCACCCTTGTGGGAGACCCAGAAGAGCTCTTGGCTTCCGGCTTCAGATCGGCACAGCTCCGGCCGTTGCAGTCAACTGGGGAGTGAACTAGCAGAGGAAGACCTCTCTCTCTCTCTCTCTCTCTACCTACCTACCTCTGTAACTCTATCAAATAAACAAATTTTAAAAAAAGATTTCAAAAGACTATTTGTCTAGAATATATAATCTTAATGAATATGAAACAGACAACTAATATTTTTAAGATTTCTTTTTAATTTGAAAGGCAGAGTTATAAAGAAGGAAAGAGAGAGAGAGAGAGAGAGATCTTCCTTCCATCTGCTGGTTCACTCCCCAGATGGCCGCAATGGCTGGAGCTGTGCCAATCTGAAGCCAGGAGCCAGGAGCTTCTTTCGGGTCTCCCACAGGGTGCAGGGGCCCAAGCACTTGGGCCATCTTCTACTGCTTTCCCAGGCCACAGCAGAGAGCTGGATGGGGAGTGGAGCTGCTGGGACTCAAATGGGCACCCTTATGGGATGTCGGCACTGCAGGCAGCGGCTTTACTCACTATGCCACAGCAATGTCCCCATAGACAACTAATTTTTAAAAACGGGCCAAAAAAAGGATCAGCAAATATTTCATAAAAAGAAACAACTGGTATATAAACACGTGACACTCATTAGTAAACAAAAATTCAAAACAATGCCACATTGCGATGCCGTTTCATACCCACTGGATGACCCAGAGTAAGGGCACCTGGTATACTGGAGGGTGGCGACGTGGGTCAACAGCACACTGCACGAGTCGGTGTCTTGTCATGGTAACAGACACTCGAAAGAAGCTACGTACGAAAGAAAGAGACTGACTGTTGGCTCTTTTGCCTTTGGGGGTGCACACTCGAGGACCGTTGGTTCGGCCCCTCCCTGTGCAATGACACCCCTTGCCTCCGTAGGATGCCTGGCATGGCTGCGTGACTCGCTCTAGACACTGGCGTCAGCCAACTGGAGAACCACAAAGGGTCTGTTCCTTTGCCATCAGCCAGCCAGCGTTCCGAGTACAAGCTGCTCCCCTGCCCCGACCCTGGGTGAACTCAGGACAGAGCCACAGCCAGTCTGCAGCAGCACCCATGGCCCCAAGAAATGACCTTTGCTGTGCTGTCATCTATGAGATCTGGGGGCCACTTGTTATGTCTGTCTTGTCCGAGTGTCAGCAGAGCACGGACGTTCCCCCAGCTGAGCAGGAATCCTGAGGCTGGAAACAAAGACAGGAACCCCAGCTAAGAGTGGAGTTTATTAGGGCGACTTACATTCAGGGCTCCAGACCAGGGCGGCGGGCAGCCTGGGGACAGCTGTGGCAGGGCCACCCAGGATGGCAGAGGCACAGGCTTACACGGGTTTCCACAGGTTTCCGTGGGTTTACACGGTTTACATAGGCTTACACGGGTTTACACAGAGTTGCATGTCTCCAAGCTAGCAGGGCTCAGGGTAGAAGTCTGGTGAACGACATGGCTTCACTGGTCTTCAGAGTCAGCCCCTCAGGCATCTTGCTGAGCTGCCCACCTCATCAGAAAGGCTTGCGATTGCCCTTGACCTTCACAGCAGGAGAGCGGAGCCACTGGGCCCACAGCGGCCAGTGTCCTGAGAGATGGCGTCGTGTGGCTGTGGTCCTGGTGTGTCCTGGCTGAAGCACGCAAAGCCCCTGAGGTTGGGCGCTCACGTGCCCTACGCAATCCAGAAATTCCAGAAGTTTTCCTAGAGGTACTGCTGCAAGGAGACGCATAAGAGAACATCCTTAGTGACTGCAAACGCCCCGAAATGACCTGAACGGCCCTTGACAGGCACGGGATTAATAAATTATGACCCATCTACAAAGCGAACGTATCAGGCCACAGACGACGACACGACTGAGCCTTCTAGGGGCAACCCTGAGTGACCAGAGCAGGCCGCGGGAGTCTGCAGTGACCACATGGATTTCCTGAAGCTCAAAGACAGGCGACACTGAACACCGGATCATCACTCACGGCAACAGGCTGCTTCAGAACAAGGAAAACAATCAAAATTCCTAAGACGAAGGGAACAGCACCCTGATGACCCCCTGACCTTGCCGTGACCCTCCAGGGGAGGGGGTCATCGTGTTAAAGGATAGAATGAGGGGCAACGTCCACATCTAACGGCTGATTGTCACATGCCACGTCAGCACCCAACAATGTTAGCCAAACCATCAGCCCATGTGGTAGAAGTCAAACTCTCATTTTCTTTGGATTTAAAAATAAAACAAAACAAAATTAGCTCCTCCTGTGAAGAAGATTCTAGAAAATGCCCCTCTGCCCTGCGCATCTGCTAAAGGTGGTGCAAATTTGACGGCCAGTGGGTTGGTGAGGTGGTCGTGGGTGTCCTGTCAGGCTGGTTTTCACATCAGAGAGATGCAGTCACGCGTGCTTCCCGTGGGGCTCCCACTTCACGGTTCACATCCGCCCTCCTCTTCCTCCGGAAACTGGCAGCTGCAGGCGTCTTCCTCTTGGGCCGTTTGTACCGGTTTCATAAACGCTGGAAAACAATTGACCAGTGCGCACGTGCTGCTGTCTGTGTGCAGCACGCAGCCCTCGTCTTCCCCGCCCCGTGGTCGAGGGGCGTCTCAGCAGTGAGCACTCTCTCCCTCCCTCAGTGTCAACAAGCTCCTCCCTGAGGCAGACAGGGGCAGACGAGCCCCCCTCTGGATTATCTAAGACTTTTCCTCATTTTCTACAATGGCTTAGAGAAAGCCTTGAGCGCGCATCGCTATTAGCCAGCCCCAAACACAGCTGAAATTTCGATGCCCCAGCACGTATTTTCACCCCGACGGCGACTCAGACTACAGACCTTTCTTGTGAACGGGAGACTGTGGCTTCAGGTTGTATGGAAACCCCCAGCAGTAAGCAGCTGGTTTGTGTGTCAGCTCCCAGGTTTGCTGTTCAGGTGAAGTATTTGTGCCCCTGCTGAGCAGCTGTCAACCCTAAGCAAATTTTTCTTTGTAGCCCAACAAAGCAGAAGCCCCCCCCCCCCCCATTTTCATGCTTGCTACCACTGGAAGCAACGTCAGGGGCAAGGACTAGGTGTAGCAGTTAAGCTGTCATCGCCCCGCGTCACAGAGGCTGACCGCAACACTGGTGCTGCTCCTGATCTAGCTCCGGCTGCTGCGCACCCTGGGAGGCGGTGGCAGTGACCCAACTCCTTGGGTTCCTGCCCCAACGTGGGAGGCCGGGGTGGAGTTTCTGGCTCTTGGTTTCAGCCCCAGGCAGGGGTCACTGCAGGGGTCTAGCAAGTGAACCACTGAATGGGGTCTCTCTCTCTCTCTCTCTCCATCAATCGGACTCTCTGTCTCAAAAGAATAGAATTGTCAGCACAACCAGCCAACCACACTATGTCCCAGAATGTATAAAAGGGCAGCATGACCATCAGAGGTAGCGCCGGGTATCTTTTGAAGCCATGCCAGAGATGCACTGCAGGGTGGAGAGGTGCCTCTGGGAAGAGGGAGCTGCCACGCGTCCCCACAGCCTTCCTGCTCAGCACCACGGAGAAGCCCGGCCATTCCGCACAGCACCCACAAGAAGGCTTAGGTGCCAAGAAGACTGCACACCAGCTAAGGCTCCGGGCCCCAGGAACAACCTGGCAGTGAGCTTCGTGGGTCCACTTTCTGCTTCCGATGCCACAGACCAGGAACCAGAGAAGCCGGCATCCTAGAAATGCCAGCAGGCAGAGACCCAGAGAGGCCGCCCTCCTGAGCCACAGGACTGGTTTAAATCCCAGCTGCTCCGCTTCTGATCCAGCTCCCTGCTAATGCACCTGGGGAAGCAAAGGAAGATGGCCCAAGTGCTTCAATCCTTGCCATTCAAGTGGGAGACCCAGATGGGGTTCCAGATCCTGGCTTTGGTCTGGCCCAGTCCTGGCTCTTGTGGCCATTTGGGGAGTGAATCAGCAGATGAAATACCTCTCTCTCTCTCTCTCTCTCTCTCTCTCTCTCTAACTCTGCCTTTCAAATAAATAAAAATAAATCTTCAAAAAAAAAAAACAAGAAATAAAAAAATCTATTATTTTAGTATCAGGAAGGAAGTTTGAACGAGAAAAGACAATTGACAGAGAACACGATGCAGACGGAGGAATTACAAGAGGATTTAAGTTACTGGTCGTAAAAATGCTTCCACCAGCGATTAGGAACATGTTTGAAACAAATGAAAAAGAATTTAAAAATACAGAAGAGAATCAGGTGTCAACCTGGAAACTAAATTTCTTCAATGGACTCATTGGCAGAATGAAGAGGAGCAAGGGCCGAGTCGTTACCCAACCTGGAGGGGAGCCTGGGAATGTGCACCTGGGACGCGCGGGGCCGGGACCCAGGCTGGGAGCCCCTGTCCCTGGTCCCAGCAGGGGAGGAGAAGGAGAGAAGAAGAACTCATATTTGAAATGTTCCTGGCAAAAGCCATTAAAAACAAACAAACAAAGAAACAAACCTGCAGACTCCAGAAGCGGAGTGAACACCACCAGAACGAACCCGGAGAAGCCCACGGCAATGCACTTCAGAGCCAAGTGCTGAGAACAGAAGATGGGGGCGGATCTCTCGGGAGCAGCCAGAGGGAGGCCAGCGTCGTCTGGAGGGGAGCCAGCGCCGACCACAGCAGATTCCTGATCAGAAACGCACAGCAGCGGGCACTCGGTGCAGCCGCCAAGACACCACTGGGGGCACCGCACCCCATATTGGTTTGTCTGGGTTCGAGTCCCTGCTCCTCTGCTGATCCAGCTTCCTGCTAATGTGCACCCCAGGAGGCAGCAGACGAAGGCTGGGGAGCTTGGGCCCTGCCACCCACGTGAGAGACCTGGATGGAGCTCCCCACTCCTGGCTTCAGATCAGCCCACCCCTAGACATCCGTGGAGTCAATCAGAGGATGGAAGATCTCTCTGACATTTTCTCTCTGTCTCCCTGCCTTTCAAATAAAGTTAAAATGAATAGATAAATAAAAGAGCTTTCAATTTAAAAAGGAAAGAAAAGAAACTACATAGGCCAGCAGGAAGTAGCATGATTTTTTTTCAAGAACTGAAAGTAGGGGCTGGCGCTGTGGATTAGAGGGCTAAGCCTCTGCCTGGAGTGTCGGCATCCCGTATGGGCACAGGTTCAAGTCCCGGCTGCTCCACTTCTGATCCAGCTCTCTGCCATGGCCTGGGAAAGCAGTAGAAGACATCCCCAAGTCCTTGGGCCCCTGCACCTGCGCAAGAGACCCATAAGAAGCTCCAGGCTCCAGGGCCGGCAGAGTGGCTCACTTGGTTAATCCTCCGCCTGCGGCACCGGCATCCCATATGGGCGCCGGGTTCTAGTCCCGGTTGCTCCTCTTCCAGTCCAGCTCTCGGCTGTGGCCCAGGAGGGCAGTGGAGGATGGCCCAAGTGCTTGTGCACCCACATGGGAGACCAGGAAGAAGCACCTGGCTCCTGGCTTCAGATCGGCACAGTGCCAGCAGTAGCGGCCATTTGGGGAGTGAACCAGTGGAAGGAAGACCTCTCTCTCTGTGTCTTTTTCTCACCGTCTATAACTCTACCTGTCAAATAAATTTAAGAAATTATTTTTAAAAAATCTGCAACCCAAGACTAGCAAGCTTTCAGAGAATGACACAGGAGAGGTTCTACATCCTAGGGGCCTGGGGCTCGGTGGAGAGTTCCTACACATGACCCCCCTAAGTGGGGAAAGGCATAAATCAGACTTTATGGAAATCACACACTTGTTGGTGGAGGAGCCGCGAAGAGAATGGAAAGGGACAGAGTATTTACAAACCACAGACCTGAAAAGGACTCAGATACAACGGATGTAAAGAACCCTCAGATCTCAACAGCACAGCAAACAATCCAGTTAGAAAATGGGCAAAAGACGCGAAGGAACTGTTCACTGGCCAAGACATCAAACTGGAAAATAAACACTCAGAAAGACGTTCGCCCAGGCACGTGCAGACGAAAGGCCACATGAGCTATTGCCACCGCCTGGCAGAACGTCTGGCATAAGAGACTGCGTGACAACATGCTGGCAAGGGGCAGTACTGTGGCTCAGTGGGTCAAACAACCGGCATTGCGCCGTCACCGGCAGCCTGTATGGGAGTGCCCGTTTGTCCCAGCTACTCTGCTCCCAACCCAGCTTCCTGCTCACGTGTCTGGGTGGCAGCAGGTGGCAGCTCAAATACTCTCTCTCCCACCCCCATCTTTCAAATAAATAAGCATTTTTTTAAATGCTAGCAATGGTGCCAGCAC
The DNA here is from genome assembly GCF_033115175.1 of Lepus europaeus. Lineage (NCBI taxonomy): Eukaryota > Metazoa > Chordata > Mammalia > Lagomorpha > Leporidae > Lepus > Lepus europaeus. The sequence goes on from NC_084831.1 coordinate 4,791,037, forward strand.
TGTGGCACAGTGGGATAAGCAGCATTGGCGATCCATATGGGCACAGGTTAGAGTGCAGCTCATGTGCCAGGGAAAGCAGTGGAAGACGGCCCAAGGCCTTGGCCCCTGCCCCCACGTGAGAGACCTGGAAGAAGCTCTTGGCTCCTAGGTTTTTGTTTTGTTTTGCTTTGTTTTGTTTTTGACAGGCAGAGTGGACAGTGAGAGAGAGAGACAGAGAGAAAGGTCTTCCTTTGCCGTTGGTTCACCCTCCAATGGCCGCCGCGGCCGGCGCACCGCGCTGATCTGATGGCAGGAGCCAGGTGCTTCTCCTGGTCTCCCATGGGGTGCAGGGCCCAAGCACTTGGGCCATCCTCCACTGCACTCCCTGGCCACAGCAGAGAGCTGGCCTGGAAGAGGGGCAACCGGGACAGAATCCGGTGCCCCGACCGGGACTAGAACCCGGTGTGCCGGCGCCGCAAGGCAGAGGATTAGCCTAGTGAGCCGTGGCGCCAGCAGGCTCCTAGGTTTTAGGCCCATGTGAGAGACTTGGGAGAAGCTCCTGGCTCCTGGGTTTTAGGCCCATGTGAGAGACCTGGGAGAAGCTCCTGGCTCCTGGGTTTTAGGCTGGCCCAGCTCCAGCTCTTGTGGCCATTTTAGGGAGAGAAGCAGTGGATGGAAGATCTCTCTCTCTCTCTCTCTCTCTCTGTCTCTGTCTCTGTCTCTTTCTGTAAGTCTGCCTTTCAAATAAACAAATAAATCTTAAAAAAAAAAAAAGGATCACAAAAAAGACAAGAATGTCTACTTTGAAAAAAAATGCCAGCAATGATGCAGAGAACCTGGGTCTCCCACAGCCTGCTGATAAGAGCATAAAATGGTACAATTCCTCTGTTGAAAAATGAAACAAACCGATTGCACCTTGGGACATGTATCTTGGAGCTGTGGGAACTTCTGTCCAGCCAGCCCTGTCCACAAGTGTCCATAGCCGTCTTCTGTGTAACAAATGCTGCAAACAACTGGAACGCTGCTGGGGCGGTCGGCACCTGGCTGCACCGTGGAAGGCTACTCTGCAGTGAGAAGCTGTGAGCTGCTGAGAGCCACACCAACCCGAGTGGACCCAACCCGAGTGGACCCCCAGGGCAGGACGCTGCAGGAGAAAATCCAACCTGAAAAGGCCACAGAGTGACCAGGGGACTTCAGAAAGTCTGTGGGGGAAGTGGAATTAAAAGATGAGTAAGGGGGCCGGTGCTGTGGTGCAGCGGGTTAAAGCCACCACCTGCAGTGCCGGCATCCCATATGGGCGCCAGTTCTAGTACCAGCTGCTCCAATTCCCATCCAGCTCTCTACTATGGCCTGGGAAAGCAGTGGAAGATGGCCTGAGTCCCTGGGCCCCTGCACCCACGTGGGAGACAAGGAAGAAGCTCCTGGCTCCTGGCCTTGGATTGGCGCAGCTCTGGCCGTTGCAGCCAATTGGGGAGTGAACCAGCAGATGAAAGACCTCTCTCTCCCTCTCTCTCTGCCTCTATGTAACTCTGCCTTTCAAATAAATAAATAAATCTTTTAAAAAAAAAAAGTGTATTTGGGGGCCAAAAACCTGGAAATCCAAGCACATGAGGAGTATTCAAAAAGTTCATGGAAAGTGGATGTCATGAAAAAAACTGCGTAGTTCCAAATTTTTGCATCAAAATAAATGCATCTATCTCTTAATTCTGTTTTCCACAAACTCTTTGAAGTGTCCTCAGTTGATCCCATTTATGTAGCATTCCCCAAAGGATAAAAGTATAGAGAAGAAACAGACTGCGGGTGGCCAGGAGGCAGGGTAGGAGGGCAGGGGGCAGGAGGCAGGGTAGGAGGGCAGGGGGCAGGTGGGGGGGCAGGGTGGGAGGGGAGGGGGCAGTTGGGGGGCAGGGTGGGAGGGGAGGGGCAGGTGGGGGGCAGGGTGGGAGGGCATGGGGCAGGTGGGGGAGCAGGGTGGGAGGGGGCAAGTTGGAAGAGGCAGGGTGGGAGGGCAGGGGGCAAGGTGAGGGGGCAGGGTGGGAGGGGAGGGGGCAGGTGGGGGAGCAGAGTGGGAGGGGGCAAGTTGGGAGAGGCAGGGTGGGAGGGCAGGGGGCAGGCGTGGCAGGGGAGGGGCCGCAGGAGATCTTGATGGTTCTGTGTTTTGATTGTGCTGAGGTTTACACAGACCTGCACACATGATAAAATGACCTAGGACTATGCACACAATGTGCCATGTCAATTTCCTGGTTTTGATGTTGTACTGTTTGAGATTTTACTGTCTTTGCAATTTCCTGGAAAACTATATTGCGAAATACAAAGTTTTATGGCCTTGGGCAGGCACCGTGGTGCAGTGGGACAAGCTTGGGAGCCTGGCTTCCCATACCGTATTGGAGTGTCTGATACTCCTATCCAGTCCCACTAATGTGCATCCTGGAAACAGCAGGTCCCTGCCACCCACACGGAGACTCAGACTGAATTCATGGCCCTTGGCTTCAGCTTGGTCCAGGCCCTGGCTGTCGGGCATTTGGGGAGTAAACCTGCTGGTAGAAAATTATCTCAGTCTCGCTCTGCTCTTCAAATAATTAAAAATAAATAAGCTTTTAAAGTGACCTAAGGGGTCGACATTGTGGCGTAGCATGTAAAGCCAACTGCCTGCGACACCAGCATCCCACATGGGCTCTGGTTCAATTCCCGGTTGCTCCACTTCCAATCCAGCTCCCTGCTGACGCGCCTGGGAGAACAGCAGAAGATGGCCCAAGTCCTTGAGCCCTGGTACCCACGTGAGAGACCCAGATGAGGCTCCTGGTTTCAGCCTTGCACAGCCCTGGCCATTGCGACCATTTGGGGAGTGAACCAGCGGATGAAAGATCTCTCTTTCTCTTTCTCTGTCTCTGTCTCTCTCTCTGTCTCGCCTCCCCCCCCCCCCCCATAAACTCCTAACTACTCATTGACACTTCTGAGAAGCATTTCTATAAAGCTCTTTGCTGTATTCTGGGGTGAGATGGGCGGGATAGCACAGCAGACCAGGGTTCGGGGACAGCTTTGGGGTTTACGTTAGAGGTGGGGACCTCACAGAGGGAATGGGAGCACAGAGCATCACCAGGAAAAGACATGGGCAGCACACGCACAGCAGACGGAGGAGCCTACAGATCCGGAGGGGAGCACGGATAACCCCAGGGGAAAGAGCTCAACAGTCCATTAGGGGCTTCTCAAAAGAGGAAATGCAAACAACCAACAGAGCCCGAACCGCAGTTAGGGCCGGCAGTCGGCCTAAGGTTTAAGCAGCCCCTTGGGACGCCTGCATCCCGTAGCAGAGCGCCTGCTGCTCCACTCCCTGCTGCCTGCTGCACACCCTGTGAGGCAGCAGGGGAGGCTCAAGTGCTGTGTCCCTGCCGCCTGCCTGGGAGACCGGGGTTAAGTCCCCAGCTCTCTGCTTCAGCCCGGCTCAGACCTGGCATTTGGGGAATGAAATGGTAGATAGGAATGCTCTCTCCCTCTCGCTCGCTTGTTCTCTTCTCTCCCACCCCCTTTATGTCTCTCTGCCTCTCAAATAAATAAAAACTAATAATTTTTTTTTATTTTATTTTTGACAGGCAGAGTGGATAGTGAGAGAGAGAGAGACAGAGAGAAAGGTCTTCCTTTGCCGTTGGTTCACCCTCCAATGGCCGCCGCGGCTGGCGCGCTGCGGCCGGCGCACCGCACTGATCCGATGGCAGGAGCCAGGTGCTTCTCCTGGTCTCCCATGCGGGTGCAGGGCCCAAGGACTTGGGCCATCCTCCACTGCACTCCCGGGCCACAGCAGAGAGCTGGCCTGGAAGAGGGGCAACCTGGACAGGATCGGTGCCCCGACCGGGACTAGAACCCGGTGTGCCGGCGCCGCAAGGTGGAGGATTAGCCTATTGAGCTGTGGCGCCGGCCAATAAAAACTAATAATTTTAAAGGGGTGGGTGGCACGTAGCTTAGCCCCACATCGCAGTACCTGGGTTCAATGCGTGGACTTGGCCCCTGACTCCGGCTGTCCCCTAATGCAGGCTCTGGGCAGTAGCAGACGGTGCCTCAAGGGACTGCTCCAGCTGCCCTGGTCCCCACTCCTGGCTCCTGGGTCCAGCTCAGGTCTAGCTCCAGCCATTGAAGGCATTTCAGGAGGAAAGCAAAAGGTAGGAGCTCTGTGTGTGTGTGTGTCTGTCTGTCTCTCTCTGTGTGTATATGTGTCTGCCTCTCAAAAAAAAAAGTTAATTTAAAAAATCCACAAAACTACAATAAGTTACTTATATCCTCCCATCAGATAGACAAAAATAGCCTGATGGGGGTGTGCATTTGGTGCAGCTGCTAAGACCCCCTTGGGATGCCCACACATCTAATATGTTAGAGTACCTGGGTTCGAGCCCCAGTTTCTACTTCCAATTCAGCTTCCTGCCAATGCACCTGGGAGGCAGCAGGGAATGGCTCAAGTTCTTGGGCTCCTGCCACCCACGTGGGATTCCCAGATGGAGTTTCGGGCTCCTGACTTTGGTAGGACCCAGCCTCAACTGTTGTAGGCATTTGGGAAGTGAACCAGCAGATAGAAGTGTTCTCGCACTCTCTCTCTCTCTCTCTCTCTCCCTCTCTCTCTCTCTTTCAAATAAATAAAAACTGATTTAAAAGATTTTAGAGTCTGCTGATACCAAGTATTAGCAGGAATGTGGAGCGGGGACCACAACACACGCTCCTCGTGTCTCAGCAGTTTTATTCCTAGGTTCCGAAACAAACCGACACACAAAGACAGGCTCCTGTGTCCTGAGATAACCGAACATATCGCACCATCGCTCTAACAGCCCCAACCTGGAAACAAGTCCGTGTCCACCAACAGCAGAATGGAGAAACACACAATCCACTCACTCAGCAGAGGCCAGCAGCAGTGGAATCCCACACCAGACTGGTGGTGACGCCAGGCTGTGACAGGCACGGCTGCCCAGGGCACTGTGTTGTTGGGTAGCAAAACGATAAAGAGGAGCAAGGAAGTGGATACTGGGGAACTCTGGGTGTGGCCGGCAGCTGTGGGGAGCGAGGGCCATGACCTGGAAGTGGAACGCCACGGGCTGCCCAGAGCAGGTCATGCGCTGTGTCCCGACCTGGGAGGGGCCTTGCAGGTGTTCACCTTACTGTGAGGGGTTCGGGGCGGGGGTTTTCTTTTAATTTGTAAGATTTACTTAGTTGAGAAACAAAGAGACAGAGACTATGAGAATGAACATGCTGCCTCCTGCTAGTTCACTCCCCAAATGCCCACAGAGGACAGGGCTGGGCTAGGGCTGGAACTAGGAGCCAGAAACACTATCCAGGTCTCCCACATGGGCGGCAGGAACCCAACCACCTGAGCCGTCACTGCTGCCTCCCAGGGCCTGCATAGCTGGAGTCAGGAGCCGGAGCGGGGAAGTGAGCCCCGTGCCCTGTTGTGGGACAACAGGGACGCCTGTTGTGGCATCTCAGCGGCTGGGCTGAACGCCCACCCCACAGCAGTCTGTTCAGCTCTGTAAACATCACAGTGTGAACAGTCTTACAGTGCTTGTCAAAGAAGCTTTAAATAAGTTAGTGTCGTACCTTTTCAGATAAGATTTCACTAATGCTTTCCTCCCAATCATTTTAAACAATCTCCAAATATCACTCACTGGTCTAATTATGAAGTCTGGGGCTACAATTTTGCCCTCTGAAAGTGGCTCCTGTACAGGAATCTCTCGTACTAAACCTAGCCTGTTATCTCATCCTTTGTTCTCCACAAAGATATAAAAACGCGTTGCTGCCATCCATAAACTCTGCCGGACAAATGTTAACAGCTTTTGTCTGTAGGCCCTGCCTCGTTCCAGGCCAAGCTGTGTTCCTTACTAGAATCCTGCTTGAACAAATGAATGAAATCCACCCTGAACCTTTTCATTCAATCCACATTGTGTTGGAGTAAACCACTTCAAACTTGCTCCTGGTGCTCTGTGCCTTCCTCAATACAAGTCTAGACTCAGGTTAAGACTGTTCACCGGCTGGTGCCGTGGCTTAACAGGCTAATCCTCCGCCTTGCGGCGCCGGCACACCGGGTTCTAGTCCCGGTTGGGGCACCGGATTCTGTCCTGGTTGTCCCTCTTCCAGGCCAGCTCTCTGCTATGGCCCGGAAGGCAGTGGAGGATGGCCCCAAGTCCTTGGGCCCTGCACCCCATGGGAGACCAGGAGAAGCACCTGGCTCCTGGCTTCGGATCAGCGCGATGCGCCGTCCGCGGCGGCCATTGGAGGGTGAACCAACGGCAAAAAGGAAGACCTTTCTCTCTGTCTCTCTCTCTCACTGTCCACTCTGCCTGTCAAAAAAAAAAAAAAAAAAAAAAAGATTGTTCACCCACCCGAGGAGCAGTGTAGACACCCGAGGAGTGGTGTAGACGGGGTGAACGGCCTCGGCTGATTCCTCTTTGCCAGTGTGCTGCAGACACAAGTGCACACACACAGGCACGTGCAGCCATTCAATCCATCAGTGGCCCTAAGTTGTCATCGCCTCCGAACCCTGGCATAAGCTTGGCCACTGTTGACCTCTGGGCTGGATCACTCTTTGTTTGGGGCTGTCCTGTGCACTGCTGGGGTGCAGCAGCATCCTAAGCCCCACCCGCTAGATGCCAATGGTGCCCTTCCACCACCCCCACCTCCGAGTGGTGACCGCCATGACCGTCCACCGCTACCAGATGTCCCATCACGACCTCCGTAACTGTGACCACTGTCCACTGCCTCTATCGCCAGATGGGCCCTGACCCTGGGAATGAAGCTGCTCTTGCTTCATGACCATTTTTGTAACTTAGAAGGACATTTTTCCTTTACACCATGAAGAGCCCTGCCTGGGCAGAGTTCTGCGCGTCTTACGTTGCTTGAAGATGTACAGGAGTTTCTTTCTGCTCCGCTTGGCCAGAGAGAAATGGAGCACAAGGAAGAAGACCAGGAACAGCAGCGCAGCCCACGTCAGCGCCAGGAGGAAGGGGATGACCTGTGGACTGTGCCCTGCAAAAGAGCAGACGGGAGAGCTGTGCAGACGCACTCGAGCCGGCGCGCTCAACGCTGACACCCACACAGGAGATTCCTAAGCGCCCCAAGAGGCAGCGCCGCGGGCATCTCCAACCTGCTAACTTAGTGAACTTGAAACGTTTTTAAAAAGATTTGTTAGGTTTCTGGGAAGCCCACAAAAATTAAGCGGCTTTGCCCTTCTAAAGTAAATATGGGGCTCGATAATCCCCTAATGGCATTTATTAATGATCAATACAGTGGGGCCCTGTATTGACATTCCTCGACCCCCTTCGGGCTGAGTCTCAGCTCATGCTGCTTCCTCACGTGCACCTCAGACTGAACACACATGTCAGAGACCACGTGGATTTCTGAAGCCAGCGTGCCAGAAGGTGCATCCGGGGTGCACACCGCAGGCAGCGGTGCCAGACGTCACCAGGAGCAGCCGAGCCGCACCCGCTCTGGCTGGAGCAGTAAAGCAGCTTCCTGGCTCACCTGCAGGTGGAGGCGAGGTGGTGGAGGAGGCACCTGGAGAGAGGCCGGGCGCGCTCGGTCCGCAGACCACATCGCTGTCCTTGGTCCCATTCGCAAGCACAGGCCTCCCGTCTGAACAGCTTAGAGAGGCCAAGGAACAGAGTGCAAACGATCAAGGTACAGAAGATTCCAGCGAAACCTTTGACATCGCTTAACAAAGAAGCAGCCTGGTGACAAAGATCTGTGGGTCTGGGGTCACAGGTCACAGAGGACATTTTGAAAAGCTTTCATGTGAGTGTCTGGCTTCCTTCAGCTTCCACTCGGCTCACCCCACCCGACCTCCTAACTGGGTCCTTCCTTCTTTCCAGTCCTGGTAGCCATACTGGGCTCCTTCTGTTTCCATGACAACAGAATGAAGGCTGGAGTCTCTCGCCTCCAACTTCTCTATCACATTTGACCATCTCTGGCACACATGAAGGAATATGTAAGTTATGGATTCTGGTATTAGCTTCAGAAAAATCAGGATTTGAGTCTGGGCCTGCCACTTGACAAATGACCTTGGACAAGCTACGCTATGTCACTACACCTTCAGTTCTCTCATCTACAAAACAAAGCCTGCCCATGCTCCTGGGCCCACGGTGAAAGACAAATGAATGAACCCCAGTGACATATTTGTATATGGCTGACACACTCCATAGAGGGTAGCTGTTATCATCACTCTCACCACCATTATCTCCATCATCATCATATCACCATCACCATCATCATCATCACCATTGTCATGAACATCATTCTCATCCCCACCATCATCAACACCATCACCATCATCATCACATGAGCTTTATCATACACCATCATTATCATACACCATCACCCTCATCACCATCACTATCACCATCATCACCGTCACTATCACCACCATCACCACCATCACCATTACCACCATCACTATCACCATCATCACCATCACTATCACCATCACCATCATCACCATCACCATCATCACCATCACCACCATCATCATCACCATTGTCATGAACATCATTCTCATCCCCACCATCATCATCATCACCGTCATCTTCACCATGAGCTTTATCATACACCATCACCATCATCACCATCATCATCATCGTCACATGAGCTTTATTATACACCATCACCATCATTATCATATACCATCACCATCATCACCATCACTATCACCACCATCACTATCACCTCACCATCATCCCCACCATCACCATCATCGTCACCATGAGCTTTATCATACACCATCACCATCACCATCATCATTTCACCATCACATCACTACATCACCACCAACATCACCATCATAACCATCACCATATAACCATCCTCCCCACCATCAGCATTCCACTCACCATCATCCTCCTCACCAGTGATGTTGCTAGGCCTTTCCCTTTCCCCTTTAGCTATCCTCTAAAGCCCAGCTCACACCCGCTCTCCAAGCAGGCTCACCTATACACTCTGAACAGCTTGTGTCGAAAGACCTTTTTACAAAAATCTCTCCAATCTGTTATAAACCAACCCATTTGTAAAGTATAATAAAAATTATTTTCTAGTAAGAAAATCAAATGGAAAAACAACAAAGGCATAGAAAACACGAGGCCCAAATTCTTAGAACTAGTGTTGACAGATCGCATGGCTGCACCAATTTGCCTAAAAGGTCTCCTTACACTCACTTTCCACACCTGTACCGGTGCCGCCTCGGAGGGGCGACACAGGGCCCGAGGCTAGCACCTGTCCTCAGGGCACAGTCTGAGCAGCTATGGTGCAGATTCCACAAGCCAGCAGTCACGCTGTCGGCTTTTCACCTTCCGTGGTGGCCGGGCACACCCAGATGCACAGTGTATTCAGAAAGTAAGAGGCATACTTGACCCTTCTATGTCACTCCCAGTGAACACGTGAGAATGGGCTAGTCAGCGGGGGAAGGCAAGAGGCGGCCAAGAAAGCGAGAAGGAGACAGAACAGAGACCAGGCGAGGTGGAGGGGGCAGACCCTCGCTGGGAAATCTCAGTGCTTTGGGAGTTATTTCTGGGGAAACCGACCACTCTGCCCCCACACTCCTAACAGTGTGTTCCTATAGGTCCAGAGCTTCAGTTCTGCCTGTTCTTTAAAACAGTTTAACTGGAGTCTCTATTATGTAAGCAGAAGGGAATTAACATTTGTTAGCATAAGGAAGTAGTACCTACTTTGTCCAGGGTTGACAGATGCCGCCTTTCTGGTTGTTAAAGGAGCCAGAGGGACAGTCTTTGCAACCTTGCATGAAAATTAAAACAGTAACAAAATAAGCATTTTCTCCATTTCAAAACTGCTCCTGTGATGGACTGGATGTGGTGAAGTCGTTAACATGCTACAACCTGCACAAACTGTTCAACAATTCTTAAAATAAAACCCTAAGATTCTTGGCTTTTATTCTTACTTCGAGTATTTTATGTGTCTAGAATATGTGAAGAGATGTATGGTTTTGGTCATTAATAAATGTTCTGCTGTAAATTTCTTGTTAGAGATGCCCCCTGCCTTTACCTGGCCAGCTCTCCTCCCAGGCCAGCCAAGTAATGAAAGTCAACAGAGTGCCTTCCCCTAGGAGGTTCACACCTCCCTTAGGATATAGCCCATGTGAAGAGATAGATAGGTCTGGGCCTCTTAACTTACAAGGCCTAAAGCCCACCAGATTATTATCAAGCCCCTTCTATCAGGTTCTATTTGCCTCTCAATCAGAAAACTTAATTGTAGCTTAGACAGCACCTTTCTTAGCTCCTCTAATAATGACTCTGTCCTTTGTTCTAGACCCTGTCTAGTGCACTTGGGCCTCATTCCTTTGTAATCATAACCTCTACTCTACCACCAATGGCTCTACTCCCAACCTGTGTGTACTGATGGTCCTCTTCCCCACTTAATGCTGTATAATTGTTCAGACCTGGTTAAGGCCACTCTTAGGATCATTGGTTACTATCCTCAACCTGTCTTTTATGACCTTGTCTAAATATGATCAGAGTCGGGGAACTTGGAAGGCTTCCATAGCCTTGGCAACTCATGACGACAGCCTAGGGTGGTTACTGGCGCCATAAACTAGAGTGTCAATTTGTTGGGTCAACAACAGGAGCCACTGTGCGCTTGCTCCTGATGTGGGATCTCTGTCCTTAATGTGCTGTACATTTTTATTTAATGCTATAACTAGTACTCAAACAGTATGTTTCACTTTGTGTTTCTATGTGGGTGCAAACTGTTGAAGTATTTATACTAAATTGATCTTCTGTATATAAATAGAATTGAAAATGAATCTTGATGTGAATGGAAAAGGAGAGGGAGCGGGAGAGGGGAGGGTTGCGGGTGGGAGGGAAATTATGGGAAGGGGAAGCCATTGTAATCCATAAGCTGTATACTGGAAATTTATATTCATTAAATAAAAGTTAAAAAAAAAATAAAAAAATAAATGTTCTGAATTCCACGTAGGAAAAATAATGGAAATGTTTTCCTGATTAAAATATGATATTACTACCAGGCGCTCGACGCATTGGTTCATTACTTAGTACTTTAAGGCTCTACAAATCTACTTTTTACTTTCTGTTCAAAGGATGAAGACCTAGCTAATGACATGTTTATATATAAACTTGGGCCAGATTAAGAGGAACAAACCTACCCTCTTTCGTGAACTCTTGACCTTGCTCACAATCCTGTTCGCACATGGTGCATCCCGGCCCCAAGCAGTGGAATCCGGCAATGCATTCACACTCGGCGTCACTGGTGGGGGAGCATGGCTTCTTGGTCCTGAAAACACCTGCAAAACCCCAAACACGCTGTGACCCTTGACCTCCCGATCCAAGAAGCGGATGTGCACCCTGATGAGTGATGCTCACTCTCCTTATAGCTTCCTGGTGACTTTTGAATACATTTACTTCAACACCTTTTTATACTTTCCTAGTTAGAAGCCTCTGTCTCAGGAGGTGTGTTTGGCCTGGGGGTGAGATGTCCGCACCCCACACTGGAGTGCTGGAGTCTGAGTCCCAGCTCTGCTCCCAATTCCAGCGTCCTGCAAACGTGCGCCCTAGGAGGCAGTGGGGGTGGCTCAAGTGGTTGGATTCCTGCCTCGCACATGGGAGTGACATGGTTGAGTTCCTAGCTCTCACTTTTCAGCCTGGCCTACTTCTGACTGCTGCAAGTATTTGGGGAGTGAACCAGTGTATAGAAGCTAGCTCTCAGGGCCAGTGCTTGGCACAGTAGGTTAATCCTCTGCCTGTGGCGCCAGCATCCCATATGGGCAATGATTCTAGTCCCAGCTGTTCCTCTTCCAGTCCAGCTCTCTGCTGTGGCCTGGGAAAGCAGTAGAAGATGGCCCAAGTCTTTGGGCCCCTGCACCCACGTGGGAGACCAGGAAGAAGCACCTGGCTCCTGGCTTCAGATCGGCGTAGTGCCAGCCATTGCGGCCATCTGGGGAGTGAGCCAATGAAAGGAAAAGCTTTCTCTCTGTCTCTCTCTCTCTCACTGTCTGTAACTCTACCTGTCAAATAAATAAATAAAATATTTTTTTTAAAAAAAGCTAGCTCTCTCTCTCTCTCTCTCTGCCTCCAAAGTATATAAATAAATAATTTAAAATTTTTCATTCCCAGGGCAGGCATAATGGTACAGTGAGTTGAGATACCACCTGGGATGCCTGCATTCCATACTGGAGTGATGGTTCGAGTCCTGGTTGCTTTTCTTCCAATCTGGCTCCCTGCTAATGTGCTTTCGAGCCAGCAGATGATGGCTCAAGTCCTTGAGTCTCTGCCACCCACATGGGAAACTCTTGGCTCCTGGCTTTAGCCTAGCCCAGCCCTAGCTGTTGTGGCTATCTGGAGAGCAAACTAATGGGTGGAAGATATCTGTCTATCAATCTATATCCCTCCTTCTCTCTCTGTCACTCTGCCTTTCAAATAATAAGTAAATAAATCTCCAAAACATTCATTCTCCACTAAAAAAAGAACTTCTCTCATCAAACAAATGTTCCCCCTAATATTTAACAAGCTCAATCCATAAGCAACTGCATTTTCTATTTTGCTAGAACTGCCCATTGACAGGGGAATCAATATCATTGATGCTTAAGATTTTCAGTAGAGACCAACCAGTAAGCAGGGAATAAAAACTTGTCTTTCCTGATGAACAGCATCACATCTTTTGAAATCGTACCTTCACAGCGCCTGCACAGCACACAGGTCCGCTGTCCACTGCCACAGGAGAGGCTATCGGGAGGACAGGGAACAAAAATCGGATTCCTGCTTTTCCCACAGAAAGTACCTAAAAAAAAGCAGAAAACAGCTGTGCATATTTGACAATGGATGACCGTCACTCAAAGTATTATGACATTTCAAGAAAATTAGAATAAAATAAAAAAAGATTCCTTTTCTGTAGGTCACAGTGATGGACATTTTGTTGACTGCTTCTTTGACATTACACATTTGCAAGGTTTTGCTTAGTGTAATCACAGACTTAGAAACAATATACGTACACATGCATAGATACATACAATTTAAAATCAACATTTTGCAAGGAAATATCTTCACCATCTATGAGTAAGACAGAATGGTTCTCTTGACTGATCCAGGAGACCACCATGAGTGGGTCCAAGGGGAGCTCAATGGCCCTGGCTGGTTCACTGGAATTGACATGAGCCTGACTTCTCCCAGGAAGCCCTCTGCCCCTGCCGGCCCCCTGCCGTGCCCACAGTCTGAGCACAGAGGCTCGAACACAGAACCAACATTCATGGAGGTCCTGGGGTGTGCCCCGCTCCCCTATTGGGGGACCTTCCTTGAGGTCTGATGAGACAGGTTCTCTCATGATCCCCAGGCACAGGAGGTTTACCGATGTGGCTGTGTTCACACAACCAGTGTGCAGCATCCCACACACATGTACAAGTGAATGAAGGGAAGATCACGGCACAGGAGGGCTTCGGCCCTGGGGACTGACAGACGCACGTTCTCCCCAGAGCAGACCAGGGTGCCCATTAGCCCGGTACTCACCAGCTGGGCAGTTAGCACAGGGTCCCTGCACTGATCTCGCTCTCTCCAAGTTCATGACCAGCAGCACAGTTGCCACCACGTTGTAGTAGCCGCCTCCCATGATGAAATCTTGCATAGAGGGGACACGAGCAGAGCCCCAGAGAATTCCACTCAAAGGAGCTGGTCCCACAAATGTCACTCTGCAAAAGGCAAAAATCCCAGGGCTCAGGTGGTTTCTCCTTTCAGAATTATCTGCATTCCAACCACAACCTGTTCTCGGATTCCACAGGACCATCACCCGGACGATGACGGAAGGTTACAGAAAAACAGCAAATTCACAGACACGACCTGTAGCCTTGTGCACACCTGCCAGTGTAGACACGACCTGTAGCCTTGTGCACACCAGCTAGTGTAGACACGACCAGTAGCCTTGTGCACACCTACCAGCCAGTGTAGACATGACCAGTAGCCTTGTGTACACCAGCCAGTGTAGACACGACCAGTAGCCTTGTGCACACCTACCAGCCAGTGTAGACATGACCAGTAGCCTTGTGCACACCAGCCAGTGTAGACACGACCAGTAGCCTTGTGCACACCTACCAGCCAGTTCGATTTCCAGCAGTCCTGCCCAAATGCAGAAATAACCACGGCAAGGGTGCCAGCTGCCCCGCAAGGGGGTCTTCAGGAGAGGGTCTCGGTGGCCCCCAAAGGCCCCCTTCGGTGAGAAGCAGGGTCGTGACCTCTGCTCCCCTAGCTGAGCGCCTCCCGGCTCTCCTGCCCATCACACTTGTCTTAAGTGGAGACCCGGGCTTGCCCGTTGTGCATTTGAAGCCCGTGTTCCAGCGAAACTAAGGAATGTGAAAGTCTCCTGAGCCAGGGTCTCTAAGAGGAGCTGTGATCATGGGAAGGGAAGAAGCAGGGTAGAGATGTGTCAGGGAGCCCAGCCACTGCGCTCTCCCCACCCCGTCCCCTCACCCCCGGCTGCCCCAGACGGACAAACCTGGAGACCCCGGGGCTTCCGAGGACGCTCGGCTCCTTGCTGTCCAGGGTGTTCTGCTGCTGGGGACGGCTGCAGGTCAGACCCCGGGAACGGTGACTCAGCCGGGGCGGAGCCTCCTGGGAAGTCCCCGCCGCGATTTCCTCCTGTGAAGTGGTTCGTTTGATATTTTCTAACCCTGAAATCCCCCAGAGCCCCTGCGCCCTCCTGATAATGGCCCTTCTGACCGTTTCTTGGAATCATCTCTGTCGCTAGGACATTGTCCAGAGGACCTCGGGAATGGAAATCCGTTGCTGACAGTAGCTCTCTGTGCAAAGCTTGTAGAATGTCCTTAAAATATCTGAGAATCAAGAGAAGAAACCTGCCGTACTAACCCCATCATCTCAGCGGTGCCGTAGCTAGCGTCCCTTGGGTACAGCTGAGGTCCCAGGCCCCGCTGCGGTCACTCCTGGGGCAACATTACGCACGCGGGCAAACTGAGGCTGCCGGTCTGCTCAGACAGGCGGCAGGACAGAGCCGCGGGGCCCTGGACAGCCCGATCCTGTTCACTGTGCTCCTTGCCGTGCAGGGGAGACAGGGGCCAGGGGCACAAGACGGAGAGACAGAGGCGAGGGAAGAGCAGCATTCACACGACGGAGTGGAGGGGGAGCCTGCGAGGGATTTTTAAAAGTCAGGATCTCGAATTTTAAAATATCTGTATTTCAGAGATAGACACATAAGAAAACGAGCTCCTGTGTGCTGGTTCACCCCCACGTGCCCACAACGCTGGGTCTGGGAGCTCAGGCCACGTCTCCCACATGGGGGACAGGAACCCAGCTATCGGAGCCCCCACTGCCACCTCCCAGGGTCTGCATTGGCAGGAAGTGGAGCCAGAAGCTCGAGGCGGGGGTCAGCCCAGGCGCTCTGATGTGGGATGCAGGGGTCTTAAACGTTAGGCTAAACACCTACTGCTCTCACGTGTTTTTAAAGAAAAATGTGGAGGAAGAAGAGGGCAGAAAGAAGGGAGAAGAGAAGGAGGAGGAGGAAGGGGAGGAGGAAGAAGGGGGGGCTGCTCCAGGGACTCAAAGGGGATCCTGTCAAGTGCCAAGTGGCCAAGACCGTCAGGACCACCAGCACGGGCATCCCATATTGGCGCCCGTTCTAGTCCCAGCTGCTCCACTTCTGATCCAGCTCTCTGCTATGGCCTGGGAAGCAGTAGAAGATGGCCCAAGACCTTGGGCTCTGGCACCTGTGTGGGAGACTCAGAAGAAGCTCCTGACCCCTGGCTTCAGATCGGCTCAACTCCAGCTGTTGCGGCCATTCAGGGAGTAAACCAGCAGATGGGAGACTTCTCTCTCTGCCTCTACCTCTCGGTAACCCTGCCTTTCAAATAAATAAATAAATCTAAAATAGAAAATAAAAAAGAAGATCACAAAAAATATATTAAAAAAAAAAAAAAAGACCCTCAGGAGACAAGCAAGGGACTTGGCAGGAGATGGGGGCATCAATAGCAGTTGTGACAAAAACAGATGGGTTTTCCGCGAGACTCCAACAGAAAAGGACTAGTTTTACACTGGAGAAATGGAGGCGTGGTCTTGAACTGGAAGCTGAAGGGAAAGAAAGAGGTTGATAATTCCTGAACACTTCCCACCTGCTAGGCACTCTATTTGCACAACTCCCATCATTCCACTCTCCTCCCCAGAAACTTCTAGGGGCTTCTGTTGCCCACAGATAAACCTGGATCCTACAGTCCAGTATTCGGGCACCTCCCAGATCTGACCCTGAGGTTGTCTTTGAAAACCCATCCTTTCGGCCGGCGCCGCGGCTCACTAGGCTAATCCTCTGCCTTGCGGCACCGGCACACCAGGTTCTAGTCCCTGTCCGGGCACCGGATTCTGTCCCGGTTGCCCCTCTTCCAGGCCAGCTCTCTGCTATGGCCCGGGAGTGCAGTGGAGGATGGCCCAAGTGCTTGGGCCCTGCACCCCATAGGAGACCAGGAGAAGCACCTGGCTCCTGCCATCGGATCAGCGCGGTGCGCCAGCTGTGGCGGCCATTGGAAGGTGAACCAACGGCAAAGGAAGACCTTTCTCTCTGTCTCTCTCTCTCTCACTATCCACTCTGCCTGTCCAAAAAAAAAAAAAAAAAAAAAAAAAAACCATCCTTTCAAAGTGCGCAGTTGGGTGGATCTTAGTGTATTCACCACCCCTATCCAATTCTAGACTTTTTCACCTGTCAAAAAGAAACCCCATGGCCGTCAGCAGTCACCCCCATTCTCCTGTCCCCCGGCTCCCACCCTCCTAATCTGCTTCCTGTCCCTTGCCTGTTCTGAACATTTCATAAAGATGCAGTCATGCGTGGCCAGTCTCACGGCGCTGCCACGGTGCTGTGTTAAGTCGCTGCTGGCAATGTTGGCATCGATTGTTGGAGTGCTGGTTCAAGTCCCCGCTGCTCCGATTCCACTTAATGTGCTTGTGAAGGCAGCAGATGAGGGCCCAAGTGTTCGGGTCCCTGTCAGTCATGCTGCAGGCCAAGGTGGATGGAGTTTCTGGCACCTGGCTTTGGTTTGGCCCAGAGCTGGCCGTTGCAGCCATCTGAGAGATGAATGAGTGGATGGAAGATCTCTCTCTCTCTCTCTCTCTCTCTCTCTCTCTCTCTCCCTGTTCTCTCCTTCTTTCCCTCTCTTTACTGTCACTCTAACTTTCAAGTAAATAAATAAATCTTTTTAAAAATGCAGTGTTATAATACGTGGTCGTCTATGCCTAGCGTTTTTCACTTGGCATAATGTTTGCAAGTTTTATCTGTAGCTTGTGTCAGTACTTCATTCCTTTCCATGGCTGAATGAATACTGCATTGTGTGCTTAAACCTCATTTCCACCTTTTGGCTACTTTTTTTTTTCATTTTATTTGAAAGGAAGAGAGATGGAGATGGACAGAGAGATTCTTCCATGCACTGGATCGCTCCCCAGATGATTCCAACAGCCAGGGCAGGGCCCGCCTGAAGCCAGGAACCCAGCACTGAATCTGGATCTCTCACATGGCGGCAGGAACCCAAGCACTTGAGACATCACCTGCTGCACGTTAGCGGGCAGCTGGGCTCAGGAGGGGAGCTGGGCTTCGAAGCCAGGCTCAGATACGCCTGCCCTCTGGCTGTCCTAGATAACGCCGCTGTGGACAGATGAGTGTATGTTTTTGTGTAGACATACATTTTCAGAGGCAGCACAGGGAGGAGCAGCGTGGCTGTGTTCGCTTTGTAGGCAGTCACACACTGTTTTCCACTCGGCTGCACCATTTCACATTCCCACCAGCAAGGAACGGGGTTTAAATTTCCCCACACCTTCTTAACACTTGGTACTTTCCCATTAGAAAAAAAAACTCCTGGCCATCTCAGTGGGTATGAAGTGGGATTTCATGGTGGCTTTGACTTGCTACCCTTAATCCTCAGTTTTACCACACACACATGTGAGCACACACACACACACATGTGGGCACGCACGTGCCCTACGTACCAGAAGCGGTAGGGTTTAGCACTGTGGTTTGGAGCCCACACAGGCAGACCTAGGCTGAATCTAGGCTCTGCCATTTGAGGCTGGGTAACCTTTGAGCAGGCGTCTGCACCTTTGTAGGCTCAGTTTTTCCGACCCTTACAGGAACAGGAACACCGTAAGCCACCCCATTTAGTGACGACCGAGCGAAACAATGAACTTTAAGCTCTTAGCTCACTGCCTGGTACACAGCTCTCGAGACAACAGCAACTGTTACGATGAGACCTCGTGTGTTCAAGGTCCCTTCCCACCCTTGGTGGTCAGTCAGGCTGGGCAAGGCAGGGCAGGGAGGGCCGCAGGAGGGGAAGTGCACTCACATTGTGACGGCTGCTGAGCGTCCCTCTACCTAGGCCACTTCTGGGTGCCCAGCCCCAGCTTGGGCAGATGGGCTACTGGAAGAACATCGCCCCCCAGAAAGCGACTGCCGCTTGGGATGCCCCAATCCCACATCACAGAGGCTGGGTTCAAGTCCTGGCTCCACTTCCAATTCCAGCTTCTTGCTGATACAAAGCCTGGGAGGCAGTGGGAGGTAGCACAAGTACTTGGGTCCCTGCCGCCCACACGGGAGACCTGGATTGGGACATCTGGAGAGTGAGCCGGTGGACGGAAGGGGTTTGCCTCTCTCTGCCTCCCATATAAAAAATAAACTCAAAGCTTTTGAAAAAAAAAAAAAAAAAAAAAAAAAAAAAAAAAAACGAGACCGCTGATCATCTTCTAACACTTTCAACGTCACCATCTAACCAGGGGACCGCCTCATTTGCATGTGGTATCCTGTGTTTAACACTGCAACGTGCCATTTCACCGGACTGAATGTTTAACCACATGCTACTCACTCATCCATGTTTCTGGACAGCCTGTGGGCAGAGCAACTCCTCCTCTGCAGGTGACGTCGTTCATTTCCCAGCACAGCAATGACTTCACTTTCTCAAGGTTTTACGCCAAGTGCCGCAGAAGTATTCACTGAGCTAGGAGATCCTCAAGATTAGATTTTCCAGCCAAGAGTAAGACGAGATCAACCACCTTTGAATTATTCTACCAAAGGATGCGCTTTTAAAATTTTTGTGTGATAAAACCATCATGGTCAGCTAAGGCAAATTCTATGGCTACCCATATATATCTATTGTCTAAGCTAGCAACGGGTGTGGTATTCTTTTAGTATGATTTTCATTTGTTTTAAAATAAGTGTGACATGGGGCCGGTGCCATGGCTCACTTGGTTAATCCTCCACCTGTGGCGCCGGCATCCCAATGGGCACCGGGTTCTAGTCCCAGCTGCTCCTCTTCTAGTCCAGCTCTCTGCTGTGGCCCGGGAGTGCACTGGAGGATGGCCCAAGTGCTTGGGCCCTGCACTCCATGGGAGACCAGGAGCAGCACCTGGCTCCTGGCTTCGGATCAGCACGGTGCACCGGCTGCAGTGGCCATTGGAGGGTGAACCATCAGTAAAGGAAGACCTTTCTCTCTGTCTCTCTCTCTCTCACTATCCACTCTACCTGTCAAAAAAAAAAAAAAAAGAACTTTAAAAACAAACATGAAAAACAATTTTTCTTAAGTTCTATATACTTACATTCATAGTTTATATTAAATATATATAAATTCCATATTTCTGTATATATTTGATGTAACTATATTTTATTTTTTTAATTCTTTGTCCACAAAACACAAATTATGTGACATTCTCCATTATAACACATGAAATGAGATCGAGGAAGATGACTGTACAGAGCAAATATACGGTAACTGAGGAGTTCGGTGTGTTTTTATCCCTGAGACATTGTTAGTCCATGAAGGATCATGTACAGGTACAGACTCTGCCTGAATGGCTAAGGTGCCTGCACCCCACCTGGCTTCAATCCCGGCTCAGGCTCCCTACTTCAGCTTCCTGCCAGTGCAGACCCTGGGAGGCAGCAGTGACGGCCCGAGTAATCGGGTTCCTGCCGCCCCTGAGGGAGACCCGGGTTGCAGTCCCTTCTCCTGGCTTCCACCTGGCCCAACCCTGGCTACTGCAGGCATCTGAGAAGTGAACCAGCAGACGGGAGTGCCCTGTTTTCTGTCTTTCTCTACCTCTCAAAAGTATTTTAAAGGAGCATGGGTACTTCTGTAATCAGAATCAAATTCAGTCATACTGGGTATTTTGCCAAGGTTGTCACAGACGTTATTTTTAAAAATGTGTTATTTTGAAGAGTGTCAGAACAGTAGAGAATGGACAGCACTCTTGTTCAGCTCCATTCATCGCCTTGAATATTCAGATGTACTGTGAGTGGGAGGGGCTCTGCCCTGGCTCCAGGCTCCACGGTGCCAGAGACGGTGTGCTGGGGCAGGTGGGTGGGTGGGGGGCGGTTAGTGAGCCTTTACTGAGTGAACACATAAATGGACACACGTACGATCTGTTAATGCCAGGCCTAGAGTGAGGCCACCTCTCCATGACTCAGCCTCAGGTTTCCTTCTCTCCCTGCTCCTCTGGAAGAGATTCCGGAATGCACGCCTTAAGCAGAGCTGCAGTTTTCTCTCCCCAAATGCCCCCACAATCTGGGCTAGCCTGGAGCTCCTGGGTCTCCCACACGGGTGGCAGGGGCCCAAGTGCGGAAGCCATCATCTGCTGCCTCCCAGGGTGCAGCAGCAGAGGAGCTGGGACTTGAACCAGCGACTCCCTCATGGGATGCAAGCGCCCCGAGCAGTGGCTTCATCTGCTCCACACGCCTGCCCCTTACCAGGGACCCTTGGCCTGTCTGCACCCACTTCCTTTTCAGCTTGTGGGCCCTGATCTAGGGACTCTTCCTCAGGATATTTTTTTGAAAACATTTATTTATTTATTTGAAATTCAGAGAGAGAGAGACAGAATCGATCTTCTACCTGCTGGTTCACTTCCTAGATGGCCACAATGGCCAGGGCTGGGCCAGGCTGAAATCAGGAGGTTCTTCTATGCCTTCCATGTGGGTGGCAGGAGCCATCCTCTGCATTAGCAGGGAGCTGGATCCAAAGTGGAGCAGCCAGGACATGAACCAGCACCCACAGGAAATGCTGGCATTGAGGGCAGTGGCTTTACCTGCTACACCACAACGCCAACCCCAGAATAGTATTATTAAATTTGTAAAACATGGGGGCTGGCACTGTGGTACAGCAGGGTAAAGCCCCAGCCTGCAGCATTGGCACCCCATATGGGTGCCGGTTCAAGTCCCAGCTACTCCACTTCTGATACAGCTCCCTGCTAATACATCTGGGAAAGCAGCGGGAGATGGCCCCAAGTGCTTGGGCACCTGCACCCACGTGGAGACCAGGAAGAATCTCCTGGCTCCTGGCTATGGATTGGCTCAGCTCTGGTCACTGTGGCCATTTGGGGAGTGAACAAGCAGATGGAAGATCTCTTTCTCTGTCTCTACCTTTCTCGATAACTCTTTCAAATAAATAAAACAAGTTTTAAAAAATAAATCTGTCAAATATGATACAAAGGGAATCAGCTGCCAAACAGAACTTTAAATTTTTAAAAAATTCGCTGGCAGAGAGACAGATCTTTTAACTGGGGCTGGACTAGAATCAGGCCAGGAACCAAGAACTCCATCCAAGTTTCCCATCTGGGTGGCAGGGACCCAAGCCCTGGAGCCATCACCAGCTGCCTCCCAGGGTGTGACCTAGCAGGAAGCTGGAATCAGGAGTGGGGCCAAGACTGGAACCCGGACCTCTGATACAGGATTCAGGGATCCCAAGTGGCGTCTTCACGCCTGTGCCAAATGCCTGCCCTATCAAACAGCAATTTTTAAAACCAACTCGTGATGTGGTACTACATGAACTTCTTCATTAACACGTACCAGTCATGACTTGAAATTACCCGAGTCTAAGTGGCATGTGTGGAGTCCCTGTGAGAACCGTAATGTGACGTGACGGTGACTGATTCCTGGGGGCGGGAGGCCGCGTGCACCACAGCCTCGGCTGAGCTTCCTGAGTTTTATATTCAAAGGGGCGGAACACGCTAGATTTGGTAAGGGTTAGTGAAATCAAAGGCGGACCCTTTCGTCCCCGTTCAGAGGTCGCCTGAGTTTTGTCTGTGCCTGCCTGAGCGCCTGGGCACCCCGCGGGCTCAAGCCCCAGATGGAGTCAGCTGCCGTGAGTGCATTGCCAGTGCTATCAGCCCTGGGTACCTGGTCTCCCTCCAGGAAGAGCGATTCCCACCTCATTGCCTCCGATTCTGTCACTGCCTCTATTTTCAGGCAAAAGCCCCGTCTACTCCTGAGCCACCCCTCCTCACCTTCACCGAGACGCCCCTCTGGGCCCCTCTCCTCTCACCGTCCCATTGCTGTGTTTGGGCAGACTGACTCGGGCGTTGATAAATCAATGCTTTCTAGCAAGAGCTATCCACAGGGGCTGCCCTGCAGACACTGCACTGAACACTTCGTATCTGATTTGCCTCTTCTCTCTCCGAGGCAGAACGGTTACTGCTCTAACCTGGAGGAAGGAGAACCCGAGGGAACTGCAGGACCCCAGCAAGGGCCAGTGGAAGCATCGGTGTCTATACAGGCTTGGCCTCCTCCACCTCACAGTCCGCCTTTGAGGTGCGTAGGTCCTGTTAGCCCTGTCTGCAGGCGGGGGACCTAAGACGTCAGGGAGAAACACGGTGTCAGGCTCACTTGGCTGGCGTGGGCCACACCTGGGTTAGACCCAGACGGGCTGGGGGCAGAGGACACCCGTTCCCACCCACCACCTTCTCCTGGGCTCAGGGAGGCCACGGCTGGAACCCAGGTCTTCTCATCCCACAGCCGCCTCAACTCGTGGCCAGGAGCTACGACTGACTCAGAAGCTGCTCCCCGTGGTTGGTTCCTGTGAATGAACAGAAAGACGCGCTGAGTCAGCCGCCATGAATGAGACCGAAGGCAGCGGTCGGAGAGCTGAGTGGGAAACCACACCGGATCTCATCTATGTGAATGACTGCCAGAGACCCAAGGTCAAGGTCACCTTTGAGATGTGTGACAAGCAGCACAACTGACAGCCTTCCAGTAACCACTTTTAGAGGGTACTAGGCTAACCTTTCTTTTTTTAATATTTATTTATTTGAAAGACAGAGTTACACAGAGAGAGGAGAGGGGGAGAGAGAGAGAGAGAGAGAATGAATCTTCCATCGGATGGTTCACTCCCCAGTTGGCAGCAACAGCCGGAGCTGCGCCAATCTGAAGCCAGGAGCCAGGAGCCTCTTCCAGGTCTCCCACGTGGGTGCGAGGGCCCAAGGCTATCTTCTCTTGCTTTCCCAGGCCATAGCAGAGAGCTGGATTGAAAGTGGAGCAGCTGGGTCTCGAATCTGTGCCCATATGGGATGCTAGCGCTGTTGTTTTAAGGTTAGCCTATGGGGCTAACCTTAAATTATTAAATAAGCAAGTCTATTAACCTTAAACTATTAAATAAGCAATAAACTATTAAATAAGCAAGTCTTCTGTATTGGGAACTTCTGGAGAGAGATGGGACCACACACTACTACAGGGGAATGTATCCTTTAGGCTGCCAGGGACAATTGTGACAGAAGCAGTATCACCACCAAAGGACGTGACTGGGCAGAAGCTCCACCTGCGGGGTACCAGCTCCCCACCCCGGCATTCACCTGGGGCACCCGGAAGGCATGTGCTGTTAACTTTAGTAAGTACGCAAATTATAGCCAACTGCTTCATGAACTCAGCTTTTGTCAGCTAACATTCAGTTTTTTTTAAAGATTTTATTTATTTGGAAGGCAGAGTTAGAGAGGAAGGGAGGGAGGGAGGGGGAATGAGAGAGAGAGAGAGAGAGAGAGAATCTTCCATTTGCTGGTTCACTCCCTGAACGGTCAAAACTGTCAGGAGCCTGACACTCATCAGATTTTCACAAGTAGGTACAGGGGCACAGGCACTTGTCCATCTTCCACTGCTTTCCCAGGTGCGTTAGCAGGGATCTGGATCAGAAGTGGAGCAGCCAGGATTTGAACCAGCACCACAGCTGCCTATCCAGCTATGCCACATGAGCCCCAACATTCAGCATTATTCCTTCAAATAAGAAGCAAGACAACATCAGGACATAGACTTTATTTCTTTGTGATATTTTATATAGTAACCACCATTAGCTACCGAATAATTTCACTCACAAATCATTCTGGTTCTCCTTCCACAAAGATCTGTCTCCTGTTCTTTTGGGTTGCCAGCATGATGGACGAGCATGGTGTAAACCACTGGCTCTCATTAAGATTCCTTTCCAGTTAAATGTTGCTGCACTGAGAGTTCCAGAGTTCCTCTAAGTTGTAAAGACTTCACATATGACCCTGGGGTTATACATACACACATATGACCCTGGGGTTATACATACACACACATGACCCTGGGGTTATACATACACACATATGACCCCGGGGTTATACATACACACATATGACCCTATGGTTATACATACACACATATGACCCTGGGGTTATACATACACACACGTATATGACTTGTTATATACATATACACATATGACCCTGGGGTTATACATACACACACATGACCCTGGGGTTATACATACACACACATGACCCTGGGGTTATACATACACACATATGACCCTGTGGTTATACATACACATATATGACCCTGGGGTTATACATACACACACATGACCCTGGGGTTATATACATACACACACATGACCCTGGGGTTATACATACACACATATGACCCCGGGGTTATACATACACACATATGACCCTATGGTTATACATACACATATATGACCCTGGGGTTATACATACACACACGTATATGACTTGTTATATACATATACACATATGACCCTGGGGTTATACATACACACACATGACCCTGGGGTTATACATACACACATATGACCCTGGGGTTATACATACACACACATGACCCTGGGGTTATACATACACACATATGACCCTGTGGTTATACATACACATATATGACCCTATGGTTATACATACACACACATGACCCTGGGGTTATACATACACACACATGACCCTGGGGTTATATACATACACACACATGACCCTGGGGTTATACATACACACATATGACCCCGGGGTTATACATACACATATATGACCCTGGGGTTATACATACACACACGTATATGACTTGTTATATACATATACACATATGACCCTGGGGTTATACATACACACACATGACCCTGGGGTTATACATACACACATATGACCCTGGGGTTATACATACACACACATGACCCTGGGGTTATACATACACACATATGACCCTGGGGTTATACATACACACACGTATACGACCTGTGGCTATATACATACACACATACAACCCTGTGGTTATACATACATACACACATATGACCGTGTGGCTATACACACAGATATGACCCTGTGGTTATATACATACGCACATATGACCGTGTGGCTATACACACACATATGACTGTGTGGTTATACACATACACACGTATGACCCTGTAGTGTTTTATACACACACATATGAGCCTATGGTGTTTTATACACACACACACACAGATATACACATCTACAGACTCTGTTACATGTGTCCTCAAGCAATCTGTTTCATTATCGTCATTATATCATCCTCTGGCTCTTGCCGAGTCATCAAACTGCACAGCACTTCCTGAACGTCCCGGGCAGGGCTGCAAGGGTGTGCCTGTTTGCTCCCACTCTGCATCCATCATTCCCCTCAAGCCTGCTCCGCTGTTGCCAAGATGCCAGGCCTTCACTTGGTTTCCTCGCCTAAGACGCTCTTCCTCTCGCTGTGACTTGTCCCCTCCTCTTATCTGGGTTTCCTCCTTTGGACAAAAAGCAAGACTTGAACACGAAAGGTCACGCACACCCTGCACACACCCTTTATTCTCTCCTGCCCCTCCATCTTTCATTCACAGTCCCCATCGCCGCCTGGCAGGATCTCTTGGTGCACCTGTTCATTGTCTCTTTCCCCCACTGGACAGAAGCTCCGTGAGTGAGGACTCTTCACTGAGGTAGCCCTGGCACGCACAGCAGTGCCAAGAGAGCAACAAAGGCTTCTCAAACGAAAGGCTGAGCCCCGTGAGGCTCAGACGCGGCACCACCCCAAGAGCCATCACAGCCTTGGTCACAGAAGTCACTCATGTACGGCCACACAGCTTCACTGATTCTGTAATGGGAGGGCGTGTGTGAGGAGGGACTGGCAGGAGTCCAGTGACACAGCACAGAGGAGGAAACGGGCAGGGCCTCGTCCAGCAGACAGAGCGAGCGAGGGCACAGCAGGTAAGAACGTGGCAACCAGGAAGAAAGCTTACTGAACTGCACTGGGTAGGATGCCAGCGTGGTCGCATACCCACTGCGGGTTTAACCACCGACGTGGGCGTCACAGCCAAGACCAGCAGATTCGCTGGCTGCAGACACCCGAAAGACCACCAGAATATCTGGTCCTCAGCCTGGGGGTGGCTGCTACTGAGGTGGGCACTGAGATTTGAGAGACACCTCCAGGACAGTTAAAAGGCAGCCGGCGGTGGGGAGGGACTTGGCCAAGGAAGCCCTGCTGGGTTCCAGGGTGTGCTGCTGGGCGCAGAGGAATCCTTCTGCCCACTGAGAGGCGAGCTGCTGTGGCTCCTGCTGCTTCCAGGCTTTTGGGATCTGAAAACGTCACGAGAGCAGAGTCAGAATTAAGGGCTGCAGCAGGAAGTACTGAGAAGGGGCCCAGTGCTTCAGCCACGATCGCAGGAGGTCCTGCCGAACTTCTGGGCAGCCATCGCCATTGCCATCTTGCAAGAGCAAAGTATTTAAAAGCTTGATAACTCATATTTTTAAAAAATTTATTTATTTATTTGGAAGGCAAAATTAGAGAGGCAGAAGCAGAGAGGGAGAGAGGAAGAGAGGGGGAGGGCAGAGAGAGAGAGAGAGAGAGAGAGAGAGAGACATCCTTCTGTTGGCTCACTCCTCAAATGGCCAGGAGGAAGCCAGGAACGTCATCCGGGTCTCCCACATGGGTGTAGGGTCCCTAGGACTTGGGCCATCTTCTGCTGCTTTCCCAGGCAAATTAGCAGGGAGCTGGATCGGAAGCGGAGCAATCAGGAAACCAACTGGCTGTCTACACCGGCTGCGGGTGGTTTAACGCACTGAGCCACAGGGCAGGCTGGAGGACCTCTTATCGAAACTAAATAATCGGATATTACTCCTGAACTCCAGAATTCCGCCGCTCACCTGATACGCTGCAGAGCAATTGCTGACCCAGGGTGGGGGGGTGGGGGGAGTCGGTATTTATTGCAAATCGCACAGCAAGGAGCCAGGCCGCTCCCTCTAGCGTCCCAGGCTCCCTGAAGGGCTATGGGCAAAGGGTCTTAGACCCCAGCTGGGGCTACAGGTGCGTGCTCAGCGCATGGCAGGTCCCTGGCTGGTCTGCAGTACGGAGTCTGGGCACAGCGGGCTCCAGCGGGCCCGGCACCACGACGTCGGCTGTGGAGGGCGGGCCCGGGCGCCACACCCTCAATTCAGCCAATTTCAGTAAACCCGGGGGGGCCGGGACCTGACCGGGTCTGCTTGGGGCTCGGCTCCTCTCACCGCCAGACACGCGACACCCACGACCACACACGCCCGGCGGGGAAACGCACAGCGAACACGCCGCCCAAGGCCCAGTCTCCAGCGAGCGCCGCCGAGGGGAGCCGCGCGCCTCCGGACGCCGAGGACCCCGGCGGGCAGGGCTGACCCCAGGCCGCAGCGCAGGCCCCGCACCAGGCACGCTCTCCTCGGACTCGGGGGGACTCTGCGGGACCACAGAACGGCAACGCCCTTCACGCCACGCCCCGAACAACGCAACCCTCCACGCGCGTTAGTGCTCTCGTCTGCGCCCCGCCGGGACCCCCGCCCCGCAGCCGCCGGCTGTGCCGCGCATGCTCCGCCCCGCCCGCTGCGGCCGGGCTCGGCCAATCGCGGGCGCCGCCGGAAGTGAGCCTGACGTCACTGCGGGCCCGCCGGTCCGCTTCCGGCGCGCGGAGCGCCGTGGGAGTGGCGCTGGGTGGCCCACGCTCGGGGGGCTTTTCGCACCCGGTGGGAGCCGAGGCCGGGTCGTTCTCGGGGCCCCTCGCAGACCGCAGGGTCAGAATTTCCCGCCTCGCGCCAGCACCGCCTCGAAAGGTCAGGGCTCGCCCACTCCTCTCCGGGGCCGCCGACCTAACCTTTGAGGCGCTGCCGAGTGGAAATTCTCAGCGCCGCGGGACCTCGGGGGGGTCCTGACCCGGCTTTTGTGGGCTGTTGAGAAGTACGTTGTTTAGTGCCCCCAAGGTCTGGTTCCAGTCCCACCTCTCCGGTGAGGCTGGACCGCAGGTGCCTCGTCCGGTGAAACGAGTGAGATACCGGAGCTGAGGTTAGGGTTAGAAGTCGGTTAAAAAACCGCGTGTGGACGGCAGTGTGTCACGAAGCATGAACGTATGGCAGCATTCAAAGTCGAATACCGAGTGGCTCCTGAGCACCTGCGGGGGCCGGGAGGGGTCCCCGGGCCTCACAGGGCCAGAAAATGCCCGGAGGCAAAGTGCTGACAAAACGGACAGGCGTGGACGGCGCCGCAGGCTCTTAGCTGGGGGCCGGGGCAGGGTGACCGGACGGCTCAGGCCGGAGGAGGTGTGGGTGGCAGCGGCTAGCCCGCTCAGCGCCCGTCCCCCCGGACGGTGAGCGTCTGAAATGTGGCTGGCGGACCCTGGTTCCTTACAGACCCAGGGCGGTTTGTCTCCAGCAGGCAGTGGGCGGCCCGGGTGCTTCTGCCTGGAAACGGGCTGAGCCATGAGGTGTCCTCATTGCCGGGACCAGGGCAACGCTTCTTGGTACGAGGTCTGAATTTCTTGACTTAGTTCTAGAAATGTGTGTAAGGAGGGTGTCAGAAGTGCTGATTACCTGGGAAGGCGGCAGAATTTCGGGTGGGCGGAGGGTGAAGCCTGGGTCAGGGTCTCTGGACTGGACCAAGCCTGCGGGAACTCGGAGCCCTCTCACCTGCTGGACCTGTCTTCACCTCTGTATCCACAGTACCGGAATACCCGCCGGACAGCACACGGCGTCTGGAGCCCAGTTACCGTAATACCCGCCGGACAGTCAGCACACAGTGGTCTGAAGCCCAATTACCGTAATACCTGCCGGACAGACAGCACATGGCGTCTGAAGCCGTTACCGTAATACCTGCCGGACAGTCAGCACACAGTGGTCTGAAGCCCAGTTACCGGAATACCTGCCGGACAGACAGCACATGGCGTCTGAAGCCGTTACCGGAATACCCGCCGGACAGCACACCGCGTCTGAAGCCCAGTTACCGTAACACCCGCCGGACAGTCAGCACACGGCGTCTGAAGCCCAGTTACCGTAATACCCGCCTGACAGTCAGCACAGAAGCCCAGTTACCGTAATACCTGCCGGACAGTCAGCACACCGCGTCTGAAGCCCAGTTACCGTAATACCTGCTGGACAGTCAGTACACAGTGTCTAAAGGCAGTAGGCAAGATGACAATTATTAGCACGCTGTTTAAAAAAATAAAGGGCCCGGTATTGTAGTGCAGTGGGGTAAGTGGATAGCCCGTACGGGTGCAGGTTCAAGTCCCTGCTGCTCCACGTTGATCCAGCACCCTGCTAATGTGCATGGGAAAGCAACAGAGATGGCCCAAGTGCCTGGGGCCCCGCACCCACGTAGGAGACCAAGATGAAGGACCAGGCTCCTGGCTTTGGCCTGGCCCAGCTCTGGCCATTGCAGCCATTGGGGGCGTGAACCAGTGGATGGAAGATAATCAGTCTCTCTAATTCTGCCTTAAAAATAAATAAATGATTCTTAAAAAAAAAAAAAATACTGAGATAATTAGCAGAAGAAATAAGTTAGAGTTGGAAATATTTGCTCCTGGGCACCAGCTGAGCCCTGCCAGTTTGCTGCCGCTGTGTAACACAGGCTTCACTGTTAAGTGTGGCGTTGGCCGTGGCCGCACGGCTCCAGGTCGCTGGGTGTGCAGGTTGGCTGGGGCAGCTTTGTTCCCCAAGTGTCCTTCTTAACTCAGGTGGAGAGGCTGCTCCGGCTGCCGTGGGCGAAAGCGCGCTACGGCAACTCAGAACCCAGCAGGGCAGGCCTGAGCAGCAGGTCAGTACTTTCCCAGGCTGTGTGCAGGCATCTGTTAAGGTTCCACTGGCCAGCCAGGAGGGACACAGGTTCTGAAACACAAGTGGTGGAATATACCGAGTGTTCGAGGGCTGGGTGTTGTGGCACAAAAGGTTAAGCAACCCCTGGGGATGCCTGTATCCCATACTGGAGCTCTATTTTAAGTCCCGCTCTTCCACTTCTGCTCCGGCTCCCTGCTAGTTTCCCTGGGAAGCAATGGATAATGGCTCAGCCCGAGTTCCTGTCAGACATGTGGGAGCCCAAGATGGCTCCTGACTTCAGCCTGGGACAGCCCAGGCTATTGCAGCCATTTGAGATGTGAATCCTGCAGATAGGATATCTGTCTCCCAGTCTTTCTGTCTCTCTGTCACTTTGTCTTTCCAATAAATAAATGTCTCTAAAGAAAATCTCTGTTTGGGGCCAGCATTGTGGTGTAGTGGGTAAAGCCACCACCTGTAATATTGGCATTCCACATGGGTGCTGGTTCCCAACCTGGCTGCTCCACTTCTGATCCGGCTCCCTGCTAATGCACCTGGGAGAGTGGTGGAGCATGGCCCAAGTGCTAGGGACCCTGCACCCACGAGGGAGACCTGGAAGAAGCTCATGACTCCTGGCTTCAGTCTGGCCCAGTCCTGGCCATTGTGGCCATTTGGAGAGTAAACCAGAGGATGAAAGATTCTCTCTCTCTGTCTCTCTCGGTCTCTTCCTCTCTGTGTAACTCTTTCAAATAAATAAGTCTTTAAAAAAAAGAAGTAGCTGTCTTTCAGAGCCTAGTGGGGGACTGCAGTCATAATAACCTACTGTGTGTTTTATGAATAATGAGTCTGGATGACCTGGAAGGTTCAAAACATACGGAATGGAAATGGTGATTACACTGGTTTTATCAACACATTGAACATGTACTGGAACATCTCTGTACAACATAAATATGTACAGTATTACATGTTAGAGGAATTTTAAGAAAAACATTTCAAGAGCGAAAACAAGATCAAACCCAAAGTCAAACAACAGGAAGCACACTTCACCCATGCAGATGGGAGGGAAAAGAGTGACTATTTCTGAAAAATAATTCAGTCTACCATACGCAATGACTAGATTTTTAAAAGTACATGTAATATGCATTTGATGGAAGAGTGTGGCCTAGTGGTCACTTGGTGCCCGCACCCCACGTGGGTGCTGGGTTTGACGCCTGGCTCCTGACTGCTGCAGAAGCAGGCCCTGGTAGGCACCAGGTGATGGACCAGATCCTCGGGTTCCTGTCACGACACGTGGGTTCCCGGCTCAGTCCCGGCTGCTGCGGGCATTCGGGGAGTGAACTAGCAGATGGGAGCGCTCCGTTTTCTGTATGTCTCAAACTAATAATAAATCATTTCAAAAGCAATACTGACCCCGATCCATGTCAGATCTGACGGTGACGCCGGCGTCTCGGGAGTGTAAACTCTGGTTCGTTCTGTCTCTGCTGAGCCGTCTGTACTGTGCTGTGGCTGTTCCTTGCCGCAGCAGACCCCCACCCTAAGCCCCCTTAAGGGTTTACTATGGGGGACGACAGATTTTCCTTCCATCTGCCTAAAACCTTTGGACTTTTTGTAGGATTGATTTATTTAATTTGAAAAGTCAATTTTCTTAGACATTGAATTTGAAAAAATATTTTGAGATTCTCCATTTGCTGGTCCTCTTCCCAAACAGCCGTGGCTCCAGAAGCCTGGGCTGGGTCAGGCCAAAGCCGGGAGACTTCATCCAGGTCTCCTGTAAGGGCGGCAAGAACTCGGGCCCTCCAGTGCTGATTCCCATTAGCAGGAAGCTGGAATCGAGCAGAGCTGGGATTCGAACCCGAGCACTCCTGACATGGGGATCCCAAGTGGCATCTTTAAAAAAAAAAAAAAAATTTATTATGTTTTAGAGGCAGAGTTAAGGAGAAAGAAGGAGAGAGAGAGAGAGAGAGAGATCCCATCTGCTGGATCTCTCTTCAAATGGCTGCAACAGCTGGGGCTGTGTCAGAGCAAAGCCAGGAGCTTCTTCCGGGTCTCCCACCTGGGCGCAGGGGCCCAAGGGCTCGGGCCATCTTCTGCTTTCCCAGGCCACAGCAGAGAGCTGGGTGGGAAGTGGAGCAGCCTTGGGCCGGCGCTGTGGCGCAGCGGGTAAAGCCGCAGCCCACGGCGCCAGCATCCCATGTGGGCACAGGTTCGAGACCCGGCTGCTCCACTTCCGATCCCGCTCTGCCGCGGCCTGGGAGAGCAGCAGCAGGTGGAGGCCCCGGCACCCGCGTGTCAGCAGCGGGCTCGGTGGGCTCACAGCCCCGAGGCCAGGCTCCTGGCGGTGCCCAGGGGCTCCCCGGCCTCTGGCCTTCGCCCGTGGCTCCGGTGGGCCGAGGCCGCACTTGGCGGTCAGTTCGCGGTCAGTTCCCCAGGCCGCACTTCGGCCGCGGCGGTGGTCTCCGGCGGCAGCGGCGGGGCCCTGCCGTCCTCCTTCGGGCTGTGGCCGCCTTCCCCCTCACACGCACGTGCGGGGAGCCACCTGTCGTCGGGGTGCGGGGCAGCCCCGCGGGCGTCGCACCCACAGCCACGGCCGCGCCGTCTCGGCCGAGGGAGCGAGTCAGAGCACCGACATTTTACACCTCTTCACGGACCCACTCCGTGCTGGTTGGATGGACAGCCGCGACATCAGCTCCGCGGGGGAGACACCCATGACGTCACTGCGCGCGAACGAAGCGCGCCTCGGGGTCGCGGGCCCGGAAAAGCGGAGCACAGACTCGAGAAGGCGGCTCTGCGGCGCGGCGCGGCGCGGCGCCATCTTGCAGCGCGGAGAGCGCGGGGTGACCCCGGCCGGGGCGGGCCGGGCCGGGCCATTCGCCGCGGGGGGGGACGGCGTGCGACGTACGAGACGAAGCCCCCCCGTCGCCGTCAGGATGGGCTCGGCCGGATGTGACGCAGGGCGACGTAGGCCTGCGCGTTGCGAGGCGCAGGGGCGGGGCCCGGCGTGCGTGCGTGCGTGCGCGCGCGCCTGCCTACTCGCGTCTGCCTGAGGTGGGCTGGGGTGAGTGGTCCGCGGCGTCGCGTCTGTAGGGAGAGACGCGGGGTGCGGGTCGGGGCGCGGGAGGGCGCGGCGTTGCTGCCGGGGACGCCCGGGCGGACGCTGCCCCCTCGGCCCGGCCGCCGGCGTCCGCGGGTGCGCAGAGCAGCTCCGCCGTGCGGGAGGCGTTAGCCCGCGGTGTGGCGTCCGTGAGGTCCGGTCCGCTGTGCCTGGGCTGCAGGCCCCGCACGGGGGGCCGCGCGCGGGGGTCCTGGCCGGCGTTCCCGTCTCGGTCCGCCGGGGAGCCCGGCCGTGGGCGACGCCCCCGTGCAGAGTGGCCCCCTGGAACTTTGGAAAGAACCCTGGCCCGAGCCCGGGGGCGAGTGGCCGGAGCCCGCCGTGACCCTCGGGCCGCCCGGGGAGCGGCCACGCGGAGCCGCGGTCCCCGCGCCACGCCAGCGGCCGTGCCGGGTTCGTGTGGAGGGCGCTTGCTCTGCAGTGGGTTGTTAGGGAAAAAAACCAAGAAAAACGTGACGGAGACTCCCGCGGGGAACAAGGAACCCTGAGCGTTCGTGGGGAGCAGAGTGAATGACGGTGGGTGAGGGCGCCAGCGGCGTTTTGGAGTCCACGCGTGGGTTTTCCGGGTTAGCAGTTCGTCGTCGCTGTGTGCACCGTCCTTCACGCCGTGGAGTCCAGAAATGTTGGTGTCGAGCTAAACCTGCGATAAACCTGTCTCCACTGGCCGCCGACTTTCCCGAGGAGCCTCGGGCTCATGCGTTAGCACCCGCCTCGCCGCGTGTGTCACACTCACAGCGTTAGCACCAGCCTCGCCGAGTGTCTCACACACAGCGTTAGCACCGGCCTCACCGAGTGTGTCACACAATCAGCGTTAGCACCGGCCTCGCCGAGTGTGTCACACAGTTAGCACCGGCCTCGCTGAGTGTGTCTCACACTCACAGCGTTAGCACCGGCCTCGCCGAGTGTGTCACACTCACAGAGTTAGCACCGGCCTCGCCGCGTGTGTCACACTCACAGCGTTAGCACCAGGCTTGCCGCGTGTGTCACACTCACAGCGTTAGCACCAGCCTCGCCGAGTGTCTCACACACAGCGTTAGCACCGGCCTCACCGAGTGTGTCACACAATCAGCGTTAGCACCGGCCTCGCCGAGTGTGTCACACAGTTAGCACCGGCCTCGCTGAGTGTGTCTCACACTCACAGCGTTAGCACCGGCCTCGCCGAGTGTCTCACACTCACAGAGTTAGCACCGGCCTCGCCGAGTGTCTCACACTCACAGAGTTAGCACCGGCCTCGCCAAGTGTCTCACACTCACAGAGTTAGCACCGGCCTCGCTGAGTGTGTCTCACAGTGTTAGCACCAGCCTTGCTGAATGTGTCACACACTCACAGTGTTAGCACCAGCCTTGCCGAGTGTGTCACACTCACAGAGTTAGCACCGGCCTTGCCGAGTGTGTCACACACTCACAGTGTTAGCACCAGCCTTGCCGAGTGTGTCACACACAGTGTTAGCACCAGCCTCGCTGAGTGTGTCACACACTCACGGTGTTAGCACCAGCCTCGCCGAGTGTGTCTCTCACACAGCAGTGCCCCTCCGCTGTAGGAAATGGTCTTAACCCCAGATGCGCTGCAGGGTGTTTGTCAGAGCCCTTGGCCTAGTAACACTTCCTTCCGTTGCCCGAGAAAGTTCCTAAACGTCAGTGTTTGAGGTTTTCAAGGTGAAAATTTCAGGGTTGCATTGCAAGGTTTTTGAATTTATTTTTTAAGGCTGAAAATTCTCAAAATGGCTTCAAAAAGAGCTCTGGTCATCCTGGCCAAAGGAGCCGAGGAGATGGAGACAGTCATCCCTGTGGACGTCATGAGGCGAGCTGGGGTGAGTCCCCCGTTCTTTCCTAGTCCTCCTCTTGTGCAGTTTCAAGGTTTTTTTTAAAGATGTATTTTAGTTACATGAAAGGCAGAGAGACAGGAAGGAAGAAACAGACGGACCATCTCTGGTTCACTCCCCAGCTGGCTGTGAGAGCCCGGGCTGGGCGGGGCCAGAGCCAAGAGCCGGGAACTCCATCCAGGTCTCCCATGTGAGTGCAGGGACCCAAGCCCTTGGGCCATCTGCTGACTTCCCCAGGCACATAAGCAGGGAGCTGGCTCAGAATTGGAGCACCCAGGACTTGCCTGCCCCAAGTTTTAGGATTTTTTTTTTTTGAAAGTTTTACTTATTTAAAAGAAGGACACACACACAGAGAGAGAGACAGAGACAGAGACATCTTCCATGTGCTGGTTCCTTCCCCAAATATCCGCAACAGCTGAGTCTGGGCCGAGCTGGAGCCAGGAGCCAGGACCTCCCGTCCAGGTCTTCCACGCGGTGGCAGGGACATCACTGGCTACCTCCTGGGATGCCCATTAGCAGGAAGCTGGAATGGAGCTGGGACTCGAACCCAGGCACTCTGGTGCAGGATGCGGGCACCCCCAGCGGTGTCTTGAGCACTGTGCCACACGCTTGTCCATTGCTTAGCCTTCGCCGACTCGGCATCTTCATCTGTTAGACACGGTAAGGTGGTCTCTGTGCCAGGTGGCCTCCTGGCTGAATCTCATTTAACGTGCACGCATACTCTACAAGCCGTCCTGCCTGATGGCACGGAGAACAGGGAGGCGCTGTTGGGCAGCAAACCTCCAGCCCGCTCACCCCAGCTCGCATGGCCACTGAAGCTGACCCCTGGGGGAGCACCCAGCACAGTCCTTCAAGTTTTAGGATTTTAAAATAT
The DNA here is from genome assembly GCF_033115175.1 of Lepus europaeus. NCBI lineage: Eukaryota > Metazoa > Chordata > Mammalia > Lagomorpha > Leporidae > Lepus > Lepus europaeus. Next base: position 4,826,874 of record NC_084831.1, read on the forward strand.
TTACTTTGAATATACTTTACTAAATATTTCAAGTGTATGCAAAATTAAAGACTGTAACATATTTAATCTTGTTAGCATTTGCCATATTTCTTTCAAACCATTTCATATTTTTTTTAGATCTATCTGCTTATTTACCTGAAAGAGTGATAGCATCTTCCCTCTAGTTCATCCCCAGATGCCTGCAACAGCCAGTGCTAGGCCAGGCTGAAGCCAGGAGCTCCATTTGGGTCTCTTGATGCAGGAACGAAAATCCTGGGTCACCCACTGCTTCCCAGGCCTATTAGCAGGGAGCTGGATTGGAAGCAGAGCGCCTGGGACTAGAACCAACATTCCAGTGTAGGGTGTGGCATCCCAGCGCACTGTCACCCACTGCTTCCCAGGCCTATCAGCAGGGAGCTGGGTTGGAAGCAGAGTGCCTGGGACTAGAACCAACATTCCAGTGTAGGGTGTGGCATCCCAGCGCACTGTACCTCGATGCATATCCTTTCTGGTTTTTAGTTTTATTTGTTTATTTGAAAGAGGTCTTCCATCCGCTGGTTCACTCCCCCAAGTGCCCCCAGCAGACAGAGCTGAGTCGTAGTGAAGCCACAAGTCTGTAACTCCTCCTGGGTTTCCTGTACCTGAGCCGTGCCCTGCTGCCTTCTGTGGTACCCACCAGCAGATAGCTGGGTGGTGAGCAGAGCAAGGACCCAAACTTAGGCACCGTGATGTGGTACGAGGTGCCCAAGTGGCATCTTTTCTTTTCTTTAAAGATTTATTTATTTATTTGAAAGTCAGAGTCACACACAGAGAGAGAGAGAGAGATCTTCCATCCCCTGGTTCACTCCCCTGTTGGCCGCAATGGCCGGAGCTGCACCAATCAGGAGCCAGGAGCTTCAGGGTCTTCCATGTGGGTGCAGGGGCTTAAGGACTTGGGCAATCCTCCACTGCTTTCCCAGGCCATAGCAGAGAGCTGGATTTGAAGTGGAGCAGTTGGGACTTGAACTGGTGCCCATATGGGATGCCGGCACTGCAGGCAGCAGCTTTGCTTGCTACGCCACAGTGCCGCCCCCCACAAGTGGTATCTTAACTGGTGTGCCAAACTCCCACCCGCAAACCCATTTCGTACAGAGCAGCCACTTTAGAGAGATGACCCCACGGCCCTGTTTGTCTGTTTTCTCTGTCCTATGCCGCCTTCTCTTCCTAGAGGTCACTGCTGTCACGTTGGTATCCGTGCGTCCATGCATGCCTGGCGCTGGGCTGTTCTCACCCTGCAGGCTTCTACAGGGGGTGTACAGTGTGTCTACACGAACAGCCATGGTGAACAAACTCCTCAGAGCTCCTACTCTGGGCCTGGCTTCATTCCAAGTGCTCCCTCACTGAAACTTCCCAGCAACCCTGTGAGTTAGAAGCTGCCACCCTCGTTTTACAGCTAAAGAAACTGAGGCATGGAGGCCCCAAAGAATGCCAGTAGAACCCGGACCCAGCAGTGGAGCCCAGAGTGTGTTCAGACCTGGGTACGCATAGGTCTGTTGAGCTCGCTCAGAATCGCCCACAGTGTTGGCCCGCGTGCAGGTGCACAGCCTGGCCGTCCTTGTCATGCATCTTCGCTGAGTCTCCTGTAGGAGGGTTCCCAGGCTGTGTTCCCAGTGGGGATGGCGAGGTCAGAGGACCACTCTTCCTGGATGCTGCTGAATCGCTTTCCAGTGCACCAACTGGCGGTCCCACCAGCAGGACAGGAAAGTTCCTCTTGTCAACTTTTTACATTTTGACAGGATAAAGTAGTATTTCCTTGTTTTAACTTGGATTTCTACCTTTTTTTTGAGATTTATTTATTTGAAAGTCAGAGTTAGAGAGAGAGAGAGAGAGGTCTTCCATCCGATGGTTCACTCCCTAATTGGCCACAGTGGCTGGAGCTGCGCTGATCAGGAGCCAGGAGCTTCTTCCAGGTCTCCCATATGTGTGCAGTGGCCCAAGGAGTTGGGCCATCCATCTTCCACTGCTTTCCCAGGCCACAGCAGAGAGGTGGATCAGAAGTGGGTCAGCCAGGATCCAAACCAGTGCCCGTATGGGATGCCGGCACTGCAGGAAGTGGCGTTACGCCACAGCGCCGTCCCCACTTTCTATTTGAAAATAACACGAAAGAGTGGGTGTTTGGTGCCGTAGTTAAGATGTTGCACATCTGTGTCCCATATCAGAGTGCCTGGCTTGAGCCCCACCCCCACTCTCAGTCCAGCGTCCTGCTGATTGTATCCTGGGAGGCAGCAGCAGGTGGTGGCTCAAGTACTTGGGTCCTTGCCACCATGTGGGAGACCTGGGTGGAGTTCCTGACCCCTAGACATTTGAACCAGTGGGTTGGTTCTCTCTCTCTCTCTCTCTCCCTCCCTCCCTCCCTCCCTCTCCCCATCTCAAATGAAAAGAAATCATAAAGTTCTAAATGGCAGTAGTAACCTTGTAAGATTATTAGAAGGAGTTATTAATGGGACGGTCCTATAATGTATTGCCCAAACTGGAATGCTTGTAGGAGAAAGGGTGTTCCAGCCAGACACAGTGCTAGGACAGCAGCTATAAATTGGGACTGTCAGGGAAATGGGGATAGACCTAGTTATTAAATACGTTTAGCTAACATAGTAGCTTAAATTCAGTGTGGTTGGGTTGTAGTATTTCCTGTCAAGTTATTTTAAAATGCAGGGTAGCTGTGAAAATGTCATTCTAAATGTGTCGGTGTTCTTAAATCTTTCTCGTAGATTAAGGTCACTGTTGCCGGTCTGGCTGGGAAGGACCCTGTACAGTGTAGCCGTGACGTTGTCATTTGTCCTGACGCCAGTCTGGAAGATGCAAAAAAAGAGGTTTGTTCCCCATATGTGGAATGATTCATCTGGCTTTGTCGCTAGTTTCCTGCAATGTCTTGTGAATACGTCTAAGACTTGGTAGCATAGACTTACTTTGAAAACTTACTTTGTTGCACGTCTTTCCAGTAACTCTGCTGGGAGGGCAGGGCTCCACCTCTCCGCGCCGTCACGTGGAATCCTTGATGCCGCGGTGCTTGGCGTGTTGGGGCGGGGGTGCCTTGCTGAGGCACCAGAGGGAGCGTTTTCCTTGCCGCCTCTTCTGGTTTTTGGAAAGGCAGAGTGACAGGAGAGACAGAGAGGCAGATCTGTCTGCCAGTCCACTGCCCAAATGGCTGCAACAGCCGGGGCTGGGCCAGGCTGAAGCCAGAACTCCATCCCCATCTCCCACATGAGTGGCAGGGGCTCAGGGACCTGAGGCGCCATCACTGCCTTCCCAGGTGAATTAGCAGGGAGCTGGATTGGAAGTAGAGCAGCCTGGACTTGAACCAGCACTGATAGGGGATGCTAGCGTCGCAGGCTGTGGCTTAGCCTGCTGTGCCCCAATGCCAGCACCCTATTCTAACTTTTTAATGCACTAAATCCTCTCTCTGCTCCCCCTTTGTTAAGCGACCTTTTACTTTTTCCTCTATAGTGACACAGATGGCCTGTGATTCATTTCACATGGAGCAGCTCAGACTTGATTAGTGTTGGGATTAAGAGCGAAGTAAACAGATCTGTTTAAACTGTGTCACTTTTTCCGTATCTAGAATTATGGTTCTTAACTTGTAAAGGCGATGGAGCTGGGATCCTTGCCCAGGTCGGGGGTCAGGAGGTGGGCTGTGCCCTCCTGGAGCAGCTGCATGGAGGGAGGGGAGGCGGGGCCTGCTTGCCATGCTGAGCTGGCCTCAGGTAGTCCATCGCTAGATTGTCAAGAGTTAGAATATTGGTACTTACAGGTGAGTTGTTGAGTAGAAGTAGTTTTGTTCCTCAGTGTTCTTGTATCCTATCATGCCGGGTATTTAGATCAGCAGTTATCTTTTGTAGATATTTATTGTTCATTCCAGATTCCAAAAAAATTCTATACTTCACATATTTTATTTTTTAGTTTTGGGTTTTGTTTAGTTTTAAAGCAACAGTAAGATACTTACGATCTTAAACAGTAGTTCTAAAAAGTGTGTGTTGTGCTGAATGTATACTAAGTTCTCATTTGTAGTTTGTTTAATGACTAATGATTTTCTTAAAACTTTCAGCATCGTCAAGTGTTGTTAAAGCAGTTTCCATTTTGTGTCTTCAGAGCTTGACATTAATGAGCTCTCTAGGGTGTTTTAGTGTTGGAGATACTAAAATATTGCATCATTTTTCTCTTCAAGTTCCATTTTTCATAAAGTTAAAAATATTTTTCCATGCCTTTTAAATTTTTTCTTGTGCACATACGTGTTAAAGACAGTTCACACAGTAGAGTCCGAGTGTCAGGTGTCCCCATCTCATTCTGCCCGTCTCCCTCCACCCAGCCCACAGAACATCCCTTTGTGAGTGCCTGTGTGCCACATGAGCAGGTGTGTCATGTCCGTACACATGTACACATATATTACATGTTCATATGCATGCACAAAGACTACGTGTTTTATTTCATGTTTTATCTCGTGTTTTGTGTATTGAGCACCTGTGTGCACGTGTGAGCGAGTGTATCATGTTCATACACATGTACACATCGCTTACCTGTGTTTGTGACTTTTCTGAGTCCCTGTGTGCACACACATGAGATCTGACCATACATGTGGGTTACCTATGTTTGTGTGTTTGATTGCAAGTGAGACTGTCCGCACCTGTCGCTCTGCAGCGTGGCCACGCTTACGTGTTCCGGCGGTGAGGAGCCTGTGTCCTCTGCTGACGATGACAGTGGAGTCCCGGGGCCACCTTTGTCTCACTGTGGTCCCACTGACAGCTGTACCTACACAGGTTCCTGCCTGTATTTTGCTTGAGTCCCACGTGTAAAATGTGAAAGCGTGGTTGGATCGTCACAGTGTTTTTTCTCCTTTTTTGAACTGTTTCAGGGCCCATATGACGTCGTCGTCCTGCCGGGAGGTAACCTGGGTGCACAGAATTTATCTGAGGTAAAAGCAGCGGGCCAGGACCTGGGGACACGGGCAGGGACACTGAAGGAAGTGTGTCAGGCCTGCGTGTGCTGTGTTGGTTACATTGTAGCTCAGCTGTTTCAGGGAGGGGGCTGTGGATAAGATGGAGACCACCCAAAGGAACATGTGTGTTCTAGCCTTACTGCAGACGTTTCTAGTAATATTTGCCATGGAGGTGCGCTGAACTGGTGGAGTGATTGTTCACGAACAAGTTCTGTGAATGCAGCCCCCAGTGAGATGCCTGCTTCCCGTGCCAGCAGCAGAGTCACTGGGCTTTGTGTAGGGGAAGGGTCAAGTCTGGGCTGGGGTTTGCAGGGAGCCATGAGGGCTGGCACTGCCGCTGTCGGGGGCTCAGCCTGCCCAGCAGACGGTAGAACAGTGTTCCCACTGGCCTGGACTCTGCTCCGCCCTCTGGAAGCGCCCCAGACCCCACATTGCCTCCTCCCGCCCACTCTCACCCTGGGAAACAGGAAGGCAAGGGGCAAACCAACAAAGTCGCTCTTTCCTTCCTGTGTTTGAAGGTGGAGGGATAAGGTTCCTTTAGGGCAAACCCTCTGTCAGGCCAAGGGTCCAGACACGTTGTGCATGTGGTCACCGTTACGGTAGTGATGTACAAGTGATCCTTGGACAGTAGAGCGCCGCTCTCATGGGTTAAGCTGGGCTGAGATTCTGCCAAAGTGTCCTAGCAAGAGATGGGTGGGACAGCCCAGTGGCAGCTTGACGTGTTCGGTTTCTTTGACAGTCTGCGGCCGTGAAGGAGATCCTGAAGGAACAAGAAAAGAGGAAGGGCCTCATAGCGGCCATCTGTGCAGGTACCGTGCCTGGGGGCTGCCCTTCCTTGTGGGGTTGGCTGCACGGGTCTCCCGCTTGGTCAGGCGAGAAGGGCGCCTTCCCTGGTCTGCTGGGTTGGGGGCACGGAGGTGGTGTTCCCTCAGAAGGGGGCAGCTGTGTGCGCCGCCTCTGGCCCGGCGTCCGTTCTGCAGCACTCCGCGTGTTCCGAGTGTGGTTGACCTCGGAGGAGAGGAGGGCCCTCTGGAATTCAGTAAACAGCTTGTCACGGCAGATCTGGCGCCAGAAAGCGTGTGTGCCAGCAGCGTCAGCAGGAATCGCCGGGCAGAAACAGCAGCTTTGCCCTGTGCTGCCCTGCAGAGGGGGAGGCCCGCGCCGCCTCCTGCCGCCTCCCTGGCCGTTTCTGACTCTCAGTGGGGTCTGAACTCGGGCACTGTATCGTCTGTGACTTAGAATAGGATCGCTCATGCTCCTCTGAGGTCCCCACATCTTTGAAACGTGACGTCCTGCTTTCTGGTGCTGTTTTAAAGCCGGTCGTGCTCCATCCAGTATTGGATAATGTTCCGCCAGCCTGCGTTTTTCCGTAGTGTGACCTCCCCAGGGCCTGCCTTGTTGCAGGCCGCTGTGAGATGTTTGCCCACATGGCTGGCGGGAATGGTACGCTGACGTCTTACTTCAGTACGTAGGCTCTGTAGAAGAAGTCACAGGCGAGGATCCCCGTGACTGCCACGTCGCCGTAGCACTCCCTCTGGGGAGTCAGGTCAGAACAGATGCTGCTAGGATGTTATTTGCCTTTTTCCTTCTCAGAAGTGACAGCAGGGTGTGACGGTGCCGTCCTGTGGCCATGGCATGTGTGCTAGAGATGTCCCAGGTCTACTGGTTCACGTGACAGGGGGTGATGTCACGTAGCCCACGCAAAGCCAAAGGGACCCCAGGAGCTGAATGGTAGAGAACGGGAGGCGCCGGAGCCCTGTCCTTGGCGATTTGTCTGCTGAAGGTCACTGCGGCCCTCTCTGGGGAGAGGGTCGTCGGTCCCATCGGTAGCCTCTCTCCGCGCTTTGACCAAAGGAAGACAGGATGGGATCGCGGCTTTGTGGCCCGAGGCCGTGGTGAGGCGCACGCTGCGTGTCAGCGGGGCTTTCGGTGCCAGTGAGCTCGCCTGGCTCGGCCTGGTCTGGTACTCGTGCTCTCGCGGCGTGTTCGTCCTGCTGCACACCCTGACTGCGGCAGTGAGGTGAGGGCCGTGGAGGGGAGCAGAGCAGGTGGAACAAGTGCAGGTTTTGGATGAAAAGATGCAAGTTAGGCCCTGATACTGCGTGAGAAAGATGGACTCAGAAGGGAGCTGTGTTGGGAAGAAGACAGGGAGGTTTGCTTTGAGTAGGGGCGGGCGGGCGGGGCGGGGCGGGGAGTTGACAGGTGTCAGGTGGAAGCCGGGCCTCAGACGCCAGCAGTGGCCAGGTGTCCTTTTCTAAGTCACCACCAGGTGGCGCTGGTGGCTTTTCCCTTGGCTGCCGCGGGGCATCCTGCTAGTCCTCCCCTCCCCCCAGTCTGCGGTGCTGACTCGGCAGCTCTCTCACCCTGCAGAATTTCTAGTAGTGGGGGTGCTTAGTGTCCCCGTCTCATTTTCAAAATAGACGGAATCCCCAGAAGACAATAATCGCGGACTTACCACGGCGGGCAAGCCAGCAGGAAGTGCCGGCGTCCGGGAGTGAGGGAGGGTGTGGAGGAAGCTCCCTAGGCCGCCTGGAGCCCCGGCCCCGCTGCTCGCTCTGCTCGCGCTCCCTTTACAGAGGAGACGTGGGGGGGGGGGGGGGGGCGGCTTTCTTATCCCTCCGCTCTGCCGTGGAAGAATTAGAGGTGACTCGGGAGTCCGTTCAAGTAGACTGAACAGCGCATATTTGGTACAATACAAGTAAGGCCAAAGGATGCCTGGGGCTTTGCAGAAGGTTCCTGGGAGATGTGTGTGATAAAAACACTCTGCACAGATTTCCAAAACATTTTTGTACCAAAGTTATCTTTTAATTCCATTTTTTTCATAGCCTTTTTGAAGTACCCGCGTGTGTTTGAGGCTTTTGACCTAAGAAGTAAAAGTCAGAACTTGGAGTGACACTGACACCTCGGGTTAGGTAGAGCGCTTATGCAATCAGGTTGCAGTTTGTTTGTTCCCGTGTTTACAGCAGCGCTGGCTTGAGCAGCCCACAGGTGTGTTATGTAACCATTTCCTGGGAATCATGTTGGAAAATGAAAGGTCAGGTTTGTGGAAGCAAACACAGGCTGTGTGAGGGGACGTCGGCCAGCTCCTGCCCTCGGCTGCTACAGCAAGCTGCCCTAGAGTCTGATCCTCTAGGTATGGCTTCAAGAAAAAAGGTGAACGTTTTTTCAGACCTTTAAAGTAAGGGAACAATTAAAAGTAAAAAGCCTTTTTGGTGTTAGTCCTTGTTTGAGCCCATCGCATATAAATATGCTTGTGATCCTGAGTTGACCGCTTTCGGTGAATAAATGTGGATAAAAATCTCAAGTTGGCACCCGCATCGTTCAGAGACTTCATTGTAGAGGCGCAGGCTGCCCTCTGCGCATGGCTGCTCGCCTGGGTGCTGTGACAGAGCAGCAGTGCTGTGACCTCTCGGACACCGCCAGGCTGTCCCCCCCAAGGTGGGGCAGTCTGCTGTCCCTGTAGAAAGCCTGCCGCCCGTGAATTTGGACGGGAGGGTTGGTGGATGTTCACCTACTCCATATTCTAGTAGAAAAATAGAACTGCAGCCGTGCAGTCTAGAGGTTGAGAGAGCACCAGGGGCCTCTCGTGTGTCCCTCCTGCTGGGAGTGTGGCGAGAGGTGAGCGCAGCGGTTTCTGTACTCGCGGTGCATCCGTTTCCTGCTGTGTGCTCTGTTGGTCTGTGTGTGCTCCCGTGGCATCGGGGTACACTCTCCTGACTCAGTGGTTGTGGAGGGAGGTGACGTCTCGCCAGATGTGCCCAGCAGATGGTTTCTTACAAACATACTCTTCAGCTCTCCCCAAAGTTCAGAACCCACTCTTCTGGGAAGAGCCTCTTGACTCTGAAGATGTTGTGGCTGTTGCAACTTCTAACACGTGAGTTTGCTGTACCTGCACTTACATCTTGTATTAATCTTGTATTTCCAGGTCCCACGGCTCTGTTGGCTCATGAGATAGGCTTTGGAAGCAAAGTCACAACACACCCACTTGCTAAAGACAAAATGATGAATGGGAGTAAGTATCTGCGCGTAAGCTGATGCACAATAAGGCTTCTCCTGCGCACCGGCGTTTCCCACCCGTGTGAGCCGTTAGGCGGGGACTGTCCGTGCAGCTGGTGGGGTCTCAGCTCCTCTGCACGAGTGGTCACCAGGGGCTGTGGGGTGGTGTGTTCTGTGCTGGGGGCTGTGGTCATAACCAAAGGCCAGCAGATTCCTTATTGTCACAGATTCAACGTGATTATGCAGTGCTAGCTTAACTAGGGTCGATGTGAAACCCTGACAGCCATTTCACAGTGTCCTTTTGCCCACAGTCCAAAGTGACACGAATGCTGCTCTCTGCATTCAGAGAATGGCCGAGTGGTAGGCCCGAGTGCTCGGTGATAAGTTTATTTACAGATAATCAAGCCGACATTTAAACTTTACCAGTTTTTGACTGTCAGAGCAATTTCTGCTCCTGGTGAAATCCACAGACAGAATAGGTGGAGGGTGAAGTGAAGCCAGGCTCCTCCTCTCTGTCTCCTCCCCCTTCTGTCTCCCAGAGTTAATTTGTGTGAAGTTGCTTGTGTAACCCTCTAGAATTTTCTCTGCACATATTCCTCATCCTTTTCAGCTTAATATTTTTACTCAAGTGGGACCTAAGTGTTGTTACACAGCTTGCTTTTGTCACTTGGCATACTTCACCATGATCTGCTCACAGCACACGCACTTGCTTCATCTAAGTGCCGGGAGCTAACCCGGCATTTGATGTGTCATGACATGCGTAACTGCTCTCCGAGGAGGGACACGGAGGTAGTGTTCTGCTTTTTTTTTCTCTTTTTCTTTTGGTCTTTAGAATCCAGTGAATGTCCTTAAATGTCTCTCAGCATCTCTGGGCCTTCTAAAGTAAGGTGATGCGTTATTTATTATTGCATATTTCTTTTTTTTATAATAAATAAACTATTTTCTAGGTCAGTTTTAGGTTCACAGCAACATAAAGGAGAAAATGCAGAGAATTCCCAGGTGCCCAGCCCACGTTATTCCCCCACCAGCACCCCAAGTGCATCCCACACAGGAGTGGTCCACTGTTAGGATGCATGGCCTCATACAGTCCCATCATTGGTATCCACAGTCCATAGTTTACACTGTGATACGCTCTGCATAGTCTGAAATTTGATCCAAGGTGGTATTTGCTTGAAAATATGTAGGAAAATATTAACTTGTCAATAAAACTGTTTGAAAAATTGATATTTTAAGAAAAAAGCTATACCACTGATTCCCACCCCCACCTACTTGGGAAGGCAGAGTGACAGAACTTCCATCCACTGGTCTACTCCCCAGATGTCTTCAACAGCCTGGGCTGAGCCAGGTGGAAGCCAGGAGCCAGGAAGTCCTTGCCCGTCTCCCTCATTGGTGGCAGGGGCCAAAGCACTGGAATGTCACTCGCTGCCTCCCAGGTGCATTAGCAGGAAGCTGGATGGGAAGTGGAAGAGTCGGGTCTCTCACCCAGGCATCCCAAGTAGCCGCTCATCTGCTGTGCCACAATGCCTGCCCCCAAAGAGCATTTTGAATACAGGAATGTAATCTGAGCTAACAGAGGGACTTCAGAGGGTCGGGGAGAAATGGGCAGGACAGGACCGGGCTTCCTCGGGTGGCTGTGACGCGTTGAGGAAGGCCCGGGGAGAGCACTTGCGCCCCGCGTCTGGCAGCCTGCCTTCTCTCAGTCTCCTAAGCCGGGAGGTTGATGAGTAGAGAGAGCCGGACTCGCAGTGTAGGGAGCGCGTTCCCCTGCGTTACCCCCAGGCCTGACAGGCGGGCATCTTCCTCCTGGCCTCGCGGATGAGGAACAGGCTCAGGGAAGCGAGGCGACTTCCCCGAGTCGGGCCCAGCCCGGGTCCTGTGTCGTTTTGCCCCTGTCCCGTGTCACAGCAGGGCTCCCACATACATCGACGTGTCCAGGCGTGGAGTCGAGCCGCTAAGTCCTGTTCCAAGGTAGAGAGACTGGATGTGCTGCCCCTCAGACCCCTCAGAACTGGTGCTGTGAGGGCCATCCAGCGTGTGCTGTGGCCGAGACCCTCCACTGGCCTTGGTGTGACCTTGAATCAGGAAGAAAGTTTTCCCTCGGATGAGCGATTAGCCTGAACCCCAGAGTCCTCCGGGTCTCAGGTTTTGAATGCGTCCGTCACAGCTCCGCGGTCGCGTGTGTGCTCTGCTTTGCCTGTTTGGGAAGCATCTGTGTGCTGGTCCCACTGAGCAGGGGAGAGCCAGGCGGTGGGGTGGCCCCAGGTCCCCCCCAGCCCTGCACAAGGGGGCAGGCTCGTCAGTCTCACCAGTCTGTTTCCTGGTCTGTCACATGAGCTAACAAAGGTACCTGCGGAGGTACCAGTGACTTCACGTGTGGCCTTGCACCCTCCCTGCCACCGCAGTGCCACCGCCGCCCACTTGGGCTGCAGGCTGGGAACACAGTGGCAGACAGGCTGCTGTGGCCGTGACACCACCCTTCCTGCTGCTGGCGTGCCCGTTTCACAGAGGGGAACAGTGAGGTTCTGGGAGGTTAGCCGGCTGCTGAGGAGCAGACCTGGGGTTTGAACCGAGAGCTGCAGATCGACCAAGTGTACGCTGCAGGTAGTGAATGTTCCTGGCTTCCTGGGACTGCGGGTCTTGGGCAGCTGTGGGGCTGCCGTGGCTGCACAGCACTGTGGTGTGAACATGGCGGTGGGGCCTGGTGCTGAGCCACTGTTCACGAAGACACACACTGCCTGCTGCAGAGCTGACCCGAGTGCTGCAGCTCCTGTCCCTCTGAAAACCTCCTGGCTCTGGAAGTGGTACTTAAAACCTTTTTTAAGTTAAAGAGAAATTTATCCAGCACCTTAGGCCTGTTTGCACATGTGATCTCGGCCCTAAACCCACAGAGCCTGGCTTGGGGGTGCATGGCCTCTGGGTGGGATGGCCTCCCGCACGTTGCTGTTCACCATTGCCGCCACCAGGTGGGGGCCGTGGACCAGCGTGGACCTGCTTTTCCTGGTGGAGGATTTGGGGAGAGCCCCAGCCTTTGCAACCCTGGGTAGCCAGGTTCAGCCCCTGACGATGCGTGAGGCATACACTCAGCACGTGCTGCCCGCCGTCCCAGCTGGGTGTTTGGTTCCACGTGTGTCGTCGTCTCGGGGCGCTTTAGCCATCACAAAACGAGGTCCAGTTAGGAAAAGCTTCCCCCCCCCCCCCCCAACCAAGGTCCCCTTTGTCTCCTGAGTGCGCCTGCGGAGGTGTTGCTGTCCTCTGCTAGGGAGGGGGGAAGACCGAGGCCACTTTGAAAAGACGTGAACTTGTGGCTTCTGCTGGGAGGGGCTCGTGAGCTGAATGTTCTCTGTGTGGTCGTTGGACAAGTGTTTGCTGACCGCTGCTCAGACGGGGCAGGGGGCAAGATGGAGGCGGGCCCAAGGTGTTCCAGAGCATGCTCTGTCTGCCCTGCATCCGGCGTGGGCACGGTGGTCGCAGCTGGCGTTCACTGTCCGTCTGCTGTTCACTGTCCGTCCGGCGTTCACTGTCCGTCTGGCGTTCACTGCAGAGGCTAGTGCAGCGGAGGGCAGCAGGATTTCACAGCCTCGCCTGCCCTGAGCCACCCTGCTGTCCCCGTGTCCCCTGCCACTCCAGGCAGGTCCTTCCTGGGTCCTGGGCACCTTTTCCTTAAGATCCACTGCAAGTGTCCCTTTCCTCTTGGTGACCACTGTCACCAGCCTGTCCTGGCCACCAGCTCCCACTTGGACCCACGTTCTCCCCTGTTGTTCTCCCAGCTGTGCCAAGACCAGACCCCAGGGGCCAGAGAGGGTTGGTGAGAGCTTTCTTGGGGGGCACATGGATGGGTTCTGCCGAGCCCAGAGGGGCGCTGTGCTGGACCAGTCTCCGAGCAGCCGGTGACGGTGCAGGGGGAGGCTGCACCTAAGGGCACCTCTGTGTTGTCAGTGTTCTGGGCCAGGTGGGGACAGGGGAAGGCCCTGCCCTGTTGGGAAGGGGACAAGGAAACACAGCATTTGCAGGTTGTCAGTGGGCGGGGCCCGTGCCCTGATGGGGCCCTGAGGGCCTGCCCTAGAGAGGGGCCGCGGGTGTCCTGGGCAGCCGTGCTGCTGGGCCTGCAGGGGAGCGCGTTCCGGGGCAGAAGGGCAGGAAGCAGAGGTACAGGTGGGGCGGGAGGCCACGGCCGGGCAGAAAGCACTCTGGCCCTGGGTGGAGTCCACGTCCGCCTGCAGTG